>NC_083340.1:15126925-15465546 GCF_019175385.1 Lycium barbarum
ACGTGACATACTACGATTACGTACAGAAGTGTTGTCCTTCGTCTCGGCAATATGGAACCTCTCAACAGCTCCCGTTCTTTTATGGGGTCCTATCGGGATAGGTAGGCCCAAGCCTTTTCCCTCCCCCCTCCCTCAAAAAAAGAAAAAAGGAAGAAAAAAACAAGACATCCCTACTTTTTGCTTTTGCAATTAGATTTTTTCTTTCTATTTCGATTTATTTTATGATGTTAGTCAGCATCACATGACACACAATATATGTAACTCATTTATTGAAAGATCTTTATATCTTTTGAAGATTTCAAACCTAATTCTTAATTTGAAAGATCACTAAAGCATGAAGTTTACTAAATATAGAAGATTAGTACAAAGATAAAATTAAATAACCCATTTTCATAGCCCAGCAAGAAAGTTCCACCATTATGGTCAACAGGAGCAAATGCCGACATTCTAAGCATAGTTGTGATTTGAACACATAGTTTGACGGAAAAAGAGTGAGTTACTGAAACCTACTCTTTTTCTCGGAAGATCAAATTCTATAAGATTGTCCTGCATTTGATACCCACCGATGACAATGCCTTGTCCAAATGTTTGGTTTCGTTGAACAAAGGCGAGGCACACGACATCCTCGTTAACTTTTACCAATGAGTTTGCTCCGATAATTGTCCAATACACATTTGGCTTGTGCAAAACAAGATCAATTTGAGGAGCATTGTAGCCAAGGCGTGACATACCAATAGCAGAAGAATCAAAGCAAGTTTTAAAAGGTTGCACCGGGGACACAATTTTCACATCTTTAGGCATCGCGTTAACGAAAGCTTTGCTCACAACATTGTAAATAGAAGCCTCTAATACAGTGTAAGGAAAAGCCGTGCTGATTCTCGTCCCACCTTCACCATCTTCATCCAATGAGAGTAGCGTTTTATTTAACGGCACATTTTTTCCGCTGATCTTAATAGAAGAAACTTGAATATAATATTCTGATGAGCCCCGATTGTAGTACATATAATGAGGGTGGGAAATAATAGGTGTATAAATAAGATCTTGTGAGGCGTCAAAGGCAAGGCTAAGGTAATAAGGTCTATGTCCGATGAAAATTACACCGTTTCGTTCAGTTGATGAGCTCAAGCAAACAGCAAATTGTCTACTGAATCTAAAAGCTGATGCCAATTGAGCAGCAAATGATGCTGGACGTAGTTGTCCGAAACCAACCGTCCCCTTAATATCTTTACCAAGACCTTCGGTTAAAAATGTGTCATAGCAGCTAAAGATAAAATTTGGCATCGTGACAACGGGGCCTGGAACGGATCCGTTAACGGATTGGAGTGACAAAACATCTTGGGCGATTTCACCGCCCGTTATGATAGTTTGAGTAACCGTGTTTTCAACAGCGTTATAGCACACGTTTTTGTTGCAACCTGGCCGTTTTTTTTCGTGACAATCTCCGCAGGATACAGGTCTGGTAAGATTACATTGCATTGAATTGCAACGAGCGGGTTTGTAAGTGGAACTATTGTACCCTTTTTCACAATCTACCCATAGGCTTTCACCACCAAGATGGACAGCGAGGTTAACGGGGACAAGAGGTGTTCTTTGGTGTATTTGAGTAATGTATTGTAGAGTAGAGGGGTCTTTTTTCACTGCAAGGAATAAAGTTTTAGGCCGGTAAGTGGTTTTTGCTAGACAAGTTGATATGATGAGAAGAAAACAAAAGTGAAAGAAGTATCTAGAGGAAGACATTGGAATTAATTTGAGAATGGAAGAATGCTCGTATGTGAAATCTTGGATATCCTAGGCATGTATTTATAGCTGTAGGTTGTGGAACTAGCCCCACTCGCTTGAACAAGTGACATTTTTTTGAGTCCGGAACCAAAATGCCCCTAAAAAAATCATTTTGAACTAAAATACCATACAAAAAAAAATGTTACAAAAGTGTCTTTAGCGCAGTAAAATACTGCGCTATAGCACTTCACGGAGACGGAGCCGTTAAGTGCTATAGCGCAATATTTTACTGCGCTATAGAAATCTTTCTCTCACCTATAACGCAGTAAAATACTGCGCCATAGGACTCCGCCATTTTCCAAAACATTACATTTTCACTCCTTTTTACGTAGTTTATCTTTTTACGTAGTTTAGCCGTATATTAATCATGTTTTGAGATTCCGGAACTTCAATATTTTATATAAAACTCTAGTTATATTTGTACAATTAATAAAATAGGCTCAACACATCAGGAATACGCAATACTTTGGATTGTCGTTTTAGTGGTTGAAAAGTGCTCGAAGTCCTTTATTGTTTGAAGACTTGCAGTCATTAGCTTTAGGTTATTTATCTTTTAGGGTTTCATTTTATTTTTAAATTAATGCTTAACTTTATTTCGAATGTGTCACATTTTTTTTATTATAAATTTAGGATGTGAAACTATAAACAATAATAAAGACTAAGATAATATTTATAAATATGCAAAAAATATATAATATTTACGATAAATTGTACAACACTAATGTATATACACTATCGAGGATGGGTCCCACATGTAGTATGCCGGAGACTATCCCTAGGCCTAAGGCTCATACCATCCTCACCGCCCTCGCCATCGTCTCCATCGCCCTTTTTCCTCTTAATAACCGGGCGCTCTAAGTCATGATTATCTCCTCTTCCCCTAGCCCTTGCGCCCTTAACTAGAACGTGTTTCTTCTTGGGATTTAGTCCCGCTGGCACGCTCAGAGCCTCAGGCTGAGCTAGGTCTGGAAACTCGACCTCTTCCTCGTCAGGAGTTGCCACCGCGGGCGCCGAAGGATGAACCTAAAAAATATATAATAATTAGTACCATTTCTTATTTATATTGAATACATTAACGTTATTTATTTAATCAAACCTGTGTGTTAACGGGCACCTGAGATGGGTCTGTAAGCTCCTGAGATGGGTGTGGTGGTGAATATGAGGTAGTCTCCTGGACGAGACGAGATGCTGTTCGAAGTCCAAGTAAAGGTTATAAAAATTAAATAAATATTTACCTTATATTGAATAAAATTAGTTTTAAGTAAAAAACTTACATGCGCCTCGGTAGTCTCATGAGAAGACACCTCTGCCTCGGCAGGCTGATGAGAATGCTCCGGAATGGGTAGCTCCTGTGGACCCACTGGCGCCGAATCCTAAAATATGAAAAAAAACGAAATAATAAGTAACATATATATTTAAAATAAGTACTTTAAATAATCAAATATGTATATTAAATATTGACCTTATATTGAATAAAACAAATTTTAATAAAAAAGCTTACCTGTGGCTCGGTAGTCATATGGGAAGACATCGCTGGCTCGGTAGACCCCTGAGAAAACGCCTGAGTGGGTGGCTCTGCTGGATCCGCTGGCGCCGAATCCTAAAATATAAAATATTACTAAATAATGAGTAATATATATATATATATTTAAAATAAATAATTTTAAAGGAACAAATAAGTATTTTAAATACTAACCGGGATAAAAAACTCATCGAAGTCAAGAATCCTGGCTCACTCTAAATTCCTCACAGGCCGCTCATCAGCTAATGAAGCGTGTAACGCTGCCCAATCAACGTTATCACGCTCCTCTATGTATGCATTCTGGCTCGGCTGTGATGAAGACCCGGGTATCTCAGCAAGTAAGAGCGCCGGCGTAAACGTAGGTGAGTCCCCAGGTGAGCCGCCACCGGCCTGGAACGGCTGCGGATGGACTAGACCGTGAACGCCCTCTGGAACGGGATCGACCTCATCCGCCTCATCTACCAGATGGTGTCCTCCACCACCAGGTCCTCTAGCAGCAGCGCTGCGTCCTCTACGCGCACGGCGTCCTCCGGGAGCACGGCGTCCTCTGCCAACACGGCCTCCTCCTCTGGGAGCACCCGGTCCTCCTCCTGGCGCTGCCTGATACTCAGCCTTCGGAACAGGCTCCTCCCTGCGCCTAATCTCGCTTGCCTGCCAGATACCATCCTCGGATATCCGTACCATCTCTGCGGCAAGCCCCGCAAGCCCAGGGTAAGGCATATGCTCTAACCCCAAGATGCGTAAACGTTGTACGGCCACCAGCTGCATTTGTGTTCATCAGAAAAAAAAGTTTATTTTTAAAACGTAACAATTAATGCAATTAAACAAATCTAAATACGATAGACTTACCAATGCCTCGTACTGCCCCGCGAGTGTTGAGTATCCTACATCCCTAGAGGGACGCAAAGCTGGGTTGCTGATCAATCGGTGTGTGATCTGATGATACCAGCGCATGTAATGCTCAATGGGAGTCAAATGGCCGACCACCGCTAAAGTGCCCAACCTGTTCTCCCAACGGTGGAGCTGGCATCCATGAAAGCCAGAAAATCATCATCAACGACAGCCCGATCGTCCCGCTGGTAGTGTCGGAGCTCATGACGGACGTCAGGGGGTATACTCTGTGTATGCCCAAACTGTCGTAAGACACGCTCGGGCATGTGATCCTCTACGATGTTCAGGTGTATCAATGGACACTGCGACCTCCAAACCCCCTGACCTGCCGTACAGAAGGGCGGCAAACCATCTAATATAGCAGCGTACGACGTCCATATAAATAGCTACATAACATATAAATACAAATCAGTGATCACCAAGTAGAAAAGACGTTTAATTAAATTATTAATGTAAATTTAAATAGTTTTACCGCATCGTCCGTCATGTGATCAAGCTGGTCCCGAAACGGAAGAATACTGTGGTGCGTATCCACATCCCGGTCAAAACCCGCTGTCCACCTCCTCGCATAAGGCATGTCAATCTCGAGGTGATGCCTAGGTACGGGCTAAAAAGGCAGCATCCTCTCCCACACCCATAACTGTAAGCGATATTAGAAAATACGATTTTTAAGTCGTCATTTCAAGAGGTTTGTCTACATTAAAGGAAGGCACACTTAAAATATTACCCGGAGAAGAGCAAAAAATCCACACACATCTCTGACAACACCAACAGACGCTCGGCACAGGCATCTGTAAAGATACGACAAAACAGCACCACCCTAGCTGTAGTCTCCCAGGCGGTCCAGATGGTCCAGGAAAACCAAATAACGTAAGCTGACAAAAGCACCCGATGAGTTCGGGAACAAGATGCCCCCGAATATAATAAGCAGGTACAAACGGGCATGACGATCAACATCGTCCTGCGGGGTGTCATCGTCAACCGGATCCAGATCCTCCAAATAAGTGCAGAGTGCACTAATCTTAACCCGACTCTATCCCGAAATCTGGCCCTCGGCATCAGGCACGAAGTGGGTGAGCCTAATAAACTCTGTCGCCCACGTCTGACCAGGAGGAGGCTCGTACCGAGTGTATAGTGGCTCTCCATCTACCCGGAATCTAAAGAGGACCTCCACATCCTGAAGTGTAGGGGTGTTCAAATGAGACCGAAAAACCGATCCGAACCGGTAAACCAAATCAAACCGACTTGATAAACCGAAAACCGGCTTGGTTTGACTTGGTTTGGTTTTAAATTTTAAAAAACCGATAACATTTGGTTTGGTTTGGTGTTAAACCAAAAAAACCCGAACCAAACCGATACATATATATATATATATATATATATATATATATATATATATATATATATATATATATATATATATTAAGTCCAATACAAATTCAAATAATTAGTAAGAAAAGTGTAGCCCATTTAAGTTTAAGGTAAAATAAAAAGAAATTTGCTAAAGGTAAAATAAAATTTCCCCTTTATTCAGTTTTACGGTTTCCTCATTTACATGGCATCTGAATTACTACTAATAAGCAAGCATTTTATCCGTGACAAATTAAAGGGAAGAAAACGACACAATTGGAATTTAAAAAGATTTGGTAGATGACTTTGTCTTTCTGTTTATCATTTTTTGTTTTAACTTTTGTGCTTTCTTCTCAATGCTTCATAAACACGATGAATATAGATAACAAAAATTTCGGAGGAGCTGCGTAATATCAAAAGGCTATATATAGGGAAGTAACTACAATCATGAAAAGTAAATGTTATGCTTCTATAATTGCTATACTCATAGCCATAGGCCTATACCTAAATAAAGTTAATTAATTAATTAAGAAGATTTTTAGATTTGAATGGATCACTATCAAAGTCGTATTTAGTTACCATCTGATTCAAAGGTTCTTTGTATTAATACATTCTTAAAATTCAAAAAAACCCGCAAAAACCGAACCAAACCGATAAAACCGACAAAACCGAAACCGATAGAATTTATACTTTAATGGTTTGGTTTGGTTTGAAGATTAGAAAAAACCGACTTAATTCGTTTGGTTTGATTTTAACCAAAAATCGAGTCAACCCGGACCATGAACACCCCTACTGAAGTGTAATCGTGGCCTCACCAGTGCGAAGATGGAAGGTATGTGTCTCTGGCCTCCACCACTCAACCATGGCCGTGATGAGCGCCCAATCATGCTGTACCCGACTAACGGACACACAACGATAGATGCCGCCCCGAAACAATATCTCCAACACGCGAGGGTGTGGGGGGTGCTCGCATAAAAGAGTCCACACTTTCTGTAGTCTATGGGGACGGAGCCTAGTAGATATCCCTATAGTACCGACCCATAATAACTCTGACCTATGATTGTCTTGCAAAGACAATACTGATCTATCAGCGGGCCTCGGGTGAACAGCGGGCCCCGGGTGATCATCGGGCCCTGGGTGAGCATCGGGCGCCGGGGGAACATCGGGCCCAGGGGGAACATTTGGATCCATGAAAGAGTCCGGTCTGTACAAACTAAATTAGTCATTATTCTTGAAATGAAAGATAAATTATATTAACTAATTAATAATTTGCAGGGAATATGTGAATTATGTAGTATTATATCTTGTGAATAATTAACATGGGATATGCAGTAAATTTAATATGTGATAGTAAGGACACATATGTGATGACAAAGATTTTTAAGTTAATTACTTTTGAATTATGTGATGGCAAAGACTTGTTAAGTTAATTAGTTTGGGAATCGAAATTCAGCAGTAACATTTTGTTTGGAACTCTATTTTAAATATGTGATATATTTTTAGTTGACCGAATATCCAACACAACTACGATAAAATTAAACTAAAAGAGTATATTCGTCGACCACATATTTTCCTACAAACTTTACATTTTTTTCGTTAGCTTATGTATTTATGAAAAGAAGAACTTTAACTATTCTTTTTAAGATAATCTTTTTTTATTTAACATATATATTCACGCTTTTAAAATTATATAGATTAACATTTCATAAACATTTACAACTTGTTTGGATGGTTGTTACCTATTGTATTATATTATATTGTTATTTAAATACAATGTTTGCTTTGATTGTTACTTTAATTTTATTGTTATGTAACCACTGATTTAGTCCTATACAATACAACACAATATGATAAATGTCAAAACAATACATAACAATCATCCAAACAAAGTGTTAATAACATAATAATTCATTACCAATCAACTTCTTTCAATTCATAAACAATATTTAACAACTAATAAATTCATAATCAATATTTAACAAATAATCAATTAACAAAATAATAATTCATTAACAATTCATAAATAATGAACAAATTAACAACTCATAAACATATAACAAATTAACAATTCATAAACATTTAAAAAATTAACAATTCATAAACATTTAACAAATAATGAATTAAACAAAAAAAAAAAATCGGAACAGTGGCAAAAACCACTGCCCAGTCCGAACAAGAACAAAAAAAAAATTGTTTGTTTTTTTGGAAAATAGCAAGGATTAATGTTAAGCATGCTTAGAATATAATGTATATAACAAAATAATAACAAAAGTTCATAGTAGAAAACCTTAATCGAAGATTTTTTGTAGAGTTATTTTAATCGATTTGTACGCCGCTTTTTCCCAAAATTCGAACTTAGAATCTTGCTCCTTGACTTGAATATACCGAGAATCTAAACTTTCCGGACGAAATTTAATAGAAAATGACGTTTTTGGATGTGGGGACCACCTCGGCGTTTCAATTTTTTTTTTTTTTACCACCGGAGGGACCAGTGGTGGAACCCGATGGGTTTTATGGCGGAGTCCTATAGCGCAGTATTTTACTGCGTTATAAGTGAGAGAAAATTTATATAGCGCAGTAAAATACTGCGCTAAAGGTACTTTTGTAACATTTTTTTTGTTGGGGTATTTTGATTCAAAATGATTTTTTGGGAGGCATTTTGGTTCCGGACCTCATTTTTTTGGACTCATATCAAAGCTCCACATAAGAAATGGATGTTGTTGATTTATGTGTAATTTAACTTGTTATAATAGATTACTTATCTTTTACGGAAAAGGGCCTAAAATACCCTCGAACTATTGAAAATGGAGCAAAAATACCCTCCATCCACCTTTCAGCCCCCAAATACCCTTATCATCCACCTATTGGGTCTAAAATACCCTTATCACCACCTATTGGGTCTAAAATACCATTATCACTAACAAAATCTTTTCATTAAACACGTGTCATTTTTCTATTGGTTGGATTATAAAATTAATTAAACTAATTAACTTTTGCAATATTGACCAGATAGTGCCCCCCACCCCCGACCCGACCCCCCCACCCCCGACCCGACCCCCCCCCCCCCCCGGTGAATTTTTTTTTTGAAAAAAAAGTTGACATTTTTTTTGCACCCCACCCCGCACCCCTACCCCCCACCCCAGACGAAAAAAAAATTAATATTTTTGAAAAAAAAAGTTTTGACCTTTTTTTTTGGGTTTTTTTAGCTGGGAGGGGAGGGGGGCGTAGGGTGCGGGGTTTGGGGGGTGGGGGGAGGGGGAGGGTGCGGGGTGGAAAAAAAAGTCAACTTTTTTTTTCAGCTGGGAGGGGGGGGGGGGGGGGGAGGTGTAGAGTGCGGGGTGGGGTGCAAAAAAAATATTGTTACGCTTCTCAACTTCCTAGTAAAAAGCACAAGTACTGTGACATGTCTTGATAAATTAAAATGTCTAATGTAATTGAATTACCAAAAAAAAAAATATCTCACCCTAAAAAACATGGTATATTTTCAACCAAAAATCTAAAAGGCACAAGTGTAGACTACAATATTTTTTTTGCATCCCACCCCGCACCCTACACCTCCCCCGCACCCCCCCCCCACCCCCCAAAAATCTAAAAGGCACAAGTTGACTTTTTTTCCACCCCGCACCCTCCCCTCCCAGCTAAAAAAACCCAAAAAAAACGTCAAAACTTTTTTTTTCAAAAATATTAATTTTTTTTGCGTCGGGGGGGGGGGGGGGGTAGGGGTGCGGGGTGGGGCGCAAAAAAAAAATGTCAACTTTTTTTTCAAAAAAAAAAAAAAAAAAAATCACCGGGGGGTGGGGGGGTCGGGGGTTGGGGGGCACTTGGGTTATCTGGTCAATTAGTTTAATTAATTTTATAAGCCAACCAATAAAAAAATGCCACGTGTTTGACCAGAATATTCTGTTAGCAATAGGGATATTTTAGACCCAATAGGTGGATGGTAAGGGTATTTGGGGGCTGAAAGGTGGATGGAGGGTATTTTTGCTCCATTTTCAATAGTTCGAGGGTATTTTAGGCCCTTTTCCGTATCTTTTATTCAAACTATCTATTAGTACTGTTAAATAGAGTAAATGCATTAGGCTCTCTCTCTCTGAATGCAGGATTTGATCAGTCTCATCAATTTTATTTTTATAATATACTTGAAGAGTGCCAGTTATCCAAACCATGTGGATATTTGAATATCCCAAGACGAAGTATCTTTCCATGTGTGGAGATGTTTTTTAAATGCAGGATTTGATCAATGCATTAGGCTCTCTCTCTCTCTGAATGCAGGATTTGATCAGTCTCATCAATTTTATTTTTAGAATATACTTGAAGAGTGCCAGTTATCCAAACCATGTGGATATTTGAATATCCCAAGACGAAGTATCTTTCCATGTGTGGAGATGTTTTTTAAATGGTAAACCAACTGTATGCTTTATTATTATTAAGGTCAAGAGAAGACCCTTCTATCTAATTGAAGAAAATTTGCTACCCAGATCGGGAAACTTTTCATTATTAACTATCTTTCCATGTTTTTCTTATGCGGTACCATTTATTCAAATATACTAAAAAAAAGAGTGAGGGCTAGTACACTTATTGAGCTCCCTGCCTTCTAAGGTTGGCGGTTCAAGCCCCATTAGTAGTGTAGTATTCTCTTTCCCTTAATGAGATAGAGGAGTTCTTAGTTAATTTCATTCTCTCATAATTGCATTTGGCTAGTTAGGTCCTCATATTTGAATATTACTGGAGTAATATGTGCACCCATACGAAGCTGGGACTAATTAGATGGAAAGCTGGGAACAGGCAGCTGCACTCACCTTCTCTTCTTTTCAAACTTCGAATTGAATTAGAGAGGAGCTAGGCTCCTCCAACTGCATTTAACCATATAGTGACCCAGAGAAATAATAAATTAAATTGTAAATACTAAATAGAAGCCTCCAGTTCAGTATAAACAGAACACAAATGTTGTCTGGAGCTGGCCTTAAAGCTATGGGTTCTGCAGAATCCTTTGTCTCAAATTCTGTATTTGTACTAAAAATTTACATAAATAATCTATCCAAAATTCAGAAGCAAAACAGATTGGGGCTCAGAACCCATAAATTAAAAATGTTGGCTCCGCAGCCTCTAATTGGAGAGTGGTAACAAAGAGAGCTTAATTTCCAGGATGCAAGCCCCCTGCAATATAGCTTACTATTATTCACGTGCATGAACTGGAGAACTCGAGATTTGAAGTTTGATTAAAACGATATTAAATTGAAACATTATCAAAATGCTAAAGAAACAAGATTGGCTGCATTCAAAAGCATTGTACTCCGTTGCAGTACTATTTTATTTAGATCAATTAATGCGTCTTCTTTTGTTATTGTAGTTAGATTCAATGCAATTCCATTTGACAAGAATGTGAAGATGTCAAACAGCTTCACATGGCTCACACTATATCATAGTAATATTAGCTTATTCAGGAAGCATCTTCAAATCTTTTGAAGATTGCAAGTTTGCAACCCTATCAAGTTATGAAGATTATTTAATAAGAAATAGTATATAATTAAAGATAAAATGACCCCTTTCCTTAGTCAGCAAGCAGGTTCCGCTATTAAGTCAACTAGCTAGGAGCCCAAATGACGATTCTCTAAGCATAGTTGTGATTTGAACACATAGTTTGACGGAAAAATAGTGAGTTACTGAAACCTATTCTTCCTCTCGAAAGATCAAATTCCACAAGATTGTCCTGCATTTGATATCCACCAATAACAATTGCTTGTCCAGATGCTTTGCTCCGTTCAACAAACGCTAGACATATGACACCATCGCTAACTCTTACTAATGAATTTGCTCCGATAATTGTCCAATAAACATTTGGCTTGTGGAAAACGAGATTAATTTCAGGTGCATTGTAACCTAGCCGTGACATACCAATATATGTCGAGTTGAAGCAAGTTTTAAAAGGTTGCACTGGACGGACCATTTTCACCTCTTTTGGCATCTCATTAATAAAAGCTTTACTTACAACACTGTAAATAGAACCCTCCAATTCAGTGTAAGGAACGGCCGTGCTGATTCTTGTCCCACCTTCTTCATTTTCATCCAACGAGAGTAACGTTTTATTGAGTGGCAATTTTTTCCCATTAATCCTAACCGAAGAAACTTGAATGTAATACTCTGGTGAGTCGCGCTTGATGCGTACATAATGTGGGTAGGTAATGGTAATATAACGCGGGTGGGTAATTATAGGTGTATAGATAAGATCTTGTGATGCGTCAAAGGCAAGGCTAAAGAAATAAGGGCTATGTCCGATGAAAATTACCCCTTTTCGTTCAGTCGACGAGCTCAAGCAAATGGCAAACTGTCTGCTGAATCTAAAAATTGATGCAAATTGAGTAGCAAAGGATACAGGACTCTGCTGCCCAAAACCAACCATTCCCTTAACTTTTTTGCCTAGATTTTGTGTTAAAGTGGATGTAGCGCAACTAAAGACAAAACTTGGCACAGTTGCAACAGGGCCTCGAATGGATCCGTTAATTGATCGAATTGACAAAACATCCTCGGCGATTTCACCTTCATCAGAGATAGCAGTATTATCCATAGCTGGATTTGAAACAACGTTATAACACGCGTTGTTGTTGCAACCTGGACGTGTGTTATTTTCGTAACAATTTCCACATGTTGTTGACCTAGCAAGATTACATTGATTTGAATTGCAAAGAGCTTGCTTGTAAGTGGAACTTTTGTACCCTTTTTCACAATCTACCCATAGGCATTCACCACCTAGATGGAGGGCTAGTTTAAGAGGGGCAAGAGGTGTCCTTTGGTGAATTTGAGTAATGTATTGTAGGCTGGATGGGTCTTTCTTGACTAAGAGGAATAAAGTTTTCGGCTGGAAACTGGTTTTTGCTAGACAATTAGTGAATGTGATGAGAAGAAAAAAACAGTGGAAGAGATAGTACCCGGACGACGACATAGGAAATAATGTCATGATTCTAGTATAAAGGAAAAATGGATATATATCTTAGGCATGTATTTATAGCTAATGATGTGATTTATGAAAATATAGCTAGCCTGTAATTTTTTGTTATTTTCTTCCTTCAACATATTACTTTCAGTCTCATCAACCTTTTCATGTACTCTAATTGTAACGCCAGTTATGCGACCCATGTGGATATTTGACTAGCTCCCCTTACTTTTCGTTTAATTATTACTGTAGTTACTAATTAAGCTTGCTGCCCACCAAAGGAGGTTGCAGATTGCAGAACTTTCTCATTTGTGTCCGTATAATTGGATCAGTTCCAAATGGTTATCTTACTAGCTTCTTTTTTATTACCAATATAACCTTGTACTTCTTAAAAAGTGTTTACGTCTGATTGATATTCAAGTAACTTAACTATTTTTTAGATAAAACATAAAATGAAAATTAAATACCCCTAGATTTATAAATTTATGACTTTGGATTGGAGGAATCTTTGTAGCTCAGTCGGTTGGCTACCTGAAATTTCACCTTGTTGGTGAGAATTCAAATCCCACGTTGTAATCCCCTTCCCCTACCCCCATGTAATAAAAAAAATTAAAAAAAAATGACTTTGGATTAATTCAATTCTTCAACCAGCTACCTAAAAATGGACAGAGCCTCTAGGAGTTCCGTTTGATGGATAAAAAGTGTTCAAGTTACTTCAAGAATCATATATGCTTAGGACATATATAGGTCTAATAAAAATAAAAATGGATCTTTCTCCAAACTCAAGGTACATTTTGCTTAAGCGGTAACGTACTACTAATTCATTAGCCTTTTTAACTGAGGACAACTTTTTTGGATATGAAATCTGGGTGAAATCTGTATACGCGTGTGTGCTTTGGTAACAATATTCTTCCTTGAAATTTTGTCAGTGTCCTTAATTTTATAATATCCTACTTGGATTATAAATACCATGTATCATTTGAACAGCTCCTCTTCCAACGGGAAGTATCTTTGCATATCCAAAGAGAATTTTAAATGACGACCCACATATACTTTATTAACGATATAAAAATAGATCAAACAGTATCGAAATGCGAAAACCAAGGCATTATTTATACCTCATTATACTATTTTAATTGAAATAATTAAACGAAGATCAGTACAACATTCTTTTGATAAGAATATGAAGATGTTAGTCAGCTTCACACAGCACACATGGCTAGATTATAATACGTAAACTTATTTGATGAAAGATCTTCATATTTTTTGAAGAATGCCACCCTAAATCAAGTCAAACATGAAGCTTATTAAATCAGAAATTTTAAAAAATAAAATGACCCCTTTCCCTAAGTATAGAATTGATTCGAACACATAGTTTGTCGGAAAAAGAGTGGGTTACTGAAACCTATTCTTCTTCTCGCAAGATCAAATTCCACGAGGTTGTCCTCCATTTGATACCCACCAATGACAATTGCTTGTCCAAATGTTTGGTTTCGTTCAACAAAGGCTAGGCACACGACATCCTTGTTAACTTTTACCAACGAGTTTGCTCCGGTAATTGTCCAGTACACATTTGGCCTGTGGAGAACGAGATTAATTTCAGGTGCATTGTAGCCAAGGCGTGACATTCCAATAGCAGAAGAATCAAAGCAAGTCTTAAAAGGTTGCACCGCAGGGGCATTATGCACATCTTTGGGCATCTCATTAATGAAAGCTTTGCTGACTGCACTATAAATAGAAGCCTCCAATACAGTGTACGGAACCGCCGTGCTTATTCGTCCCACCTTCATTATCTTCATCCAACGAGAACAATGTTCTATACAGTGGCAAAGTTTTTCCGTTAATCCTAATGGAAGAAACTTGAATATAATACTCCGGTGAAGCCCGTTTGATGATAAAAAAATTTGGGCGGGTAATGATAGGTGTATTGATAAGATCTCGAGAGGCGTCAAAGCCAAGAGCAAAGAGATAAGGCCTGTGCCCAATAAAGATTATTCCATTTTGTTCAGTTGATGGGCTCAAACAAATGGCAAATTGTCTACTGAATTTAAAAGCTGATGCAAGTTGAGTAGCAAATGATACTGGACTCTGCTGTCCAAAACCAACCATTCCCTTAACATCTTTGCCTAGATTTTCGGTTAAAAATGACGGGGAGCAGCTGAAAATAAAGTTTGGCACAGTGACAACGGGTCCTGTAGTGGATCCATTAACTGATTGGATTGTCAAAACATCCTCGGCGATTTCACCACCATCATAAAAAGTACTCATAGTTGGATTTGACACAATGTTATAGCACGCGTTGTCGTTGCAACCTGGCCTAGTCTTATTTTCGGTTCTACAATCTCCGCAAGCTGTTGACCTAGCAAGATTACATTGCCTTGAATCACAACGAGCGGGCTTGTAAGTTGAGCTTTTGAAACCCGTTTCACAATCCACCCATACGTTTTCGCTACCAACATGGACAGAGAATTTAACGGGGATAAGAAGTGTTCTTTGGTGAATTTCAGTAATGTATTGTAGAGTGGAGGGGTCTTTTTTCACTGCAAGGAAGAAAGTTTTAGTAGGTTTGACCATGCGTTTTCAAACCATGGTTTGAAAACCATGACTCCCAACCAGCGTTTGGACATGTGTTTTCACTCACGGTTTCAAACCCCAAATCATCCAAAAAGGGATGATTTGGGGTTTGAAACCATGATTTCAACTTTTTAAAATGTGAAATTTAACTCATAAGTTTATATTTTGTAAAAAAAGACTCATAAGTTGGTAGATATTTTTAACAATTATCCCATGAATCATTTACCAATCTCATTAACTTCCACCAACCTTTAATTTATGTGGGAGGATTATATTAAAGAGTAGTTACATTACTATTCATGTTAAATTTTCGTTTTTATTGAACTAAAGTTTGATTAATTAATGTTATATTTTTTAGAAAGGTCTTCTAGTAGTGTACTAATTTTGTTATGACTTGCTCGTTTGGTAAGATTATATAAGAATTGAGAATGTTTTGATAGTTTTCACAATTTGTGGGGTTTTTATATCTATAAGAGAAAATACAACTTAAAATATCCAAATTGCATGTGTAAACATGATTTGAAACCATGATTTCAAACCGTTAAACCATGGTTTCAAACCATGTCCAAAAACGGGGCCTTAGGCTTGAAAATGCTTTGAGCTAGACAAGTTGATACGATGAGAAGAAAACAAAAATGAAAGAGATAGTAGCTAGGGGACGACATCGGAATTCGGATTATTTGAGTGTAAAGGTAAGTATGCAATAATAAAGCAGACTTGTGTGTGAAATATTGGATATCATAAGCATCTATTATAGCTACTTTGAGGAAGTCAGCCAACCCATAAAATTGATGGCACTTTCCAGCCCTTTGATTTTCTTATAATAATTGTTCCTTCATGTGAAGAAATCTTCACGAGCCTTTGCAATAGAGAAGTTTCTTGGATATGAAAGTTGAAATCCTTTACATATAACCTTTTATTATTATTATTATTGTTGAATATGTTCCTTTCAATCTCATCAATTTATATAATATCCTTGAATAATGCAACCAATGTGGATATTTAAATAGCTCCATCCTTTACTGGGGAATATCTTTCCAGATCTGGAGATGATTTTAAATGGTGTGCGACACTTAATATTTTATCAAGGTCAAATTAAGGAAGCTGTCCCGAAAAGAAATTTGCCACCAAATTGGGAAAGTTATATTTTACTTTTTGTATATCCACGTTCTTCTTATGCACTATCATTCAGAAGCACCGACAGTTTTTTCCTACTTTCCTGATGTTATATTTGAACGCATAAACAAAATGGATTTAAGTTATACTGTATTATTTATGAACTAGTTAATTGTCCGTATTTCGCAGGGTCATGAATGACCTCATTGAACTTGCAAATGATCCTTCTCCAATATTTTATTATTAAAAATAACAAACGGCAAATTATTATAAAAATAAAACTATTGATAATATTTCAACTTAAAGTTAATATTAAAAAATAACAAAAGGCATATTCTCATAAAAATTATATATTTTGAAGATATTCCAACTTAAATTAAAAGATAACGAATAATATAAAAGTATTACTGTTTAATCAACTTTTTTTTCTTCTATATATTCTTTGATGTAAAATTTGAAAATCAAAGAGTAAATAGCAGATGCAAAAAGTTGATATATATATATATATATATATATATATATATATATATATATATCAAGAATGAATTCTCAACTTCGCGGAGAATTCTATACACCTTCAACAAATTTATGAAATGATCTTTCTAAAAATTTAGTAGAAAAATGAGAGATTAAATGATTGTAATACCAAAAACAAAACAAAAACAAATATATAAGTAATATACATAAAAAATCTAGAAAAAAGGCTTAAGACAGAAACCAAATATAGATTAAGGCATTAATTATATTTGTACTTACTTAATGGTGGAGTCCTTGAGGAGAGAATATGTAACAGTTATTTTGGCTATTAGTCCTAATTAAATTAAAAAAAAAATATAAATATCAATTGTATTGTGCACAACAAACTTCTTAAGGCTATTGAGAAGACAATGTCAAGTCTTCATTTCAGAATTTACATTGTGTTGAGACACATTCCTTGAATTTTATTCTAAATTTGGAGTTACTACCCTTTTGTCTTCATAAAAACATCGAAGAATTATTTTCAATTAGTAAACCTTGCGCAGGTACATGTGAAAATTTAAGTGCATTCTTCAGATGTTTATTAAAGTATCAAACAAAAAATTCTCCCCTTATTCAACATGCTTTTTTCTCTTTACCAAAATATCAACTTAAAAAAAAATTAAAAAAAGTAAAGCTCTCTTAACATCAATCAAATTGTCAGTTTTTTCTTCTTTAAGTTTTTTGCAAAATGTTGATGCTTCAGCAAAATCAAGAAATAAAAACATGTTGTTTTCCATCGTTTGTTTCTCTTACCATTCATATAGATTATAAGAAAATTGAAGAGAAAAAGAAAATGCTGGAGTGACACTATACATGTACACCAGAGAATAATCATATCTAAAAATAAAAGTCATAGTACTGTTAAAAATAAATGCGTAAGAGTACATGTGACACTATACATGTACACAAGAGAATAATCATACTGAAAAATGAATGTCATAGTACTGTTAAAAATCAATACATAAGAAAATACATATACAGAAAACAAAAATCATGTAAATAATAGTGTCAATGACCCTAACGAAGATAATTAAACTGAACATAATTCATCAACTTTGTTACCTTCTTTACTGGAAATTCTAAACACCTCCAAAAGCCTACTGCTTCTCCTAAAGCATTGTCTGAAACAACAACATATTAATAATTAAGTTAAATAAAAAGCAAAAGATACGTATATTGATTCTCAGTAAATGCATACGAAATGACAGCGTATAGGCAAAGGAATGTGGAAAAATATGAAAGTAATAAAATACTGATAAAGGAACGCAGGAATGGCAGTATTAGAAGTAATGGCATTAGAAATGGATGAAGATGAAAGTAAAAAAGGTTAGCAATGGTATTGAATGAACGAAAAGGGCGAGGGATTGTGGTCTAGGAAAAACTTGGAATCAATTCACTATTAACTAAGGAGAGAGAAAAGCAAAATTGCTTGGAAACAGCGTTTGAAACGGTCATAGCTATTCTGAAAGGATATGTCTAATTATTCTTTTTACTAATTAATTAATTAATTATATATATATATATATATATATATATATATATATATATATATATGTATATATTAACCTATTGTAATACTTTGATTATTAAAGGGCAGCCCGATGCACTAAGCTCCCGCTATGCGTGAGGTCTGGGGAAGGGACGGACCATAAGGATCTATTGTACGCAGTCTTACCTTACATTTCCGCAAGAGGCTGTTTTCACGACTCGAACCCGTGACCTCCTGGTCACATGGCAACAACTTTAATTTACCAGTTACGCCAAGGCTCCCCTAGTAGTTTGATTACTATTTTTATTACATTATAGATAAATATTTATTAAAGAGATGTACATATAATAACGTAACTAACCTACGACAAAGTCTGTGTATACTCAGAGGTGAATCGAGGATTTGTAGAAGATGAGTTCACTACTAAAAAAAAGAAGGAAAAAATGCATTAAGTGTGGATTGATCATCGAACCTCTAGGTAGATAACTTAGCTTTTAACCAAGTGCACCACTAAGCCTTTTGTAGCATAGGTTCCAAAAGGTAATACTAGATATATTTTAAGAATTATACACATAATATACCGAGTTTAATCGGATGATCATGTGTTCACATGACCTTTTTTTAATACCTAAATTCTCCTCTGTGTATACTTTACCCACCCCAAACCCCACCCGATGGAATTATACAGGAAATGTTGTTGTTGTTGCTGCTGCAAAAGGCCAACCATGCCATTAACCAAATGGCCCATATTTGCTATTACTGACTAACTGATCCCAATTTCCCTATTGCAAATTACAATCCACTTTTTTAAAACCAAAGATACCAATTTTGAACTACCATGTATAATATAGGGGTAATATTGAACTGTCATTTTAATACTACAAGGGATGGTTTAGTATGATGGATAAGCAAAAATAGTCATGGGATAAAAATTTAGTACCACCTTATCCTTTGTTTGGTTACTAATCATGGGATAAGTTATCCCAGGATCAAAAAAAATGCTGGGATAACTTATACCCATCAGAGGGTGGAATAGTAATCCTGGGATAACTTATCTCAGGATAAAACAATGAAATTGACTAAAATAACCTTGAGGTTCTCAAAATCCTTTTTCTACTACATAAGGTGGATGGTATTTTTGTAAACAAACAATTTTTTCTTAAAAGTTATGCAATGCATGTTACTTTTAATACAATAAACAAAACAATCAATAAGAAATAATATCACGATAACTAATCCCAACATAAATAATCTCAATATAACTTATCCCAACATAATTAATGCCATCATAACTTGGGTTCAAACCAAACGACCCTTAAGGGTAAATATGGCCCCTGTAAAGCAATTCTAACAACCCTATTCCTTCAAGTTCTGCTTCTGCATCATAAACTCAACTTTTATAACACTTCAATTCCATTACCAACAACTTTTTCCAGCACTCAATGGTACACATTTTAGTAACACATAAACAAGAACAAATTTCATTCCACCTACAATATGTCTTTAATTTACATTACATAAGATTGACTAAAAAAGCAAATTACCCAAAAAAAAAATACACGTCCATTTTACCAACAAATGTATATTAAGATGCCCCATAACATTACATAAAATTGATTAGAAAGCTGATTTCATCATTTATGTTGTAATGGTGGACAAAGCAATGCAACCCATTAATGGCCTAGTGAAAAACCACTGTCGCGAGAATTAAGTTTGCTATTTTTCCAGCATCATCGACTGCAAAAGACTCCCAATCAGTAGTATTTTTTTTCTCAAAATTAGCAACCTTCTTCTTCAACAAATTGTTCTCAACCTCAAGAGCATTGGATTTTTTTTTCAACTTGAAGATGACTTTACAGCGTTGGGAGGAAATTCATCATCGTCACATTTCCAATAATCACAATTTTTAGCAAGGACAACAAGTATTTTAAGACAGAGGGAGTAAATTTCTTCTATTTTATAGAGCATTGCCCTTGTTATAATATGCCCATTTGTTGATTAAAGGAAGATAAAAGACAAATGAGATGGTAATTAAATACTCTACCATCAATTCCAAACTTCTTCTCTCTTTAGGATAACGAGAAAACTGATTCTTGTCCTATGAAATTGATATTAACAAGGATCAACTTAATTATAAAGAACACACTTTCCAAACCGATATACACCTGATTTAAGTGATTACTGTGTGTCCGGCACTATATTTTTTTTTTTTTTTTACTGCCACTCGAAGTTATATATCAGTTTCACTTTCACCCAATTCTCGTCTCAAATTACATATTAGTACAGCCTACAGATACTCTAAATAAAATCAAATCTGAGACCGCTACAGTATATAAATTATAATGCTTAATTGCAGTTCTCGTACAACAGGGATCCGTGGCGCAATGGTAGCGCGTCTGACTCCAGATCAGAAGGTTGCGTGTTCGATTCACGTCGGGTTCAAAAACCCCGAAACATTTCTTTCCCACTCCTTTTTTGTTTGTGGCCATTTCAGAATTTTCACACTTTTCTGGTAGGTTTATGTGAACTCTCATTTTCTTTATATGCCAACTATATTTTCTTGCAAAAGAGATGGCTTTTGTATCTTATTAATCGATCTTTGTCTCCACTGAAGTGATCCCTTCAAATTTTTATGCACTTAAACTATAGAAGATAATAACTTAATCCGGTATATCTTGTAACAAATGCATGCTTTGTTCATTTTGTTGTCGTTACTTTTCTTTCGATCCTGCTTTGATTACACTTCTCTTGAGCCGAGGATTTACCGGAAACAACCTCTCTACCCTACAAGAATAGGAATAAGGTCTGCGTACATCCTACCCTCCCAAACCCCACTTGTGGGCGATTACACCTGAGTATGTAGTTGTTGATGATGATTATGTAGTTTATTTCATAAATTCCCATAGAAAATCATGAATAAGTAAATAACGAAAAATCAAATTTAAACAAAAAAATTGGAGATGAAAATAAAAAAAAATCAAATCTGTTCATTTCAAAAGATGTGATTATATGGACACAAGGGAGAAAAATCTGCGAGATTTGCAAATTCCAATATATGCTCAATGATAAATAACGTTGCCTCGTTTTGATTAGTATAGCTAGCTTAGTTAATGATGATTAAGTAATTAACTAACAGGAAAGAACGGCGAGTTTTTCAAATATCCACATTGGTTGCATAACCGGCTAACATTAGTGGAGTAAAATTAACGAGACTGAAAGCAATATGTTCAAGGAAGAAAAAATACGTCAACATTAATGCTAGTGTAACATTAATGCTAGTGTTGATGTGCTGTGAGTTTCGGCACATTTTATGTCTTTTTCACTAGAAGTGTTGCTTGTTTTTAAGTGTTTTTACATCGTTTCTTATGTTATTTTGGTGTTTTGTAGGGTTGGTTGACTAAGGAACGGAAATGATAAGAAATGCTGAAAAACGGACAACTTGGAGCAAAAGGACGGTCCGTAACTCGAGTTACGGACCGTAACGTGATCCGTACCCTGAGAGGAAAATCCAGATACGTGCCGCTCAAAAGGACGGTCCATAACTCATGTTACGGGCCGTAACGTGTACCGTAATCTGAAGGAAATTTCCAGTAAGAAGCCTAAGTATTGACATATGTTACGCCCAGAAGGACGGCCTGTAACGCAGGTTACGGGGCATAACGTCATGGCGTAACACATTGGCCACTGAAGACTGAAGCCATGATCCGCTGGAAGATACGGGTTACGGTCCGTCAAAAGAATCCGTAACGGTTGACCTAATATCAAGCTGATAAAGGACGGAACCGAAGGATGGACCGTAACCTGTGTTACGGTTCGTAATGATGCCGCGAAGGGTGTTTTTGTCCAGAACTTTGGCGCGATTTTTGGCCCTATAAATACTTAAAGTTAGGTTTTTAACAATTATTCAGATCTTTTGGGAGCATTAACTTTAAGCCTTGGATATTTGTGAAGTTGTTGGAGCATTTAAAGCATCAACTTCACCCTCATTCCACATTGTATTAGTATTGTAAGTACATTATGTTAACTTTTAAGCTTTCTTTGTTAAACAAAATGATGAGTAGCTAATTTTAGTTCTAAGGTTGTGGACCCTACGATGGGTATTATGTGAATGGGTTTCTATAATTGATATATGCATAATGGTTGGTGGTATTTATTCAATCTTTGGGTTTTAGCGTTGGGTAATGATTGCAAGCATTAGCCTAAGCCATTGTACTAACTTTTCTTGGGAAAGAGAGTTAGTATTGGTAAGATTGAATAACAATGACTCGGGGCATTAACCCTCGTTTAATATACTAACTTAGGAATAAGAACAAGTCTAATTGGCATTATTGGTCGCTCTTCGATTTCAGCTCTTTCGCATTTGGAAAAATCATAAAGAGGAAATACGGTCTAACTGTTGGGAAACATTAGGAAGTCCTTAAGAGATCGAGTGCATATTCCTAGAACAACCATTAGAAGTATATCACATTGAAACCTGAAGCATAATATCTAATCAAAGCTGGGAAAACAACCTTAGTCTCTCTCTCGCATTAATTACAATTCAAGTCAAAGTATTCGTTTACATTATACAACAAATATTTCAAACTATTCGGAATAGGATTAAAGCCTTTAAAGACTAGTATCGCATACAATTAGTACCCTTTTCTCTCCATATTCCCTGTGGGATTCGACCCCAACCTTGTTTGGGTTATAATATTTGTCAACGACCGCTTTACGCCACTCATAGGTGTAATTTGAGCGTATCAGTGTCAAGACACAATTTGGAGATGTCGCTTTTAGAGGATCTTTAGAGATGATCACGGAAAATGATTGCTGGAATATTTAGGTAAGGTGAAACCTACGGCAAGCCTCATAACATAATTATGGAGCGTAAAAAAAGGCTAATTGTAGCTAAACTAATGGGATACGAAGAAGGAGAAGTGGAAACTAATTGATTACTTTCTGTCAAGCTGATTAAGGATGAGAAAATACAACACCATCCTCTTAGAGCTATAATTGAAAACTATAGATTTTTGTTGAATATCAGCAAGGCCTTTTTATTTTTTATAAAGCTTACCCAGCAATGCAGGGTAATGTTGTATTGAATAAGGAGAGGAGGGCTGGACCATACCTTTAAATAGTATACAACAGGTGATTCAATCACCCCAAAAAAGAAGGTATGCCCAGAGGACATATTCCTTCATCCTAGCAAAAGAGACTATACACTTAACTAACTCTAAAATTAGATTTGTGATATCTAGTCCTTAGACTTGGTATTTTCCATTTGTCTAGTTGAAAAGGCCCTTTAGATACATTAGGGAGCTGATCAACCGAGAAGAAAATCTTGTTATGGTTCATGTTAGCAGCAGGCTTGGCCAAAGAGTTTGCAACTTGGTTTCCTTCTCTAAAGTTGTGAAGGAATGTGACATTGTTTGTTCTCCAGTACTTGGATGGTTCTGTCAATGATCACCTTCAGTTTTAGATTGTCTGTGTCCCTTGCCTTGAGATGTTAGCAATTACTTGAGAGTCAAGTTCAATTGAGAAATTAGTGTATCCTTGAGTTGTACACCATTTCCCACCAAACTCAGGAGCTAAAGTTTCAGCAGCATTGTTACTATTGCACTGTGCAGCTATGGAGAAGGCCATTATAAGATTCCCACTTGAGTCCCTTGCAATGCCTCCCATGCCAGTCTTACCATTAGGGGGGTTATAGCTACCATCAGTATTTACTTTGATAGTTCCTTGATAAGGTTTGTGCCAAAGAACTTGAGTAATTACAAGCGAGTGACAAAAAAATTCTCTTTTCTCTCTCCTCTAAAAACTTACCGTTATAATACCGTTAGGGAACCTTATCACACACGCCGGTCCAATGGACCCGCCGGACGACGCCAATCCGGCGCGTTTGGAAGGGCAAAAGCATCCTTTAACATCTACAAGCATTCCTGCAGAGTCAATTGAAGGAAAAGTCTCCTATGCTACTAGTATTCAACATTGCTCGAACACTGCTCCTCCTCTTATACGACAGCAAAAAGAACTGGCTAAGGCCATTCAATCTTCTTATAATGGTGCTCCGGCGGTGCTATTCCAAACTACTGACTACTATGGCCTCATGGCCACAGACTGAAAATTCATAATTGTAGGTAGGTTTCTCAAACCTAGACCGCAAACAGATCTATTACACTCCAAATTCAAGGAATTGATTACGGTTAAAGGGTCGGTTACAATTGGGGTTTATGAAAACTTTAATATTTTCTTGTACTTTAAAAATGAGGCCGACTTTAACACCGTCTGGTATAGAAGGGTTATTGAAATTGAGGGAAAACAAATGTGGCTTTAAAAATGGTCTCCCGACTTCAAACCAGAGGAAGATATCCCCACTGCTCCTGTCTGGGTTTTACTTCCTAAGCTTCTTTACCATATACATAATTGGCAATATATAAAACAAATTGTTCAATCAATTGGTACTCCACTTGAGTTAGACGTAGCCACGAGAAGTAGAACTCGACCAAGCATGGCTAAAGTGAGGGTGGAGATTGATTTACTTAAACCCCAGCCAGATTCTGTTTATATTGGGCTTATTCATGAGAATTCCCCTCAAACTGGTTTTATTCAAAAATTAGAATATGAAGGGATACCCAAGTACTGCAAGCATTGTAGAAAACTTGGTCACAAAATTGTGGAATGTAGATCATTGGAAAGAAAGAAAGCTGCTGAGGAAGAAACTAAGAAAAGTAAGGATACTGAGATAGCAGAAAGCAGCCAAAAGAAAGATGCTCAATCTAAAGAGCCTGATCAATCTAAGGATACTCAAATTACTAAGGATAATGCTGTCACTATGGGGGAGAGGTTTAATAGGAAGAAGAAGAAGAAGAAGAAGAAGAAGAAGAAGAAGAAGAAGAAGAAGAAGAAGAAGAAGAAGAAGAAACTCCCCAAAAAGAAATCTTTAGTTGCTTTTAAACCTCTTTACAATCAATCAAAGAGTAAAAAGCTTCATAAGAACATGATGAAATCTACTGATAAGCTTCCTGGTGAAGGAGAAGAGCATGATCAGGACAATGGAGATGGAAAGGGGCAAGACAGAGCGAAGGAAAGTAAAAACTTCTCTCAAGAGGTGGATAAAGGGCAGGTTGAAGTCTAACATGATCCTCAGCAAGAAGAAGAAAATAATAGCACCCCAAAAGGAGAGGACAACACTTCTACTTGGGAGGAGGTACAAGAGTCCAGCAATATACACATCAACCAGCAACATGAGCAAAACACTTCTGACAGAACTGTCTCATGTAATCCTAGTGATAAACAGACGGGAATTTGTGAAAGTTTACCACCTGAAAATAGTGATTGTCCTACTATTAATTTGGTGGTGGATTTGAATACTGGCAAGGTGCAGAATAAAGCTCCTAAGCTGAAGAATAAGAATCAGCAGGAGTAAGAGGTTAACTCTCCTAGGACCATGGAAGTGCAACAATAAAAGGAAAAACAGAACACCAACAACTCTCAGCAAACTCCTCAAAACCAGAACCTAACTACCATAGGGTTCAAACATGAGGAAAAGAAGAAAAACAAAGGCAATAGAGCACAAGAACAAATCATAGAGATATCTTCTCCTGATGGAAAGGTTGTCACAGCTTGGTCACCTAATCAAGGGAATTCCATTGATGACAAGGATGATGATATAGGTTTTACCACTGTAAAGAAAGGAAAAACCACAAACAAGAAAGCTGGAAAAAACAATGCGGGACAGATCAATCCTTCCAATGCTGGAAGGAAAACAAAAAATCCTTAGCTTAGTCTTATGGTTAAGGCCATCTTTTGGAACATCAGGGGTGTCAAATCCAAAAAGGCCATTCACAGGCTCAAGAAACTCAATCATATACACAAAATTGATATTGTTGCAGTCCTGGAACCCTTTGTTAGCATTGGAAAAATTGATGCTTACATGAGGTACCTCGGATTTCAATACAGCATCAACAACTCCAATGGTAAGATTTGTTTTTTCTGGAATGAAAACTACCAGACTGCTATCATTGCCAACACTGATCAACAAATTACTATTAAAATGCTTTATGGTGCTACTGGGAAGCATCTATTTATTACCTCTATTTATGCAAAATGTTAGTTATTGAAAGAAAAGATCTTTGGCTCAGTTTGGAGAATGTTTACTCTCGGGTGGATGGACCTTAATGTTTACCCTCAGGTGGATGGACCTTGGTGTCTTGGTGGTGACTTTAATGTCATACTTGACCCTTTGGAGAAGCTTGGTGGAAAACCTCATAGAATGTATAAGAGCCTAGAGTTCAGCAGCTGCATGGACAATTGTGAGCTTACTGATTTGGGCTATGTGGGACCAAGATTCACTTGGTGCAATAATAGGAGGCCAGTGAAAATGATCTGGAAAAGACTTGATAGAGTCTTTGTCAATGAATTTTGGGTTTAACTCTTTCACACCAACGGTGTGAGGCATTTACCTAGAATTGGATCTGATTACAGACCCCTCTTGATCACTTGTCACAATGCTCATAAAGATGGCATGAGATATTTCAAGTTTCTTGATTTTTGGACTGAACAACCAACCTTTCACCAGATAGTGGAAGATACTTGGAATATTTAGATTACTGGAAACCCCATGTGGATGCTTTAGCAAAAACTCAAAATACTCAGTAAAAAGCTCGGTCAATGGTCTAGGGAAGTGATTGGCAATGTTTATGATGAAGTCAATGTATGGGAAGCCCAGATGCAAGACCTAGAAAACATGGATAGATCTCTTAACACTGAGAAAACTAGAGAAGAGCTTAATAAGGGCAATGCTGAATATATTAGATGGTTGGATATGCAAGACAAACTTCTTAAGCAAAAAGCTCATATCAAAAGGGCTGATGATGGAGATAGAAACAACAAATACTTTCATTGCTTGATCAGAGATAGAAGAAGAAGGTTTCAACTGCATAGAATAAAAAATAGTACTGGCAATTGGGTTCAAGGAAATGAGGGTATTGCTAAGGTTGCCATACATCATTTTGAGCATATGTTCAATCTCAACCACAATTTTACTGATCATAATATCCTTAATGTGATCCCTGAATGTATCACTACAAGAAAAAGGCTTATTAGCGATCAACATTTAGTGACGGGTTAAAAATCTGGTCCCTAAATGTATATCTATAAGGACGACAAATTTTCTTGGTCCCCGATTCTCTTTTAAATAACGAAGGGGCTAAATATGGTCCCTATATATGAAAGTAACTTGTCCCTAATATTCTAAATTAAGTGAGACAAAGCGTCACTTAAATTTGACTCTTTTAAAGAATGGCATAAATAAAGAATAAAGTATAGGAAACACTTCCATCATTAATTTGAAGAAAAGAATATCCTGAAAAGTGAACATCTCTATGTCTCAAAAACCCTAAGCTCAAAACACTTCTAACAGACGAGCAATTCTAACGACGCTCCTCCAAGTTTCTCCACAAGCATTTGGTCTCGCCTGCCACCGACGTCGGTTCTACTTCCGATTCTCCTCATTCTTACTGAAAAGTTTGATCGATATCTCATACTTCTTCTTCTTCTTTCTCTCTCTCTCGTATAAATTACACAGACGAGTTTGAAGCTATGCACAAACACCGTCGATCTGTTCTAATCTAATGTCCTGTGAGTTCTGTGCTTATGCCCAATTCGACTGTTCCTTTTCATTTTGTGTTGTCACCCATTTGATCTTTCCAATAGGGGTATAGGTGATATTTAATATTAGAATATTCGTAGATAGATTGATTTTCAAATAGTGTTTATTCCTGAATTAGGGTTATTTTTGCTATTAAAATGTTGATTCTTCAAGTGGGTATTATTTTATGAGTTAGGGTTATACTTGAGATTATGACATTGATTTTGAAGTGGGTATACATGGTTTAGGGTCTTTTTAGAAATTAGAATTTTGTGATTTCCTCTACGCATGTTTTGATTTATCCTGTCAATGGAAGTTTGGTGCTTTGGCACTTAAAATATGTTTTTATATTCTGCATATGTTATAGCGTTTTGTTTTATAGGGCTTGCTAAATGGTTTATGTGAGGTCTAAGAATACGACGAGGTGGATTCAGCAGCAGCAGTGGGGTTGTGCTTGAAGGTGTGAATATACAGTAATAGAAAAAGCTAGCCATATGAACTTGATGCTTCAAAATCAAGGAGCTTCCACAAAAAAGTTGCAAGTCTTCTTGCAATGTTATGTGGGAGAACAGCTGAAAGGAAAAAACCAACAAAAATTGACAAAGGTAATTAGGATTGTTACTTATGCTACTGAGTCCAAATCTTGAGATGGCTTTGGCTTTGTATACTATATTGTAATTGTGTTAGCTAGTTAATCAATAGAAGTGATAGAAAAGTTATAAATTTTACATTATGAGGTCAAAGAATTGTTGAGAAGTTTATTTTCTTCTTTCCTCTTTTGTTCTTCCCGGCTCTAATTCACCTCACTGCCCTTCTTCTTCCTTTTTTCTGTCTTTACCTATCTTTTTATTGCTTGAAGTTTACGCGTAGTTGCATAGTAGTAGTAACTTTATCAAACTGTCTTCTTTTGTTACTTATGGTGATGATTAAGGTTCCTACACTCAAGAGTCTCCTGGTTATTCCTTTCCAATAGAATGTCACTGCTATTTTGTTTATATTGATTAAGAGTAGTTCCTGTGTGCTTTGAGGGAATATAAGCTTACATATTTCTTCCAGGAGACAGAGACACATTTGTAGGGGAAAAAAATACTAGTGGCAAGGGTGCCGAAGATACAATTGATATTTACAATATATCTAGTGCCTATCTATAAGTGTGTATCCATATATGAATGTGAAATGGGTGCAGGCGAGTGATTATTTATATGATGTGTGTGCTCCCTCTCTTGTGATGATGAAAATGGAAATATTCCCCATTTCAAGTGGTCCCAAAATGAGTAGTGCATTGAGACAGTAAGAAAAATTATGTACAGGTGCTCTTTACTTTTAAAATAACAGAGGTGTGTGCTTAATGTATCAATGAATGTGTATTCCTTTGATGTATAATCTTTACGTTCTTTGCTTTAATACTTGGTCTTTCAGACTTTTATGTGACTTCTCATATTCAAGCCTGCAAATTTTGCCTTATAAATTGATCTCTTCCAAAATCATTTTCATCGAAAGATCTTTATGTGATACATTTCTTATTTGTAGAAGACTAGAGAAGCTCTAAACTGGTGAAACAATGTCACAGTTTGTGGCGAAAAGTTTGAGGTCAGCTAATGTGGTCAGGGGATAGACAACAATTAATTATTGGAACATGTGAGCTCGGTGTCTTAGGTTTATACTTATATGTAGAGATTAAAATTACGATGAGACTTCTCGACCTGCATAGTTGAAAAGCTGCTTTTGTGAAATTGCTTTTCAGGCTTTTTAATTTGTGTATGCTCAAATATCGACTCTTTAATACATTAGATTTTTCTTCAATTTCCATTATCAAGGTACAAAAGCAAAAAAAGAATGACCAATTGTCTTGGAATTTCTCTATATTTGTTACTAGCCTACCGCCGTTGACACTTGCTGTTACGAATGTTTTTTTTTTGTTTCTTTGTATTTGTAATTTCAGCCTTTAATTGTAGTTAATCTCACGCATTGATTTTCATCTTACAACACTATTGTTAGATTTAATAGGGCTAGCCATTATCTTTTCCCTTTTCTTTTTTTAAACTTAACTTCTGGCTAATAAATAGTCCTCTGGCCTTTAGAAATTTCTCATCACATTATTACCCTTGCCAAAACCATTCAGCTTCATGGACTCGGTGCACTCACTTGGAAGTGAAGTTGGTGTGCCACAGCTATAATGAGGCAAACTAAGAAACTTCAAACAAACACTTTTTGAAAAAACCAAAAATAACTTACACATATTAGTTAATAATATGTGTAAAAATTGTATAATCAATAACATGGGTTACACGTGTGAAGTGCGTACCCGAAAACTAGTTCATATAAAGATGTCGCGGCTTCAGTTTAGTGTTATAAATTTATATTTTCTTGAAGGTTTGTAAGGCATCATCACTGTATTAGTAAAGTCCACTCTAGTAGTTACATACTAAGACCACAACTTTAGCTTCCACTTTTGCACTGTGAAAAATTTGTAATTTCTCATATGACATGCCAATGTTGTATCATTAATTGCTGTCATTTTCATTGGACCCAATGATATTGAATGACACATATGTACCTTTCCATTGATGTAAGTGGCATACATTATATTTCTTACACAACTCTTCTATTCTTGCCGAACAATAAGAGCTCCGCATCGAAACACGCATGATCAAAATTTGGTACCAGCAGGCAGCAACAATGCACCAAAAGTCACTAATGGGGTACTGAATTAATTAGTGAAAATTAATTGTACTCCTTCTCTTAATTCTATTTTACTAATGATGTCATCTCTATATTTTGCTGATGTCTTTTTTAAAAATACGTTTTTGCCATATGAATTTTTGCAGTTGTAAACAATGGTTTAGATGTTAAAAAGTACAAGAGATTACTCATTTCTATTATCCGATAATGCTGATCTTCTTGCTCTATCAAAAGGCTATTTACCTCATAAAACCTTTATCGCTAATTCTGGTGCACTTTCTATCATAGCTAATCTGGTTGTTTATTTACTAGCTCAGGGCGTAAATTTATTAATTAAGAAAACTTATTCAAGTTTTTTGGTTATATTGAAGATGCACGAGTAGCTTTGCAACCAAGCAGCAGCAATCTTTAAGCAATACTAGAAGAAAGCTGCTAAATGATTGTGAAGTACGGAATCCTCTACCCAGAAGTAGCCAAATGCAACAGAAGCTATTAACTCAGAAATTAGTTTTTGTTAGTAAACAGCCTCAACTAGCATTAGGATCCAGGAAACAAGTTGGTAGCAGTAAAGGGACTGGACCTGGTCGGACTTTAGGGCCAAAAGCAGTGCCTCCCAACAGCACGATAATAGGGTTTTGACACCAGGTGTCAAGAGCACTATGCCTACTTTGCATAAGCCAATCCCTTCAAAGTTGTAACCTTTTCTTCCGAGCCAATCGTTGGTACAGAAAAAGGAAACACTACAAGCTGGAATGTCAAAGGTGATATCAAAACAAGTTGAGCCTTCATCCAAAGCTAAGCTGGTGATGCAGAAACAGGCAGTGCCATCGCCCCATTCTCAGGTTTTACCTTTATTTTTCATTGGTATGTTATCCATTTTATCTTTCCTTAGGTTACAAAGAATGAACGACCTGCTCTCCGTATATTTTGGTTTGGTTTGGGTCCTACTTGGGGGAGGAATAGTGTTCCGGGAGGTGGTGGTGGTGATGAAGACATGTTGATTGGGATTTGTGATTTTAACAGATAAACTAACTGCATCCTGAAAATGCAACTCGTGTTCAGCCACTTGGTATTGATTCAATAGTTCCTGCTACTTTTAAAAAAGTTCTTGCCAAACCAAAGTCTCAATTTTCTTGGTTCATCTCATCCAAAATTATTGATAACCTTCAAAACCTGGTGGATACTTTTCAGAAAGAATTTATGGTGCATATAAATAGCCCTCTAACAATAGTTTGAATGATGTTGAATTGTTTGGGCCAATTTAGTTGTTCAATGCACTTGTGTGATACCAACATATTTCGGTCCAAGTAGATGGAAGAGTAACTAGGAACCTAAAATCTAGAATGCAATCTCTTTTTTCTTATCAATACAAAAATATAGTGTGATTTGGTTGTGCGCATAATGTTTTTTCTTATTAAATCTTATTTTGTACGTTTTACAGGATCTGGGGACTTCCATTTACAAGTCAAGATGCAAGTTTGAATACTTTGAACAAGTTGACAAATTTATTATCGGTTTGATAGGATTGTCTGGCAAAACCTTTTATTATAAACTTATTCTTTTGGCTGTTGAGTTGTGTAAATAGTCTTGTGACTATATTTTTGTAAACAATACTGCTTGTGGAATGTTAATCCATACTTTTAATTAATGTTATTGATAATTTTGTTTATATGCATTTGATTATCTATATATAGTAATTAGAAATGGTACAATATCTTAGTAACATGTGACGAGAAAAGAGCATGGTTTATTTAGGTGCCACATTTTCTGTGCAAATACACCTTTAAGGACCAGATTGCATCAGTCCTTAACCTATTTAAGGACCAGATTTTTGGTTGTAAAAGACTTTTGAGGACCAGTTGAGCTTGTCGTAAAATTTTAAGGCACTAGTGATCTATCTGTTTAAGGACCAGAAAATATGGTCCCTATATAGTTTTAGGGACCAGAACTTCTGCACGTCATAAAAGAGCTTTAAGGACCATTATTTAAATCTCGTACCTATTGACCTTTAGCGGTGGAGCCTATTGCGACGGGTGGCGACCAGAATTATCCCGTCGTTATTGACCTTTTGAGACCCGAAATCGACTTTCAGGGACTATTTTTCTCGTCCCTACCATCCCTGATTTAGAGGAAATTAAGAATGATGTATTAAATATGAGCCCTTTAAGTGCTACTGGCCCTGATGGATACAATGGCAAATTCTTTCAAAAGTGTTGGGATATCATTCAGGAGGATATCAAAAACATGGTTCATGCCTTCTTCTATGGAAGGAATTTGACCAAGTTCTTTTCATATACTTGTTTGGTTCTAATTCCCAAGGTAGAGTCTCCTTCTAACTTTGGAGATCTAAGACCAATTAGTCTTAGTAACTTCACAGCTAAGATCATCTCCAAGATCCTTTCAATCAAGCTGAATCATTTACTTGATAAGATTATCTCTGAAAAACAGTCTGGCTTTGTCAAAGGCAGACTCGTCACTGAAAATGTTCTCCTAGCACAAGAACTAGCCCAAGGGGTGTCTCAGAGTAACCATGGAGGCAACATGATCATCAAACTGGATATGGCTAAAGCCTATGACAGAATGTCATGGGATTTTCTATTGGCAGTTATGAGAAAATTTGTTTTTTCTGACAGCTGGAACACTCTTATTAGAATTCTCATATCTGATGTGTGGTATTCAACTATCATAAATGGTGAAAGAAAAGGCTTTTTCACTTTCTCCTAAGGCTTGAAATAAGGAGATCTTTTGTCCCCTTCCTTATTCATTATTGGTGCTGAGGTGTTTTCAAGGCTTCTCAACAGGCTATATCACAATGATAGATTTGTTCCCTTCAGCATGAATCCCAATGGTCCTAGTATCAACCACCTGGCCTATGCTGATGACATAGTAATTTTCACTGGTGGAAACAATAGATCAATCAAACTCATTTTGAAGCAAATCAAGAGGTATGAAAAGGCCTCTGGGCAGATGATCAATACTGATTAAAGCTTTTTCATTACTGCCCCAAATTCTTGTGCAAATAGGATCAATAGGATGAGAAGTGCTACTGATTTCATGAATAAGGATTTCCTTTTTAACTATCTTGGATACCCCATATATGTGGGAAAGAAAAGAAATTCCTATTTTGATAATATGTTAGCCAAAATCATCAAAAAGCTTAATGGGTGGCAAAGCAAGATGTTGTCTTTTGGGGGTAGAATTGTCCTCATTAAAAGTGCCCTGCAAGTTATTCCAACTTACATTCTCTCTGCAATACAACCTCCTAAAGGCATTATCAAGCTCATGGAGAAACACTTTTGTAACTTCCTTTGGGGTTCCAAAGAAGGTAAAAACAAGTATCACTGGAGTTCATGGGAGAATTTATGTTATCCAAAAGATGAAAGTGGTATTGGAATAAGAAGAATGCAGGAAATCTCTGATACTTTCACTTTTAAAAGATGGTGGAGATTGAGAACTCAATCTACACTCTAGGGAACTCTTTTGAAATCCAAGTACTGTATAAGATCTCACCCTGTGGGTAAGGTTGCTGTTGCCAAAGACCCACAGGGATGGAAAAATTTGATGAAGATTAAGACCAAAGCAGAACCTCACATGATCTGGAAAATTCAACAAGGAGACTCCAACTTCTGGTGGGATAACTGGACATGTATGGGTGCTTTAGCTAAAATGCTGCCAGGGTCTGCTAAACTAAATGTAAATTCCTTCATTTTGAATGGTGTCTGGGATTTCAATAAGCTTAATATTACTCTTCCACCTCACATTGTTCAATATATTGAAAATATCAACATTGGTGACTGTAGCAAACATGATTACCCTCTATGAAATTTGACAGAAAATGGCAAATTTTCTAATGCCTCTGCCTGAAATCTGCTAAGATCTAAGAAGGATAAAAGTCCTTTCTTACAAAATGCTTGGCACAAAAGCTTATCCTTTAAAGTCTTTTTCAATACATGGAGACTTTTAAGGAATAAGCTACCCTTCAGTGACACAGTAGGAAGATTTGACACTAATTTAAGATTTGACTATTCTTATTGCAGGATAGTCAAGAATGAAACAAGTCATCATTCATTTGTGGCTAGTGAAACTGCTAATAGGCTATGGAATAGCATTGGCAGGCCACTAGGCATGCAACATGCTAATGCATCTGTCTCTATATTTTCAGGAATTGGTGGAAAGCAAAATCTAAGAACAAGGTGCATAAGACTGTAATGCTGATCACACCAACCATTATCTGCTGGGAAATTTGGAAACAAAGTAGTACTTGTAGATATGGGACACAGAAGAAATTCAACAACTCAAGAATGGAACAACAATATCTTTGGATTATCAAGCAAGCTATCAACAGATTAGTCCCAAATTTGGATATGAACAGGCAGTGGCCACAACTGTGCCAAATGGTAGCAAGGCCTCTATTAAACACATATGGAAAGAGGCGAACCAAATTCAGAGGCGGAGCCAGGATTTGAAGCTTGTGGGTTGGGATTCTAATTCATTTAAGTTACAGGGTTCTAAATTAACAATTCATACATATTTAATGATTTTTTCAAGACAAATACAGGGTTTAGACCAAAGTTACTGGGTTCGGCCGCACCCTCGACTACTATGCTAGCTCCGCCCCTGGAACCAATGTTGACTTTTTGGCAAACGAAACAAGCATGATGATGATTATTTAATCATCTGGGGAAATACGCTCAAGGGTATTGAGTTTCTTATCCTGAGAGTCTTAAGCGGCATTGCTTTGGAAAGACCGTAATCCTTTTTAAGTTTTTCCAGTGTCCCAAAAAGAAAATATATCACAAGAATCAAAATCAGAATTTATCGATAATACAGACCAAAAGTGCTATTCTAGCTCCCTCTTTTTTATTTGTCCGAATTATTCCTATTTTATATCGCGTTCAATATAAATAACAACAAGGAACTATACAAAAAACTGTTGGTGTATCTGAAATAGAGTGCATAAGAAATATGTGGACTGATAAGGTCTTTTTTTTTTTTTTTTTTAAGCGTAGGGTCTGACCTTAATAAAGTATACAGTGCGGGTAACCTGTTAAAAGATACTTCCCGTTGGAAGGGGAGCGCCATTCAAATGTCCACATGCATGGGTTGCATAACTGGTAATTTTTTATTCGAGCAGGATATTATAAAATTGATGAGACTGACAAACGAAACACACACATATATAGATTAGATTTCATATCTAATTAAGAAACTTCCCATCAATTCAAAAGGCTCATTAGTACGTTACAGTTGAGGTTTTTCAGCAAAATGTTCCTTGAGTTTTGAGAAAGATCGATCCATTTTTATTATATTATCTAAAGCATTTAAGCACATATGATTCTTGAAGTAACTCGAACGTCAATTTTTAGGTGGCTGTGATTGTCATATTTGAAAGAATCGAATTAATCCATGTCATAATTAAATTTATGTCTTTCTTTCATCCTCTCTGTCTGTGGCCTATGCCAATTGGTCTTATTCGGATGGGTTGCATTTTGTTTTCCTTTTGTTAGTTTATTGGTCCGGGCTAAATCCTTCTCCCTAAAAATTCCTGATTTTCTTTCCTCGGCGAGTGAAATTTGTATCCTTGTTGAGTGAGTAAGGCCCGATCGATACATTAAGGGGTATTTAATTGTCATTTTATGTATTATCTATAAAATAGTTTTAAGTTTCTTGAATGACAATTATGAAAGCACCAACTATATTGGTAACCTAAAAAGAAAAAGAGAAGCTAGCTAGGTATATAAGCATTGAACTGATCCAACTATACGGACACAAGGAAGAAAGATCTGCAATTTGCAACTTCCTTTGTTGGGAAGCAATGTTTAATTATTTTGCACAGTAATAATTAAAGGGGAGTTAGTCAAATATCGTATAAGAGCCCGTTTGGATCAGTGGCAGAGTCAGGATTCATATTAAGGGGTGTCACAAAAAATGTAGAAATGTCGTGATCTAGGTTTGAATCCATGATTTTAGAGACTTTTTGCAACCCCTTAACCGCTACGCTAAGCCTTCAACTTGTGTTAAGCGGAAAACAGCTTATAAGCCAAAACAGCTTATAAGCCAAAAAAAATAAGTTGGGCTACCCAACTTATTATTTATTTATTTTTGGCTTATAAGATGTTTTCAGCTTATAAACTGCTTTTTTTAAGCTCATCCAAACAGGCTTTAACTGGTGTTATAATTAGAGTACACTAAAAGTTGTTGAGACTGAAAGCAATATGTTGAAAGAAGAAGAAAACTAAAAGTATAAATAATTTTGACACTATCACTCTTATTCAACCGATTAATTAGCCAGCAATAGTTTCCTAATCACTTCCTTTAGCTATTTTAAGAGGGTTTCACCCTCCAACTTTACTTTAAAAATCAAACCCCCTCTTAACTTTGAACAATAGACATTCTCCGCCCTTTATCTTATTTGAATCTTTTAAATTGTCATTTACCCTTACAGTATCAACTTTTGTCCTTTTTTTTTCTTTTTTTTTTACTTCTTTAAAATCATGATATTTTTTAGGTAAACTTACCTGAATAGCTACCCTTTAGTAGATTCTTACCTCTAGTAGCTACTTTTTCAATATTACCAACCATAACTACTATTTAATAAACATATGTATTTTAACGGATGTATTTGTTTGTTTTCAAATACATAGTGTTTTTTTTTTTTTTTTTTTGCTTTGATATATTTCAGTGAATTTTTTCCTATAATGTATTTTTGTGTCTTTTTTTTTATGCATTTCAGTGATTTTTTTTTGATGTATTTCAGTGGCTTTTTTTTAATGTATTTCTTTGATGTATTTCAAATATATTGTGTACATTCCAACCACATATGAAGCCAAATACATTCAAATTTTCATGTATTTGAATGGATTTCAACAAATACATTCAGATACAAAGAAAAAAAATCAAATACATGACAAATACATTCAAAAACAGTGTGTTTGGCTATTAATAAAATACACTAAAAAATACACTCAAAAAATATAAACACAAATACATGAAAAAACAGTGTATTTGTGAGATGTAGATTTTTTCAATGTATTTGTATTTGGCTTTTAACAAATACACACAAAAATACAAAAAATACACACGGCCAGATCTGAGACACCACCACCACCAAAAACCCTAATCTCTCCACCGCCACCAAAAACCCTAATCTCTCCACCGCCACCAAAAACCCTAATCTCTCCACCACCACCAAAACCCTAAAAACTCCTAAAACTTATTTAGTATCCGATTGCACCTTTTGTCTATTTAGTAGAAAAACGTTAACTGCTAAGCCAAAGCAAAAAACAGTGCAGCAAGAATGGCTACAACAACCACCAACACCGCATTATTGCCACCGCAATTTGGACAGCAACGACGCCGCAATAACCAGCCCCCTTTATTCACTCCATTCTTGTTCAACAAGTCAGCTGCTACATAGAGGGGTGAGCACAGAGGGAGAGGGAGAAGAGAGAGAGGGCGGGGCGGCTGTGGTGGTGGTGGTGGTGGTGGTTGAAAGAAGGGGAGAGAGATTTTTTTAGGGTTTTGAGAAATGAAAAATTGAAATGGGTAGTGATTGGGAAAAAAGAAAGATTTATTTATTTGGGTATGTATTTTTGATATAGCTACCAATTGTAATATAGAAAATTTAATTAGCTACTAAATATAATTAAATAAAAGGGTAGTTAATATTAATAATTAGGTCTTAAAAGAAGTTATAATGAGTAAAAATTCCTATTTTTTATCTTTTAAATCTATGTAACAAATTTATAAGTGAGAAATACTAATTGAGTATATAAGTTGATGATGTTCTATTAGCAGAATAAGAAAATATTTTTTTTAATAATAATCAAAACTCTAATATCTATTTATACAAGTGAGAATAACAGGTAATAATAACTTTATAAATATATTTCATAAAGGTAATACAAAAACAAATACACACAAATTTAAAATTTATATTGTAAATGAATTTTTAATTATAATTTAAGAAATATTTCATTAATGACAATCGCAATTTGTTTAAGTATATAAATAGTAGAGAATAAGAGAGAAGTATTGTTGGGTTTTTGATATTGGTGAATGGGAAATGATGGGATGAAAATTGAAGGAAATATAAAAGGTCCCTTTTGCTTTGGGAAATGTAAAAGGTTCCTTGTGCTTTGGTTAAAGCATCTGTCCCACATAGGAAAAAAAGAGAAAAAAAAAGAGGTGTACATATTACATTACACCTTCTCTAGTTGCTAAAAGGGTTGAGGGGGAAAGGACCCCTCGCGCCGTCGTCGTCGCTCGCTCGGCTCGGCTTCGGCTTCGGCTTTGGCTTTGGCTTTGGCTTTGGATTTGGTCAAATTTCGATTTGGATTTGGATTTGGATTTGGTCAAATGATCTGATTGATTGATAATCTTTTTGGACCAAAATTCTTTTAAATTTTAATTTAATTATTTATATATTAATTAATTATTTCCAGATTCTAATTTAAATTTCCCTCCTTTTAAAACGTACATTTTCTGAAAGGTTGCAAACCTTTCTGAAAAGGTGCAAACCTTTTCCCAACAAGTGCTTTAATGGCTATAAATTCCAGTTAATATTCAGATTATGACTTACGAATTTTCTGAAATCCTCTATTCTTCTACTCTTCTTAAAAGTTTTCTTTTCTGTGTGCTATACTGCCATTGAGTGGTTCGCCGCTACCAGAATTTGGAGTACTACTATTTTGGTAAGATAATCGTTCTATCCTGGGAGGGGATATTCCATCAACCTCGTGTACTGTGAGGGGAATAATTTCCTTAAGGACACACTTTGAACTAAGTGGGCTCGATTATGTTCTGAATATATTTTTCTAACACTGTTTCTGTTTATTTGTCCAGTTTCTGTAATTTACTGGTTTTAAGTTTTTACAGATTGTGTAATCTGCTTTTACTAAGTGTTTTATAGATTCAGAAACTTTATTTAGACTTATACAGATTATTTTAACGACAAGTACGACTTAAATATACAAACACACATGCATGTAAATACAGATATACATACTTAATGCATATAATTTTGAAATGACAATTATAAAAAATGGTATTATATTTTGTGACAATTCATAAAGTATTATTCTACTTATAATGTTAAAGAACTTAAATAAGAATCTATAAATACCTAGGTTAAACATAAATTAAATATTATATATAATATAAAAATGTATTACATAAATAGAAGATTGAAAATAACAAGGGTGAAATTGACATTGCATAGGATAAATGGGGAGAATGTCTATTGTTCAAAATTGAAGGGAGAGTTTGATTTTTAAAGTAAAGTTGGGAGCGAAAATAATTTTCACCCATTTTAAAAGGAGAACTATTCAAATATCCACATGGGTTGGATAATAGAATTGATCAGACTAAACCTGCATTCTAAGAAAGAAAGCTTACGTATTTTCTATGTGACAAGAAGATTCCAAAGTTAGAATCCCATTTTTGACCTAATTAATAATTATTAGTACATAATGTTTAGTCTAAAATTCGTTAATTGAGTCGACTAGTTAAATTGTTAATAATGAGGTCACAAACACTTTCAAATCATGTTTATCTTTGATAGTGTGAAAGTAATTAATAAATAAAGTTAGGAAAGTACTAACCGAATTAAAAAAATTATAAAAAAGAAGAAGAGATTCTTTTAGTATATTCTCCGGCCGGTGGACGAAGAACAATGATCAAGAACAACGAGGATTTGGAACAATTTCAATAGCAAGTCTAGTAATGCATGATTTAGGCGATCAATTTCAATGGTTATAATAGTGGGCAAGTGGTGGGAATTTATAAGATATATAGGCCGGTGGTAACTATGTACTTCTGTGATTCTCGCTCGTTCCAGCCGTTATATGGCTAACATTGTAGTTAAATTCCCGCATCTCTTAGAATCTGGATGTTGTTTGAGTTATCTCCTGTCCGGACACTATGAATTCCCAGATGAATCCCTGCTGACCGGTGCGAATGATGATATAAAAATTTCATTAATATCAAGTGTATAACTAATTACTCCTACTTAAAACCTAAATGTAAAACTGTCCAAAGTAAAAGTGCCACGTGTTCAAGTGAGTGGGGCTAATTCCTTAAGCTATAAATACATGCCTAAGATATCCAACATTTGACATACTAGCATTCTTTCCTTCCTTCAAATTATGTCTTCCTCTAGCTACTACTTCTTTCAGTTTAGTTTTCTTCTAATCATATCCACTAATTGTCTAGCAAAAACCACTTTCCAGCCTAAAACTCTATTCCTTGCAGTTAAAAAAGACCCATCCACTCTACAATACATTACTCAAATTCACCAAAGAACACCTCTTGTCCCCGTTAAACTCGCCGTCCATCTTGGTGGTGAAAGCCTATGGGTAGATTGTGAGAAAGGTTACAAAAGTTCAACTTACAAACCAGCTCATTGTAATTCAAGGCAATGTGATTATGTAAAGTCAACGGCCTGTGGACAATGTGACGGAAAAAAACGGCCAGGTTGCAACAAAAATTCATGCATTAATGTTGTTGGAAATCCAGCTACAGAAACTCTCATGGTGGGTGGTGAAATCGCCGAGGATGTTTTATTGATCCGATCAGTTAACGGGTCCGTTCCAGGGCCCGTTGTAACTGTGCCAAAGTTTATCTTCAGCTGTGCCGAATCATTTTTAACGAAACGTCTTGGTAAAGATGTTAAGGGAATGGTTGGTTTTGGACAACATCGTCCAGCATCACTTGCTGCTCAATTTGCATCGGTTTTTCGATTCAGTAGAAAGTTTGCCATTTGCTTGAGTTCATCAACTGAACGAAACGGTGTAATTTTCATTGGTCATAGTCCTTATTTCTTTAGCCTTGCATTTGATGCATCGCGAGATCTTATCTATACACCTATCATTACCTACCAGAATTATATATACTTCAATCGGGACTCACCAGAATATTATATTCAAGTTTCTTCCGTTAAAATTAATGGAAGAAATTTGCCGTTAAATAAAACATTACTCACGTTGGACATTGAAAATGATAACCATGGAACAAGAATTAGTACGGCCGTTCCTTACACTGTATTGGAGGCTTCTGTTTACAGTGTTGTGAGCAAAGCTTTCATTAACGCGATGCCTAAAGATGTGCACACAGTCCCTGCAGTGCAACCTTTTAAAACTTGCTTTGATTCTTCTGCTATTGGTATGTCAAGGCTAGGTTACAATGCACCTGAAATTAATCTTGTTCTCCATAGACCAAATGTGTATTGGACAATAACAGGTGCAAACTCACTGGTAAAAGTTAGCGACGATGTTGTGTGCCTAGCCTTTGTTGAAGGAATCCAAACATTGGGACAAGCAATTGTCATCGGTGGGTATCAAATGCAAGAAAATCTTGTGGAATTTGATCTTGCGAGAAAAAGGATAGGTTTCAGTAACTCGCTCTTTTTCCGTCAAACTACGTGTTCAAATCACAACTATGCTTAGAGATTCGGCATTAATTTGCTCATGTTGACATAATAGTGGAACGGGTTTGCTGGGCTAGGAAAATGGGTTAATTATTTAATTTTATCCTTGCAATTTTAATTTTCTTATTTAGTTATTCAATAATCTTCATACTTTGATGATCTTTCAAATTAAGAATTAGGGTTGAAGTCTTCAAAAGATGTGATGATCTTTCATTAAATGAGTTACTACTATAATAAATTGTGTGCCATGTGAATAAAGCTGACTAACTTCATATTTAATCAGAGAAAGCTGTATTAGTACTGCAATGAGGTACAATGCTTTAAGTGCAGTGAGGGCCGGCCCTTCGGACGTGAGTTCGGCCGAACCCAATAACTTTTGTCCGAATCATATATTTGTATTAAAATATTTATTAAATATGTACAAATTATTAATTAACAACCCAATAACTTTAAAGAATTAAAACTCCGAACCCACAAGCTTCGGATCCTAGCTCCGCCTCTGAGTGCAGTCAACACTAACTTGGTTTTGCATTTTGATAAGTTTTCTATTTTTATATCAAAATCATCAAAACTCAGATCTCTATTACATGTGGATACTTTATACTATGTTGCAAGGTGTTTACGGTTTTGTGAGAAATCCATCCAAACCAAAAATCGACTTTTAAAGAAATTGACCTCATCCGGTTTGGTTGCAAATTTTGAAAAACCGAGAATATTTGATTTGATTTGATTTTGTTAAAGATAAATCAAAGAAAAATTAAATCAAATCGACAAATTATATACACAATTTATATAGTTATACATAAAAAATATATTAAGTTTTATTAATAACTTTAAATCTTTTGTATTGGTTTTCATCAAAATTTTATTTTTACCAGTTATTTCATCTCTAATATAAATAGACTAATGAACTTTAGTACTCTTTAACCCCACTTCTTAAAAGAAAGACATGAATTCAAATCAATTTAGGGAAAGAAACAATTATGAGATTTTTATCTAGATTTTTTTATATTTAAAGCTTATAGATCTCAAGATAATCTCTCATTAATCTAAAGAAATTATAGTCACCATAATTAAAGGGTAATAAAAAATTATAAGTGGTAAAAAATGGAAAATTCGTTTTTAGTTGTAAGAAGAAGAAAAAAGACAGAAATACCATTAAATTTCTTTAAAATTGAAAAATCGAACCAAACAGATAATAACCAAATGAATAAATGTGTATTATATTTGGTTCCACTTGGTTTTTAATAATAGAAAATCAACTAAATTGACTTAGTTTTGATTTAATCAAAAATCAGACCCAAAAGACCCATAAACACCCCTAATTGCAACTTGGAGGAGGTTTGCACCTAAACAGCTCCCTCTTACCATCCCAAACCCCTTGTTGTTGGGTGTGCGAAATGTCCCACAAATTAAGTGATACTTGTAATGGTGTGGGAGAAAATTGTGTGGGTTTGACTCAAAATGGATAATAGTTAATATTACACCATGATAAGATTATTCATTTTTGGAATTTTTTACTGGTTGTAGCTTCTCTTAAGACATATTTATTAATAATAACTACCCTTTAATTTAATTATAAATAGTAACTAAAATACTTTTTAAATTTATAACACATAGCTATATCAGTAACTTCTAGTTACTGGGCCAAATACACACGTAAAACACTCCCCCATATCCCCAAATACTACGCTTAACAGTTAGTCAATTAAATTCGTCAGATTCTCTCTCTATCAACATTATTCCTTGCCTTTTTTTTCTCCACTATCTTCCTTCACGTTTCATCATCTTCTAACCATTGTTGCGAAAATTGGGGAAGTTGTATTTGGATAGGTTTTTATATTCTATTAGTGTATTTTTGTTCATAATAACTTCCTATTTTCAAAGATTTTGAAGCGTAATCAACTTCCAATCCTTTCCTTTTTCTTCTCCAATACCTTCCTTCACGATTCTTCATCTTCAAATCATTGTTGCGGAAATTGGGGAAAGTTGTGTTTGGGTAAGTTTTTTACATTCTATTAGTGTATTTTGTTCATAATTACTTCATGACAGATTTTTGTTCAGCTTCAGGTATGTGTTTTATTGATATTTATTAACGTATTTTCAAGTATTTATTTAACCATATGTTATTTCTTCATTATGCATTACACAGGAAGCAGTTCGTCGAAGATCCATGTGCCTATTTTTGACAAAAAATTTCCATTTGAGAAAGATCCCATAACCGGTCCACTTGATGTACAGCTTCTTAATCAATACCGTGCGTGGCTTCGTCAGGGATTACTTGTCAGGCACGATAACAAGTATGTTTTTTTATCCACAAGTACAAATTTTGTTTTTTGGGTCATCTTGTTCTTTTGTTCTAAGTCATGTTTAGCTGTTCTTTTGGTAGTTGTGTGTGTTATTATTATTTTTTTCTTCATACACACCACTTTATTTGTCTCTCTGGATGTGTATGTGTTTTCGAGATTTCAAAACATAAGTGTTCTTTGGGTTTTTTGGTCATCTCGTTCTTTGTAAAACTTACTAGTATATCTTTTTTTAGTTGTTCTATTGGTAGTTATGTGTGTTATGTTTTTTTTTTTTTGGCAGACATACTACTTTCTTTGTCTCTCTGTATGTGTATGTGTTTTTGAGATATCAAAACATTAAGTGTTCTTTGGGTCATTTGGCTCTTTTGTTCTAAGTCATGTCTTGCTGAGTTTTGCGTGAAAAAATGACTTTTTTAAGCTGTTCTCTTGGTTCTTGGATTTGGTGGATTTTTTTTTGTAGTTGTGTGTGTTATACTGTTATATTTCTTGTTTTTTCACACATACCATTTCCTTTGTCTCTGTATGTGTATGTGTATGTGTTTTTGAGATGAAAACAATTTTTGAGGATTTTGTTGCAATGTCTATCATGGTGTATGGTTCCCACAAGCCCCACTTAAAGCACACCCACACAGGACACAAGTACCTTTTTGGGGCTTGGATTATACTTCTTAATTATTAGCTTTCTTTGTTGTCTTGGTTATTCTACTTTACTAATCATTTTCTTAATTACTTGTTGTTTCACTCTTGTGTTCTCAGTATCTTCTTTGTGATTGGTAATAGTAATTCTCTTTATTCAAAAGTTCTTTTCTTCTGAGTTTTTTCCTATTACACAGAAGCTACAATGAGGTATTCCCAAAACATAATGGATGATGACTATTTATGTATTTTTCTTTTATAGAAAGAATAAGGAAGACCATTACCAAAAGAAGATGGCCGTTTTTTAGCATGGGGGCGAGTACAATTTTGGCATCACAACTGTCGCCGATAAAAATTGGTTCTACCTTTTATCAATGCCTTGCCAACTCTGGAATGATGAGGTGCAATATAGCTAACCTATATACTTAGTTATTTTAAATACTTCATGTATTTTTTGGTGTTTTTAACTATTGTATTTAATGATTGCAGCACATTGACGTCATTTTCTACTACTTTCAAAAGAAAGGCAAGTATGACAAAAGGACTAATTACAAATTCACTACGGTGGACTGTGTATTCAGGCAGAAGGTTGATGTTGTCTATAGCGCCTATCACAACCTTCAAACTCAAACCAATGTGGCCAATGAAGAGAAAGTGTTGCGCGAGTACGTGAAGGGGCACAGGATTCTTGCAAATGTCCCGTGGCATACGGTTGACAATGTGCTGATTCCAGTCAACATACAAAAAGAAATCACTGCATATTGGTTGTGCTTTCATTCAAGGATAGGTAATTATATATATATATATATATATATATATATATATATATATATATATATATATATATATATATATATATTTATATATATATTGTTAAGATAAGTGTTGGATGTATTTTGAATGAAGATACTGATACCTTTTTCTATGCATATATTTTTGTGTGTTTTGGTATCATTATTTTACGGACCGGCGTCTTTATGTGTACGACTCGTATCAAGCAGCAAGGCATAATGCAGTTGTTAAGGCTGAAGTACAGAAACTTGCTACACTTCTACCACATTTCCTACATATTGGTGGATTCTTCGTAGACCAAAAAGGCATAGATTTGGTCAAAGACCCAGCTTATACGGATAACGCACAAAATGATAGTCTTGAAGTAGTCTATGCTGAAAAACTGCCTCAGCAAGCCAGTAGTAGCATGTAAGTTGTTCATGTATTTTTTTAAAGTATTTATGTATTTTTCAACAATTGATAAACTGAATATCAAGCGCAAACATTTTTCAAATACATGTACACATATGTATTTGTAGTTATTATTAAATGTTTTTTGACCTTATCAAAGTGTACAGTATTCTTAATCTTTCTCATACATCTTTTTTCCAAGGATTGTGGTGTTTACGTGGCGTCATTTGCTGAGTATTTGAGCTCGGGTGGAGTGGTTCCTCCTACAGTTGATGCAACGATGATGCGTATAAGATATGGTGCACTCCTATGGGACTACGCAGAACGAAAGGTAGCTGACGATGCTCAAAGTGATAATGAGGTGCCACCAAGACCAATTAGGCCAGCCATAGATTACACATTCGTTGATGCAATCGATGTTTGATTAGTACTGATTTATAACTTTGGATTAAATACCAGATTTGTGACTGGTTTTAAGTGAACCTATTTTGGCACACATTTTTTGGTTTTAGATGTATTTTACAATTTGGTGTCACTCAATTTTCAATTTACCAATCTTTTGCTATTATTACTGCATTCAACGAACCAATTTCATGTATTTTGCCAATATTATTCTACCTTTTATCAATGCCTTGCCTACAGTTAGCTATTTTTAAGGCATTCAAATATATCCAAATACACAAGATACATGTGCAGTTGTATCATATGTTGGATTATGCACTTAACAATCTGGTCACTCAATTTTCAATTTACCAATATTCAGCTATTATTACTGCATTCGTAGGTATCTCAAAATACATCAAGTTGAGTAATTTTGAGTGTATTTAAGTATTTCCAAATACACAACTTACCAAATATACAAGATACATGTGCAGTTTTATCCTATGTTGGATTATGAACTTATCAAGTTGTTACTGCATTCAAATATATCCAAATACACAAGATACATGTGCAGTTTATCCTATGTTGGATTATCAACTTAACAATCCGGTGACACTCAAGTTTCAATTTACCACATTTAGTTAATTACAAATTACATCATTCACACTGTGTATTATTACTGCATTCGTAGATATATCAAAACACATCAAGTTGAGCATTTTTTAATGTATTTAAGTATATCCAAATACACAATTTACCAAATACACTAGATACATGTGCAGTTTTATCCTATGTTGGATTATGAACTTATCAAGTTGTTACTGCAGTCAAATATATTCAAAATACACAAGATACATGTTCAGTTTATCCTATGTTGGATTATCAACTTAACAATCCGGTGTCACTCAATTTTCAATTTATCACAGTCAGTTAATTATAAATTACATCATTCACACAGTGTATTTCATGTATGTTATATTTTCACATGGTCCATTATCCAGAACTAAATAATCTATTTAAACTGACTACCTTTATTCGAATATTGCAAAAAAAACAACGTATTTTTTATAACAAATGCAAATGGCTGTAAATAAAAAAAAACAATCACTTTTTTCGAGGCTCAAAACTACAAGAACGTCTATTGTGTCCCAGCTGTCCACAAGTGCCGCAAGCATGTCTTTTTTTTACCAATAAGCAATTCCCTTAACGGCTTATCACGCTTCTTCTTCGGCCTACCGGGTGGTTTCTTGTATCTTGGTGGCAAAACTACATCCTCCGAGATGTATGTGGGAATCTTCCCTTCACGCTCACCAGGGAGAGGATTTACAGGTATATCATATGTTTTCATCACAGTCTGTGGTTTGAACAATTCTGAGCAATAATCATCAGCTTTTAGATTTTTCTTTTTTAAGACAGCCCAAGCATGTGGGCAAGGAATTTCATCTATTTGAAACATATGACAACTGCAAGTTTTGTTTTTCAAGCAAACAACGAAACGCCTTCCTCCATCATGGACTGTCGGGTACACGTATTCGGCTGATGGTTCCACCTACAAAAGTCATTAGTTGTATTTGTTGAGTATGCAGTTAAATAAATATAAATACATAAATATGCTTTTAGTCAAATATATATAAATACATCCTCAAAGGATAAAACCATTATGTCTATGAACATGCTTGACATTCAAAAAAAAAAACCAAGCAACCGTAGAATTTCAACATCGGATGCAAGCTATCTTAAGATTGGATTTAAAGGATAGGATGTGTAATAAATAAAAGCAAAAAATCAGGAATACTACCTTAATATTGGATAAATACATAAAGGTGCTTTTTAGCCAAATGCATATAAATACATCTTCAGAAGATAAAACCATTATGTTCATGAACATGTTTTACATTAAAAACAAAAATCAAATACATGACAAACAGAATCTGACTAATACAACCAAAATATACCAAATACATCACAAACCTGCAACCGACAATTACAGAAAAATACATCAGATACGATGAAAAAATTTGAGCAGCCAAATACAGTCAAATAAATCACACACAGCTAAAGATAATTGCAGGTCACTAAAGTATATTTTAAATGAATTGAACTTAAACATACCGCCATACGTAAACATAGATACTCATTTATTGACAGCATCTCCTGGAACTTTTTAGAGAGTGTTGTGAACGTGTATGTATCGTTCCTCCGGTTAGTGTAATTCCATCTCCCAAACATCTTCCTAACTTCTTCAAGAAAATCAAATATAGGCAGTTCTCTTGCCGCTACAAGGTGACGATTGATACACTCTGCTATGTTCGAAGTCATGGTCCATCCTCGGTTAACAGATGCATACACTCTAGCCCACTTTTCTCTTCCAGCTAATTCCAAATACTCTGCCACCCGAATATCTGCCTTAACAACCTTCGCCATCAACTCATCAAATTCTTCCCGTGTGTATGCCTTTGTCATTGCATAAAACACTGGACTCAAAACATCTTTACTCTTCTTGTAATTCTTACATACGTTACCCCACAAATGCCATATGCACGAGTAATGCGGAACATTTGGATAAGTTAGACATACAACTTTGTTTATGCTTTCATGCCTATCGGATACGATACACATATTCTCTCTAACTCCATAGGCTTCTCTGAACCGCTCAAAGAACAACGTCCAAGACCTGTCATTCTCAGAATCTATCACACCATATGCTAAGGGAAGTATATTGCCTGCACATACAGTTGCATTTAAACAAAGAATTCAGTATGTATGTATTCATTTAATAAATACAATATTTATTGCATATCAAATATATATGTGTTTTTGGCTTACCTGCACCGTCTAGTGTGCTTGCTGAAACGAATGTGTCGTTGTATGCTGTTTTAAGGTGGCTCCCGTCTACCACCATAATGGGTCTACAACACTCAAAGCCCTTGATAAATGCATATAATGCTATAAAAACATACAGGAACTCGTTGTCGTGGGATTTGCGCATTCGTATATGCGACCCAGGGTATGTTTTATCCATGATATATAGATATCCGGGTAATTTATTGTATGATTCTGATGGCTCACCCATTAAGTATCCCTCTCTTTAGCCCGTCAAGCGACCATGTAAGACACATTCATGCCAAGGTCCTTCAATATATAATCTGTTATGTCATTAGGTGTGTATTTCCTCTTATGGTTGGCTACTTTTGGTTTAACAATCCCTCCTATTAACCAACTTGTGGCATGCCGTTCCGAATACATTTTATCCTTTAGCGGACATGTATGCTTGTCACGGAACTCCCTAACTAAGAACATTTCGGATTTCCCAACACTTGATGCCCTGAATTTCCAATCACATTCTTCGGACACACACACAAGTGTATAGCTACAAATAAATAGATCAACATAAATACATTAAGTAAAAAATACATCAGTCAATAAAAGGCATATAATATGATAGAACAGTATAATACATAGCACAATTTCTGATTAAACAAATTATTAGAATAAATTTACTTATACAATATAAATACATAACATTATACACACCATAAAACCTTTGATCATACCTTATTGCATTAGACCTCTCAGTACGAAAATTGAACCTATGTGAAATTGCATAATTTTCCATCACAGCCTTTAATGTATTTTTGTCCTTGTAAACTTGATCAACATCAACTTTTTTTAGTTTTTGTCTTCGATAATTAGATTGGTGTCTTTTTCAAATACAGCAACAGCCTTGCCATAACTTGAAGACGTCAAGTCTACACACCCGACTGTTTTAATAGAATTGAACTCACTTGTATATCCAAGTTGCAAAACCTCTCCTTGAATACAACTTTCATCAGATACACAGTTGTCAAGGCTTTTATCATTAGTAGTTATGCACAAAGGATACATTGCTAACTGTTTATTCTCTTTCTTCAAATTCGCATAAACTCTGACCCCTATATCATTGTGTATTTCCATCGGTATATCACTACCCTCCACCATGTATTTGATGTATATTTCTGTTCTGGTCGTGTCTAATATCAACTGAGTTGCAATTGTGTTATATCCCGTATTTTTTTTACGTCAGATTATTTGTAAGCTGAGGTGGGGCCCACACATCGAGATTTTTTTTGGACATCTGAAAAGTCATATGAATCACATATGTGAAGTTAAACATAACTCAAGAAGGACCCTTGGGCCAAATCAAAGTGGAAGTCCTCCAAACGAATATTTTTTAGAAAACGTTTTCGGGTGATCTGACTTTTAGGGGCAAAAACGGTATTATAAGTTTGGAATTTGGAAAAATACCAAGAAATAGAAGTTGTAGATAATTGAATTAGCTTTCCAACCATAGGTCGTGGGTTCCCGGGTGACATCGGTACAAGGAGATATGGACGTTTTAAGGTCGAAAGGTCAGTGGGCTAGGCCCAACTCGGGGCCAACCGAGTTAGGCCCATGACAAAAAAAAAAAAAAAAAAATTGAGGCCCAAATAAAGGGGGTGTCCGGCCATGGCTTGGCAAGCCCATGATATTTAATTAATTTTTCCATGTGCTAATTAGATAAAAGGGGATCATTATCATGGAACTTTCAAGAAAAATTTAGAAGGTGAAAAACAAAACAAAGAAGAGAGGGAGAAACCTAAGGGCCATTTTCGGCCAAGCTCAAGACCAAAAAAAAAAAAAAAAAATTTTTTTTTCAAAAATCATTTTCTACCAATTAAAGGGCCCTTAGCAAGGTGGAGTAGTCATTGGAGCAAGAAACCACATATTTTTGTGAGTTACAAGTCTTAGCCAAGAAGGAAGAAAAGAGAGAAAGGTAAAGAATTAATTCCTTTTTATTATGTTATGAAGGTTGGTTTATGTTGTAGTATGTGGAAATGAGTAGAATTTATGGAAATATGGAAGTTTACAAAGTGGGTGTACATATATGTAAGTGGACATATATGTATATTGTTGTATAAATAGTATGAGTTGAATTTTATGTTGTATTCTAGTTGTGTTATATTGTGTTTTGTAGTCATGGTTGTTGTCATTGTGTTGATAGTTTGGCCGGGTTGAATTCCCGGATTGTTGTTGATAAAAAATTGGCTAAGTTGAATTTTGGGGATGGTGTATTTATAGGGGAGATGCTGCCCAAATTTTTGTAGACAAGTATTGGTTAAGATTGAAATCTTAAAGCCTTACAATTAACATTTGGTAATTGTGACCAAATTGTAGATTTTGGCGAACTTGAAACTTGATTTTGGAGACGTGTATGAAGCGGAAAAGGTATGTAAGGCTTCACCCTTCCTTCTATGGCATGTCTTAAACGTAATAAGTTGGGTACGAGCCTCGGGGACAACCCTATTTCCCGGAATCCGCACTTAAAGTTTCCCCTTTTTCATTCAGTAGAATTGAATTAGAAATTGCGTAAAATATTGGAGAAACTTCCTAAACATCTAGAACTGGCATAAATATGACCCGACTACCTTAAAACCCTCACAAGTGACGTCATGAAATATAATGTACGTAAATTTGGTACGCCGCCTCATTTGACCCGAGGTGGGCCCATTGTTCCCGGATTTTCCCTATTGCTCCGTTTGACTTATTTTGGGAGTAGAATCCAAAGGAAACTTTTGATCCTCGTTTCGATTATCAAACGATAAGTACTGTACCATTCTAATGGAAATATGTATATGTATATAAAATATGTATATGTATATAAGATATGTAAAAGTATATAAGACATGTATATGTATATAAGATATATATATATGTTTATAAAATATGTACATGATATACGTATACGTATACGATGAAAGATCCAGAGCGCTATAGTCGCTGATATATGTATATGATACACGTATATGTATATGATAAAAGATCCAAAGCGCTATAGTCGCTGATATACGTACATGATACCAGTATATGTATATGATAAAAGATTCAGAGCGCTATAGACGCTGATATATGTACATGATGTATGCATATGTATACGGGGAAGATGGGAATAAGGGCAGAGCGTTATACACGCATATCCACCTGATCAGTTGGCATTACATGACATGATATCGTCCCGGACGCGGGATGCCCGGACGCGGGATGTGTATTTATGGCTAAATGGATCGGCTGCCGACGCCTCGGCAATATGACATGTTCTATTTTTATATATATATGAACAAGAAAAGATTTTCAACGGAAAGCTAAGCTATGATATGATACGCTATGATACGCTATGCCATGATATGATACGCTACGACAAGCTATGCTATGATATGATAAGCTATGTTATGATATGACAAGTTACGCTATGGCATGATACACTATGACACACTATACTATGACATTGACATGATATAACACGATACGACATGCTGTAGTAAGACATGACATTACACGATATAATATGCCATGATAAGACACGATAGGATACGACCTGATATGCCACGATAGGATACGACCTAATATGCCACGATAGGATACGATAGGGCACGATAGGACACGATACGACAAGATACGACATAATATAAGTTCTATTTTCTACGTTCATGGAGGGGAAACGTTTTTAAAAGGGAAAGACGAGCCATGCATGATAGCCGCCCAAAAAGGGGCCTTCCTATGTACAGGTTACTTTCTTGCCTCGTTATATGTCCTGTGACTCCATGATATTATTAATCGCACTCTATGTTATTGCTTGCATTGTCTTCCATGCCTTACATACTCGGTACACTATTCGTACTGACGTCCCTTCTTGTGGACGCTGCGTTTCATGCCGCGCAGGTCAGCAGACAGGTGGACGTGATCCTTAGAAGCTCTACCAGCCGCACTTGACAGCGCTCCAGTTGTTCCGGAGCCTCACTCCAGCGATACTATTTTATGCATATACATTCGGGCTTGGTAGCACCCCGGCCCTTTCTATGTATAAGTGTACTATGTCTAGAGGCTCGTAGACAGATACGTACAGTCAGTCAGGTACAGATATATGTATAGTATTTTGGCATGTTAATATTGTTGTACAAGGTAATAACGGAGTTTATTAGTTTATGTTCAAGGAAAAAAAATGGCTCGGTTTACACGGCTTGCTAAGAGGTACAGGTAATACGATAGATAAGGGGTGCTCGGTACAAGTATCGGGTACTCGTCACGGCCCCTAGTCGGGTCGTGACAAATTGTCTGTAACAAATCCATATACGTCGAATACTCTTTGAAAACAACAGCATCGATTTTGAAATTCACATAACGGTTCTCATCGTTCCAAGTACCACAGTGTCTAATCAACGAAGATATAGACGACATTTTCCAACAATCGAATTCAACGTGCTTGGTAAAATCTTGAACTACATTATCAAATAAAATACGGAATTATTATAGAAAACAACTAACAATGGAGAAAATCAACACATACAAAATATATACAAATTATGACACAAAGATTTGAATGTATATGTATTTTTGGACACGCAGTTCCTTGGTGCATCAAATACACTAACACATACATAAGGACAATACACATACATACACGAAAATCTAAACAAACACACGCTCACAAAATATACAAACAAATATACAGATCATCACTGATTCACAAAAAACACACACGAATTTGACTGTCTGTGTATTTTTTATCACATTGATGAACTGCACGCACTACACATAGATATGAACAAATCACTGCCTAAAATATAAAAATTAGATACGAACTCACTATTCAGAAGGAAAAAAAAACGAAATAACAATGGAGATAATAAAACATAAAATCGAAAATCAAATACCACAAAACGATCACTCACCAAAATGCGATTTTACGACGCAACAAATGGAATGCGCGCAACAAAAGCAGTACTTCAATTGTTTGTTTAGTGAATTTGATTTGTAAAAGATTTTCTCCGAATTACCTTTTGTATGATCAAAACCTCTATTTTTTTATGATTCCTCTGTTTTGAATGTTTTTGAAATTTGATTTTACGTTACTATGAAGAATAAGGAGAGAGAGAAGGAGAAACGTGTGATTAATGGGAATCTAATTTGCTGGAACAGATTGTAAAATATTTAATTTCACCTTCCATATTTAACGCATGATTAATGCCTAATATCCAGGGATTTGTTTTTAACATACACGTTCTATACCACATATCCGTGTATTTGAAGACTTCCAAATACACGCAATTTAATACGTATTTTCCTATAATATTAGCTACGAGCTGTAATATTGGAATGGTAGCCATGGTTGGTTACATCCAATCTTAAGGTAGCTAATCCTGTAAGTTTGCCTTCATATTTTTTTTTTTTTGTGCAGAATGCCCTTTAAAGGCACTAGTCTTTAATTTTTGCCCCTCAAATTTGAAATCTTTAATTTTTTTTCCCTTCGCTTAAAAATTCACCGGGTTCGAACCCCCGCTCAGTCAAATATTTTTTAAAAAAAAAATCCCAAGGCCGAGGTTTGTAGCAAAATTAGGCCTATTCGGGCAAAGTTAGGCCTATTCACAAAATTAGGCCTATTTGGACAAAGTTAGGCCTATTCAGGCAGAGGTTTGCCTTAAAGAAAGTTTACCTTAAGGAAAACCTCGGCCTGAGTAGGCCTAATTTTGCTACAAACCCCTTGCGATTTTTTTTTTCCGACTAAGAGACAGAGATTTGCCTTACGGCCTAATTTTGGGTAAAAGTTTGCCTTAAGGCAAACCTCTGCCTGAATAGGCCTAATTTTGCTACAAACCCCTTGCAAATTTTTTTTTTTTTTTTAACGGAGCCTAGGTTCGAACCCAAAATCTCGAGGTATTAGGCAAAGGACAAAAATTAAAGACCAGTGCATTTGAAGGGCAATCGTGCAAATGACCCAACAGTATTTTGGTTTTGTTTCAGCCCAACACGACTCGCTCATGCATTGATTTTTTTTTATTATTTTTGAATAATTTCGGAGTCCTCCCTCTAAACTTGATTCTATAACACTAACTTCCTTTGTGGTTTACGATATTACATTGATCTCCCTTATTTTGACTTTTTGTAACAATTCAATTTAACCTATTTTGATTAATGTAAAAAGATTATGATTTGACCAATTTTCCCTTTTCTGATATACTCTTTCATTTACTTAATTTGGTAAACATCTTTCTTAAATTCATTTCAAATAATAAATAATAATTGCCAATATTCCGATATTCTGTACAACCACAATATGTGAATCGTCTTTCCTTTCAACAGGGATCCGTGGCGCAATGGTAGCGCGTCTGACTCCAGATCAGAAGGTTGCGTGTTCGATTCACGTCGGGTTCAATAACCCCGAAATATTTCGGTCCCAATATTTTTTATTTGTGGCCATTCCAAAATTTTCCACTTTTCTGGTAGGGTTATGTGTCCTCTCATTCTAGCTACTTTTTTTTTGGCAAAACAGATGGCTTTTGTATCTTATATGATCTAACAGCCTCTTTGCTCAAACATCCAAAATCGATTTACTTTTTGAAATGTTTTGTTGTCGGAAGTGTTTTTTCCGAAAAGTATTTTTATAAATTAGCTGTTTATGTTTAGCTAATCAATTCAAAATGTACTTTTGTAAATATTAAGTAGCAATTTGCATTTAACCAAGCTTCAAAATCTCGGCCTCCAAAATCTTGATACCAACGTGGTATATAAATATACTGAGATGATATCATGTTTATTTATTCAAAAGACACTTTTCTCAAAAAAAAACCTCTATGATACCATCATGGGTCGTTTTGTTTTTGCCAAAACATCCTAAAGTAGGAAGAAACAAGAGTTGGATCATTCTGTCGTATCATTTCCTGCCAGGCTTAAATGTGTGATATTTGCTAGTATTCTAGCTCTATGAAAACCTTTTTGACAAAGGGAAAAGTAAGCACCTTTTAAATGTACAGTTGCATATAGAACAACTGATTTGGACACTTTTATATGAGCAAAGAACCTTATTATCGTGAAGGTAATGTCTGATTTCTTACCTATATCTTTCACAAGTTATACATCATCGATTTTGTATATCTTCTGATTTCTGACAGTACATTGTAAACATGTAAAGCACTAATACTGGGTTTAAGAGAACGACTCCAGTCCATACCCTAACACTGACTACTAAAAGTGCATGTAAGGAAGTTAATGGCAAACGTTAAATCTAGTTGCCAATCTCCCTTCAACGTGAAAATTTAGCAACTAATTTTCCTAAAGCAAGAATCTCCTATCATCTATGTATCATTCGCATCGTCTTCATCTACCTCTGGCTTGACAAAGAATTCAATATAAGCAATACGGCTGGGTTGCTGATAGCCAGCAGAATCAACATGCGGGTGTGGCATTGCTGGTTTTGCAACTGATACCAGATGTTGAACTTTGAGCATTCCCCCTCTACCAATGGTCAGCTTACTTCCTCGATTATCCCGGATGACAGTAGTGGGTATGTTTGAGGTTGTAGCTTTGAGAAATTTGTATTTATACCTGTCCATGTCAAGGTCTTGATCAGATTATACAGTATAGCACAAATGTAAAGCATTTGGCTTTTTACTTCACACTCAGTCAGGAGAGAAACCTGTGAGAGACTTGACGATCACAATGAAATGCAACCAGAAGATCGGTGTTTGCATAACACATAAAGTCTATCTGCAAAAATGAAATGTAAAAATAGATGAGGTTTAGAGAACATGAGAATCGAATGCTACTGAAATATCAGGTCAAGCCCTACCTGTAAGTCGCCATGGCCTTCACCTCTAAAGGTAACCGATGGTGGTGTAGGTTGTAGGATTAGATGAATGCTTGATCCTGGCCACTCAAGGTCGTCAATGGCTTCTTTTAGAGCTGCAGACTATCAATTGAACCAATGAGTTAAGTTACTCGGACTCTTCAAAAGTGTTGCCGCACCCGTGTCGGATCCTCCAAAAATACACTACTTTTGAAGGATCCGACACGCACCCGACGACATTTTAGGAGAGTCCGAGTAACATAGCCAATGACATGGTGATAATTAGCTCAAGGGTAAAGGATGAGACTTCAAGCAATCACAATCCTTATTGCGCTAACCGCCTTGTGATACAATGAAGGACAACAAAGAACATATTTCGTGTATGAATTCATGACACTTCACAATTACAAAAATGTGAAGCTAACTTCAGAAAGGTTGCTTAAGCTCTACTTGTGGGACTCGAAGAACCAGCAAGCCAAAACTTGACCATAGACTTAATTTAGTTCGGATGAACTCTTATTTCTTTGGATTAAAAGGAAAGAGAAAAAATCAATGAAATTTCTAAATTTTTCTTTTTGCTTTTGGGCGACTTGTTTAACTTCAAAAGCATGGAAGAAGAATACAGCTTTATTCAAAAGGAGGAAGACTAATACAACTTTCCTTCCCTCCCCGAATCCCCTTGAGCCAAACTAAGGAAATAAAATTGATCTCCTTAACTTCCTCTTCTATATTCCTTCTTGTTATTACACTACCTTTCTTTTCCTTTCCCTCCTTTCTGAACAAACTTAAGAGAGAATAGGGAGAGGAAACCAGATGACTGGAGCATTACTCTTGGATTTGTTGATTGCTTCTGCAAATGACCAGGGTCACTGAGAAATTTAGTCAAAATAGGAAACACCAGTTTTAAACCCAAGCTGCTGCTTCTGGGACATCATTTGCAGAGAATTAGGTTGATGGGCATTGGCACACATTTGTTTCAGTATCAGGGACAAAAAGTCCACAATAATAGCAGAAAATTAGGTTATATTTCCAGATGAAGCCTCCTGAAAGAGGCGTATCAGATAGAGACAGATAATTTCTCTTACATTACTCCACTAACCAATGCCGTCAAGATACTTAACCTAAATTTCAAGTTTAAAGTTCTATAGAACAAGGAACTGGAAACGATTAGTTTGACAGTGTGTGCAGTGTGCACTAGCAGACTCAGCTGAATTCGTGATACTTAAGTAGCCACCTGTTCGGGTGTTTACACTTTCACATTGCTGGAGAAGTCAAATCCTAGACAAATGCAAAGAAACTTCTCACTCAAAATTTAATTTTTGCCTTGGCCATGCGCAGTCAATTCAACGTATGGTGCTTTGAACCAGGAGTTTTGAAAGTTAATGGTTTCTGATTCTACCAACAAAAAAACATTTTATATTTATTTTTCAACAACTAAAAATCAGGGAACTTGTCTATGATGTTTTTACCACTTCAAATAACCTAGCATTTAAGGCCTGAATCAAAACAAAATCAGCAAAAATTCCCTATTTATGGCATGTAAGCTATAGTGAACTCTTCTCATGCAACAAAAGAGGCTTAAGTTCCATGTCAAAGTATTATGATTGCTACAACCAGTTTATCACAAAATAGAAGTATGGATGAACTACTACCTAAATGAATTTCGGATATTTGACAAGTTTCCTTGTGGAAGTCTCCGTTCCTGGAAGAAAGAACATATACTTTGACACTAAACTGTTTTGGACCTTTTCTATTCCTCAGCTCTTAGGAATCCATTAAAGTAATTGAAGCCAAGCTTTATACCAAACATCAAAGAAAGTCTGCCTACACCAGATTCACTCATTTAGCTTGATACACTCACTAACCTGATAGATAGAATTGAATTCACAAGACTAACTAAAGGAAGAACTGCAGAGGTTCCAACTTTCAGAAAATATGAGGAAACAAAAATGAGTTCTATATGTTCTTTTGTCCATCCTGTCTAGTATGAGCGCATAATCAGAAGATAAACTAGTATGATTTTATGGATAAAGTTATATCTCAAATAATCATAAACAGAAACACATTAGCAAAAGACACACGAAGAGCAATCTTTAATAAGAAATTTTTATGTTACTCCTGGTCCGGAAACATAGATTATGTGTCTAAGATGTGAATCATACAGACACATGCTTTCGTAGAGCTGGTGCTCACCAAAGACAGGATACCAGTATCTACTCTCTGTAACTGCTATCAAGGGGAATGTTTACCTTCACTGTAAAACTGAGAGGAGTACTTCCAGCAGGTTCAAAATTGTAGTCCCATGATATTGTATCAGGAATCCTTGTTCTGATTTCCGCGTAAGTACAAGAATCTGAAGAGTCAACAGACCTAACCCCGGAATTAGAAAAATAGGTTACAAAACTTCAAAGCTAGCCAAGGGGTGCTCATCCAGTGAAAGAAGACTTGGGAATAAGCAAAATGTGCCTAAAGATAAAGTGATTTTGCTTCTGAGATTCTGCATAACTCTATTAGTTAAGGAAGGACAACGCATATAACAAAACTTGTAGGAGATGCGATTCATCAACATTGATTTAATGGTGAAACTACTCAATTACTTAAACATTGACAACTACCATCTCACTTTATCTCTTTATTGAGGTCTTTCCAGACTTCCACTCAATAAAAGGCAGATATATACAAAGGAAAAAGAGTGTACTCTAGATAAGCCATGCACATAATTGAAAAAAAGACTTGTTCTACCACGACTTCACGGTTACGCTAATTAAAATGCGAAGTCACATGGTATGACCTTGAGACCTAAAGGGGATCCAGCATATAAGCAGAGTACTCACTGTATCATACTCGAATTATTATAAACGTGCATAGAAATTGTAACGGAACTTTTAAAAATATGTACATTATATTAAGAGCTGCAATCACTATCTTCAAAACTTTAGATCTTCCCCTGTTGGATACCCGTAAAGTGGGGGGAAATAACTAAAGATGTTTTTTCCTCTTCTTCGTCTTATTGGTGCTAACTAATAATAGGTCTTAATTCACTCTGTCAATACAACAACAAGAACATACCCGGTGTAATCCCACAAAGTGGGGCCTAGGGAGGGTAGCGTGTCCGCACACTGTACCCCTACCTAGGAGGTAGAGAGGCTGTTTCCGATAGACCCTCGGCTAGAGGAAAAACATAATTCACTCATTCAATTTTTCAAATTTTACTCTGTCTAGTCAACTGAAAAATGCATTTAATTAAAGAACCCTAGATAAACCAATGGAGCATTTCTATCATGAATCATACAGAACTGAAATGGAGGTGCCAACATCCAAAAGCTATTCGACAACCTAATTATAGAGAGCGAGTTTTGGAGGATAATTACTTGAGAAGAAGCTGCATATCAGGACCAGGATAGCATAATTCAATAGCGCTTGAATGTCCTTGAACTGAAAATGTATTCAGACAATCAATAAATAACCCTAAGCTCACTCCGAATCGCGGCCTCCCTTCTGCGCTATATTCATAACGAACAAATAACTACACAAAATAATAAACACCTAGTTCAGTATCACAAAAGAAGTACAAATTCACATCTCTGAACAGAAACAGGTACTCCCTCCGTCCCAATTTAAGTGTCTTAGTTTGACTTGGCACAAATTTAAGGAATAAAAAGAGAATTTTGAATCCTGTGGTTCTAAATTAATGTGTGTGATGTACTAAAATGTGCTTTAAATCTAGTTGTTTTAAACTTGCCCCATAGAATTTCCCCAGACCCCACTTGCGGATTACACTGGGGTATGTTGTTGTTGTTGATAATTCAAACATTCTACGGTAGTAAAATTACAAGAGACATAGCAAAATAGAAAACCTCTCGTTGCAAGTAAACTTTTGCCTGAAGACAAGCGGTTTCCTCAACAATTAAGACAATGCCATGTTCGGATAGCTCCAAAAGTGCATCCTGTATGTAATTGTAGAGGAGGAAACAGGAAATTATTGGTACAGAAATGGAATTTTGTTGTAGTATAAGAGAAGCTAACCTGGTGTTTTTTCCAGCGAACGGAAGTGAGGGCATCAACGACGCCTTGAACGTTATCAAGCTGGCAAACTAGATCGGCTGATTCCGGCCTCATTTTTCTTCTTCCGCCAAAATGCTACTGCCTCAGAGCTTGATTATTATAAACTTTATTTTTCTCCATTATCTTTGTATTTATACTCCACAAGTGGAGGGCACAGTCATATTGCGTGGAGCGTTTTCCAAACAAAACCCAATGCTCAATATTCACTACTCTCTTTCTCTTTGTCCACGCATCAGTAATAACTAAAATGGTAATTTTGCTAAATCATCTCCAAATTATTAGTCAATTGGCTAGTTGGCTATCTATCATTCATGCTACTATTCGGATTTCCTTTCTTTTCTTCTTTTTATTTTATATTTGAGGGAATTTTGTGTTCCTAAAAGGTATTATTAAAAAATAATTTACTCCCTCAAACGAAAACGAGTACATCATTTGGATTGTGAGAATCATCATAATATACTATATTAGAAAATGAATTGGAAATAATTATAATAAGGATAAAATAGATATAAAATGGTAAATTATCTCTTGATTTTTTAAACTTGACAAGTAAAATGGACATTAGTAGACAAGTAAGATTGAACTGAGGGAGTAAAAAGTTTTGGAAAGTATACAAGAAGTAATATAATGAAAAAACTTATAACTTCATTCCTGAAATACAAGGTGAAGTTATTAATATTTTAACAGTAATGTTTCCTACAAAATAAAAGGAATGTGTTGAATTTGTGACATGCCTATGAATATGGTGCAGTCAAATTGGATATAAGAAGTGATTGACATTTATTAGTAACAATTAGTGAGTGAGTACAATATCAGTTTGAGGGTCAATTTGGTTATACATCGTCTAATAAATTCATTAAATACTAACCAAAGATTTATGTAGTGAATTTTACAAAATAAAATAAATATTATTTGAACATCACATTGGAATTTCTTAATGGGGCACTTAGGACAGTCAGGTACATTGTATACTCGAATGGTGTAGTAAATCTTAATCTGATAAAATTATTGACGAAGGAGAGACTGTTTCAAGTTAATGTGCTTTCCTTATTTTCTTTTTGGAAAACAGTTTAAATATGTCTATGAACTATACAAAATGATCAATTATATATTTGTTCAACTAAACTCAAGCTATGTATGATGCTAATCATTTTAATAATAAAAACAAGGGCAAATGTAGACCAATTAAATAAAGGTAGGGGCAATTTTGATCTCAACTATTGACGAAGGGCAAGAATGCATAATTTTACATAGTTCAAGAGCCAATTTAAACTTTATTCGAACCACAATATAAATATAAGATATGTGTCTTTCACGTACACATTTATCAATCAAACAGAGTGCATATATTTTCTTCATAATTTTTAACTGTAAAGATTAAATTCATTAATTTAGTATATACCCGATTACCATGAAACTTAATTAGATTTGCACAAAGAAAAAGAAAGAAGGATTAGAGAAGAAAAAGGCGTAGATATAAGCACTTTTTGGTGAAAGGGAGTGGGGGGCTATTCCTAATTTTCTACATTTCAAACACCTGAAAAAAACAAAAATAGTAAGTGGCCATCAAGTCATTTCACTTGCCCACTTACTATTTTTGTTTCCCTTTTCCCTCCGGTATAGTATATATGTGTCATTTCCATTCTAAACCCTAAACCCCTCTTGGTACACACACATTACACAAATGTATCCATACAATTCTTATTATATGATGAGCGTTATCTTCAGCAATTAGCAATGTCGTCCACTTCAACTCCAGTACGGGCGGCAATGCCTAGCGCAAATGCGCCACCACCATTCCTTGTGAAGACTTACGATATGGTGGATGATCCGAGTACTGACAAAATCGTTTCGTGGAGTACCAATGGAGACAATAGCTTTGTGGTTTGGGATCCTGCAGAGTTTGCTAAGGACTTATTGCCTAAGTATTTCAAGCACAATAACTTCTCCAGTTTCGTTCGTCAGTTAAACACTTATGTATGCAATTTTTTCTTGGTCTCCTCTTCTTCCTTTTATTTAGGACTAGTATAGTATTATTTAATAACGTCTAGTGTTAGCAAAATAGGTAGACAGAATTAAAGAAGAAAGAGCTTTGATGTGATACCACTCTCCTTAAAGAGATATTGCTTTAGGGGATTACCAGCAATTCCTTTCAGGATTCAACAAAGTCCTAATATACTGCAGATTTTTCGTTATATTTATAGAAATTGAGAGATCATGTCCTTTCACGAACACATGTGTCTGTTTAATTTAAGACCTCTATATATTACAAACTAATTCAACATGTAGTAGTATCTTACTACTAGTTGTTGCTTTATTTATCTTGCTATTTTGTTTGTTGTTATTTTCCTTTCAATCTAGCTTTTACTACAATTGTTTTGAGTTGAGGTTCTATCGGAAAACAGTATCTCTACCCCCACAAGGGTAGGGGTAAGGTCTATGTACATCCAGAGGCGAATCTAGGATTTCTAAAGCATGGGTTCACCACCCAATTTTCAACCAAGTGCACCATTTAGTCTTTTGTAGTATGTGTTCCCGTAGGTAGTATTATACTAATATTAGAAAATGTATACATAAAATACCTAGTTTTATGGCGAGACCATGTGTTCACGTGCTCCAAAAATACCCCCTAAATTCGCCACTGTGTACATCCTACCCTCTCCAGACTCCACTTGTGGGATTACGCTGGGTATGTTTTTGTTGTTAGTTGAGTTCTTTTGATTTAGCTTTTCTTGTTTTGGGTTCTTTGATGATGCATAGTTCTATGTGTGGCATCGTTTTTGGATTGTTGTACTGAAATGTTTTAACACTTGGGTTCTTTGTGAAAATAGAGTTGTTTTTGTTTGTGGGTTTGTTGATTGGAAATGGAACGCTTTATGTTTTCCATCTTTTGATTGGTAAAGTTGATGATAGAAATTAACTATTTGAATTTAAGTAGAAAACAGATTGTTATGGAGAGCAATTTGATTGATAGCTATGGTGTTTTGTGGATTCTTTTTGTCTTTATTAGTTTGAGTGTCATTTGACAACATTAGGTGATATTTGATTGCTAGTTTTATAATTCGTGTTGAAGTGTATGACCATCTTTTCGACACCTCACGTGGGGCCTCTTTTTTTTTTTCATGGGCCAAGCACGTGGAAGTTCTTTTAAACAATAGCTGTCAGTGAGACTCGATTTCAGGACCTTTGCTTGCTCTGCTACCATGTTGAAGTGCGTTACTATCTCATCTAAAAGTTAAGCTATTAGAGAGAGCACATTGTTATTTACTTAATTATCTCTTCGACAATGCGTACTATTTTATTTAGCCTAAGTTAATTTCAAATTGAGCTACGAGTTTTGCACAAATAACCCTTCTTGTTTTCTCCACCCGGTGTTACTACTTGAAATGGGAAGTCAATCAGCCTGCCCTACAGTCAGGCAAACAAGTTTTCTCTAGGATATCCAGAGTATATTTCCCCTGAGAGATGGCCATTCTTGAGGTGACTGAGCAATTTGTATCCCCAAAAGTCTTTTAAGACATCACAGCTCTCTTTCGTCTAGAAGTGAGTGAAAGATGCTATTTCAGTGTCTTAATCCCGTCTTCATAATCTCTAGCGATGACAATATTGTCAACATATACAGCTAGATGGAGGCAGTATAAAATATTCATAGGAAACGGAGCAATTCAACATGTTAGGATTCAATCCAAAATTACGTTCTACCATTGTGGACTGAGAATGCGGAAATAATGTTGGCGTGTCACACCCCAGGATCTCTTCACATGTGGCGTGTGAAGTTACGCACCAGCGAGTGATAGGGGTAGTGATGTCACATGTGGGTGCATGCACCAGGGAACAATGTTCTCTTTGGATCGCTATGTTAGTCTCATCGAGATGAAGCTCCTAGTATGTCAGTTGGCGATTTTGTGATGAGACTAAAATAAAATTTTGAGACTTTGAATGAACTGCCTCTTAAACTTGCCAGGAAACTTTTTTTTTTTTCGATGATAGGGGAACCCGCAGCCGCTACCCTTCGGGTGCGCACCGGGTAAACCCCGCTCCTGTGCAATAGCCCGCAAACCACACAGGAGAAATAACCCCCACCAGGCAAGACCCGTGCGACGAGCTCGACCCAGAAGGCAAATCCCCCGATGTCATAGGCAGGGGGTTTCGAACCTGAGACCTCCATTATGCAAGCCCCATGCTTAACCAACTGAGCCACCCTTGCGGGTTTTCCTGGAAACTTCAACGATGAGTATATTGACCTAGTCTCGGTTGGTCTTTCCTCCTTAGCTCCGATACCTATCTAAAAAAGAGACGGACGGGGGGAAAAGAAAACTACTTGTTTTTATAATCGAAACTCTATACTAAGTGGTTTCTTATATAGGAGCCATTAGACAATTCTAGTAAGGGCGAGGCTTATAAGATGTGCTCTTTCAAAATGCATCATAAGATTGCATTACTCTGAAGCCGCCATCTTATCATGCCTACTTGTTCTTTAAGGCTATAAATATTTTCTATGCCATTTGCTGCCAACAAGCTGATTAGGAGATAAGGTGATACATTGAGTTTGAATGGAGCTCTAGTTATTTGTAGATTTTCTTCGCGTTTGTAAGGTAAGTTTTAACTAGTCATGGTGAATTGGTGATCACAGATAAGCCGCTTGTGAAATATCCTCTCTCTTTCTCTACTTTACTAATTACCATATATTAGAATAATAATTAATACTGAACCTCCATAGTGAACCTCTAGTCATACTTCCGTTATAATATTTTGCTTTCTTGTGCTACAAGCAGGGCTTTAGAAAGGTTGATTCGGACCTCTGGAAATTTTATAATGATGGATTCATAAGAGGTCAGAAGCATCTGCTTAGCAATATTACTAGGCGGAAGCCTGCTCATGGACACAGTCAGCAGCAGCAGGTGCATGGTCAGAGTGCATCAGTTGGGGCTTGTGTTGAGGTTGGAAAGTTTGGGCTTGAGGAAGAGGTTGAGAGGCTGAAAAGGGATAAGAATGTGCTTATGCAGGAGCTGGTTAGGCTGAGACAACAGCAGCAGACTACTGATAATCAGATGCAAACTGTGGTGCAGAGCCTTAAGATTATGGAGCAGCGGCAGCAACAGATGATGTCGTTCCTGGCAAAAGCTGTTAACAGCCCTGGGTTCTTGGCACAATTTGTACAGCAGCAAAATGACAGCAATAAGCACATGATGGAAGGCAACAAGAAACGCAGGATTAGACAAGATTTTCCTTCAGATGATCGCTCTGTTAGCCCTGCTGATGGACAGATTGTGAAGTACCAACCTATAATGAATGCGGCAGCGAAAGCAATGCTCAGGCAGATAACGAAACTAGATTCTTCTCCTAGATTAGATAACTTCAGCAACAGTCCTGAAAGTTTACTGGTTGGCAATGGTTCACCCCAATCTAATGCATCAGACGGTGGAAGTAACAACCAAATTTCAGGAGTCACTCTTCAGGAAGTTCCACCCACTTCTGCCCAGCCATTTGCCAGTGCAACTTCAGCTGTTGCCGGGCAAAGTTCATTGTCTGCCAACATTCAGTTTTCAGAGAGCAGTTCCCTGGTTGGAGCTCAAGGTTTGCCACCTGTTTTGCTTTCTCCATCAGATATGATTATGCCTGAGCCCTCACAGTTACAAGAAACTGTGCCTGAAAACAATATGGATGTTAATGGATCCAAAACGAGTAATGGTTCTTTCATGGATCCCACATTGGGTGGAAATGGAGAATTGCCATTGGAAATTGATACTTTTTCTCCCGACCTTCAAATTGAATGGGAGAGTGCTTTGATGGACGATGTAGGAGAGCTTCCTAGTGTGTGTGATCCCTTCTGGGAAAAGTTTCTTCAAAGCCCGTTCCCTACCGAGACAGAGGAGATGGACTCGGTTGATATTGAAGATATTAAGACTACTGAAACTAAGCCACTAGAAAATGGACGGGACAATCAACACATGGAACATCTTACTGAGGAAATGGGGCTTCTAAGATCAAACAGTAAAAAAGTATGATTGGTCACCAAAGAAAATGTGCATGAAGTACTCTAGAAATCTCAGCTCTTAGTGTATTGAGTCATGGGAGACTTCCCATAAGATAGTAGCTCTAATACCTGCTTTTACCTTTGTCTGCATATATGGAAAGCTTCTTGATTCATCTGGATTACTCTTATGTAGTTCACCTCCATTTTTTGTTTCTTCCTTACATAGAGCTTAATGGACCTACCGTGCTAAATGTACGTTGGAGGTTTCCTTTTTTCCCTTTTTTAAATTTCTCACTGTATGAGCTCTCTGGTCATTTAAGTATGTAGAAGTTACAGATCTGTGCTACTAACAGGCAAATGCCCTTTTAACCCTTCTATATACTAGTCTGTTAGTGACATTGTTGCAAGGAGTTGACATAAAAAGGATTATTTTCTCATTCATTTATCTCTATTTGATTATGTTCCATTCATCTTTCTTTGCAAGATTGTTGGCTTTGAAAAGATAGCTTGATTTATTGGTTGTGACTTTGTGGCAAATTATGTGCCTGTGTTTTCAAGTAGTAATTTACCTACATGATTTGATTACATGAGAAGTCCGATTTTCTTTCTTGGCCGGCAAGGAGAATAGGTGTGCCATCGTGGGACAGAAAACTTATCTTGCATGTACCAAGTCAATGCAAGATTGAGATCCGTACTTTGCTGGGGCTTTCACTGCAGTGATTACTATTAAAAATTGAATGCATGTGCTTATAAGAGAAACAGCTTGGTTTTGGTTAACATTTTCATGCTGTTGTGTGTTTGGCAAGTCTCTGAACATTTTCCAAAAACTATTTTATGAAAGTAACTCATCTTTTGAAAAATATTTTCAGGTATTTGGTTGGAAACTGGAACATGTTTTTGAGGAAAAAATATTTATAGAAGATTGCTTTTTTTAAGATGGAATATTAATAAAAGATTACTATAATGTTGCTAAAAGAAAGTGTTAGAATTTTTTGAGCATTAAAAATTGATAATAATGTCAAGTGTCCCCAGAAAATGACTTTCAAAATTTCCATGATCTTTGGTTCTCTTTTCGTGTTTTCTTTCACCTTGTTTCCCAATATTCTGATTCCTTTCAACACCCTTATTTAATTTATGTTAGTCAAGCTATTGTCAACTTAAACTTTGTTGGTGCTTACGTTGATATTGGAAAAGTTTTCAACTTTCTTTTAGATAGAATCTAAATTCACTTCTACAGAGTGTGGTGAGGTGGGGGAGATCAATCCATCATCCATGGTGGTTAAACTCTGCTCTACGATATGGGGGAGGTTCTGCAAAACATAGCTTAGCGTCAGAGAGATCCATGAGCTGTTCGCCTATGCTTTACATGCGCTTTTCGGTCTGCATACCCTCTTGCTTTGCACACTGAGAAATCTACTATCCTAATCCTATCAAAGAGATGATCAGATATGAAGTTGCAACTCAACCTCTTTCTGGGATTCTAGGAATTTTTGCTTATAAGAAGTTATGCTCGGGTTTGGTCATTTGGAAAAGAAAATGTTGATTGAACAGTTCATGTAAGAGGCAGATGATGAAGCCGCCTTCTCTTCAGATAGAGAGGTCTCTGACACCATATTATCGGTTTAGAGCAACTTTAACTATGTTAATTTCTCGGGCCTCGACAAAGAATTTACTTTAAAAGGAATATAGGTTTATCTTTCTAGCACATTATGCAAGAATAGCTTGCTATTGACAGGATTGATATATTAAGCAATTGGACATAAAAGTTCTCTTAAGAATTTTGCCATCCGATTTCAAAGGTTTAGATTTTAGCTCTACAACACCTTAAAAAATCTCTGAAGCCATTGAGAATATAGTTTCCATTTCTAACTTCTGCTTTTCCGCTACTCCACCCCCCTACCCCAACCCCCCTCTTTTGTTTCTTTAACCATTGATCATTAGAGAAGCTAATGAAACTCTGACTTGGTGGCTAAAGTCAAGTTATTCTGATTAAGAATCCTGCTAAATATATGTGCAACTGATAATTAGTTGGTGCTTTTTCAACTATGTGCTTTATGTCACTTACTGGAAATTTGAAGATATTAGTGTTTTCACCTTTTTCTCCTCCCCTGCCCCCCAGCAGCTGATGAAAAATGTCACGACCCAACCCCGTAGGCCGTGACTAGTGCCCGATCTGAGCACCCGAACCCATCTATTAAGTATTATCTCAAATTCCATCAACTCATTCTAGTATATGGCGGAAGCCGACAAGGCTTTATTTCAAATTTAAGTAATTTCCAGAAAAATTTCGGCAGAGTTTCCTTTGTTTTACGGACTATCCAATATACCCTGCACGCAGAAAATACCAACAAAAGCCACACAGGGCTAACCAAGCAAGATATAAACATATGCGGACCGGCCGCCTCGGCGTATAGGATCGCCCAAACAACATATGCGGACCGGCCGCCTCGGCGTATGGGATCACCCAAACGACATGTACATACATCCATACAGAAAGACCCTAACCCACAAACATGTCCACAGACCTCTAAACAGACCGACAGAATCATATGACGGGACAGGGCCCCGCCGTACCCATGAACGAATATATACAAATGCACTAATAAATATATATACCAAAAGTATAAGCTCCGGAAAGAGAGGAGCACTCCGAATAGCAGAAAGGGTGTCCTAAACAGGTGGATCACCAGGCTGTGCGTCTGTACCTGCGGGCATGAAACGCAGCCCCCGGAGAAGGGGGTCAGTACGAAATATGTACTGAGTATGCAAAGCAGAAGGTACAGAAATAAATCTGAATAATAATCGAATCAGATATATAGAAAATAATACATATCAAAATGTTTATTCCCAAAGTATAAATTATGCATAGGGCACTGGAAAATGTGGTCGCCCGCCTGTCGATGGCGCCACAACACAGCATAACACCAGAAAGTTTCAAATCTCCGAATCCCCGTCACACATCACAACACAGCATAACGCCAAACACAGCATAACGCCAAACATAAGTGGAACCCGGCCCTCGAGCAAGGAGCACGGTGAACCATAAACACAGCATAACACCGGAATATATCAAAAAGCGCACGACAACAGAACCGGCCCGGGAACCGGCGAACGATATCATAGTAGGCACGAGCGGAGTAGTGAGGAATCATATGCATAAAATCATTATTATAAATCCGAAGGATAAGTAAAATAGTCATATTTGAAATCGGAGTAATAATTATCACTTTTTGATTCAAAGTTGTCGAATTTACATAAAGGGCGTCGCGGGACCCACGGACGAGTATAGACCCGAACTGAGTCCGCCTATGAAAAACATACCCATTATACATCAAGCAAACTCCTATAAAAATTATTGGAGCGATCCGAGCCTCTATGCGAAAAATATGGCATTCAGAGATTACAAAATTCCTTAAAGCGAACATTTTCCATGTGAATTTCGGAAAGCGATTACTTCAAATACATCATGGTTCATATTTCATAAAAACATACATAAGAGTGCCAAAGAATATATATATATGGATCATAACATGCTCGGATCTCGAATTTGGAATTCCCTTAAAGCTCCAATCTAGCCTATGTGAAACTAAGGCACGCCAAAAGAAGGAAGGTTGCTTTACATACCTCAAACGCTCTCCAATATGATCCAACTCCAGCTAAGTCCAAACTATGATTCGGGCTGCCCAAGGTCTACAAACAAGCCATAAAATGCCAAACATTAGCTAAAGACTTTTTGGGCATTAAATTCCAATTTCGCCCTTAACTCTACGGAAATTTGGGCGGCATTTCCCCTGTAAATAGGCTACCCCGAGAATTTAACTCGGCCATATCAATCAACAACAACAGCAACAACCAACCTAACAACATCAACAACTAATTCGGAAAGCAATACAACAACAATAGCTTTCTTTTTCCACTATTCAACAACTTACATAAATTCAATTCGACAACTTACCTTCAAGCCAAAATCGACGCTTATACATTCACATACTAACCCATGCCCCTACCAACAATATTTAAGGACATTCTAAGCAATTCATACAACATTTCCAATAATCCAAATTTTTCTCCAGCTACCCGAAACAGCCCCCTAACCGAAACAGCCCCTCTAACTTTTTCTTCATTTACAAATTATGGTTTGTATTCACAATTCACCTTCTAACAATACTATCTCGTCCATATACCAATTACATTAAATATACAAAAGCCCCCAAATCAGTCCGCAACATCTACAACCTCAATTTGAACCAATGAACATTCATTTCCAGCATAAAATTCAAAGCGACGACGATTAAAACATTAAGCGATATTCATTCGCTCATTGTCATATAATGTGAACCATTTCAATCAACACTACACATACACATATATGGATGATTCCCAATTGTTCTTCACCTTACAATGATCATAATCAACTAACTAAACATTAATTCATAATTTCAATCACAACACAACAACACCCATCACACGCCCAACCCTCATACATATGGCATCCACTTCACCATTCTTTATTTCATGATTTTTAACCATAATAAGATACTACAACATGAATATAACCATCATAACACAAGAACAAGATCAAATCTTACCTTTTTATCTTCAACTTCCACAAGCCTAGGGTTTCCACAAGATGAGAAATAGTGGATTGATCGCTCCCACAATGCTTCCACGCTACTTAGGGACCTCAATATAGTTGATTTGTGCCAAAGAAATAATTTTTGGAAGGCTAGAATTGATCTTGATTTTTTTCAACTTGGTCGTGAGGTTGGGGGGTTTTCTCCTTCAACTTTTAGATATTTTTTTTTTTTGTGGGAAGTGAGAAAGATGAATACATGGTCATCTTTTAACTAATATGAAGTGCATTGTTGTCCCTTGGCCCACATTAAATGAGTTGGACCACTTAAAAGATGACACCAAATTGTGTGGGCACCACATGGAATTTGTGGATGACTTTCCACTTCTAATTTTATCACTTTTGGTCCCAAATTTTTCCTAATTGATCCATACCAATAAATTCATGCACAACTTATATCTCAAAATAAAATCGAAGGTCAAGAATCCCGACTTTGTATCCCGAAATAATTTTGTCCCTAACTTATCGTAATTAATCCAGATTATTCCACTGTACAAAAATACGGGTTCTAACATCCTCCCCCCCTTAAGAACATTCGTCCGCGAATGTTAGATTTATCTCACGGGTCATACAAACAATTTGGGGGAGTTTCCTTCTCAACTATCACAACCATACATTTATTGATCAAACAACAAAGTCAAATAGAGAATTGGATTACCTGTAGGTTCCGAAAATAAATGAGGATACTTCTTCTTCATATGCTCCTCAGCTTCCCAGGTCATTTCCTCTCGGTTATTGTTCCGCCACAGCACTTTAACAGAAGCCATATCTTTGTTCCGCAACCTTTTTACCTGACGATCCAATATGGCTATAGGCTGCTCCTCATAAGATAGCTCCTCTGTGACTTGAATATCATCTACAGGAAAAACTCTGGAAGGGTCACCAATACACTTACGAAGCATAGAAACATGAAATACCGGGTGTACCGCTCCCAAATCAGCTGGCAGATCTAATTCATAGGCCACCTTGCCTATTGTACGAATAATTTGATACGGCCCAATATATCTCGGACTGAGCTTCCCTTTCTTGCCGAATCTCATAACACCTTTCATAGGCGACACTTTCAGGAACACCCAATCGCCAATCTGAAACTCTAACGGTCGACGTCGTTTATCAGCATAAGATTTCTGTCGACTCTGGGCCGCTAGCAATCTCTCTCGAATAAGTCTCACCTTATCCACGGCCTGCTGGACCACATCTGGACCGATGAACTGAGTCTCACCCACGTCAAACCAACCAATCGGAGATCTGCATTTCCTGCCATACAAAGCCTCATAGGGTGCCATCTGAATACTGGAGTGGTAGCTGTTGTTATATGCAAACTCAACAAGCGGTAAATGGTCGTCCCAGCTACCCCTGAAATCAATAACGCAGGCACGCAACATATCTTCCAATGTCTGAATAGTGCGCTCGGCCTGTCCGTCAGACTGGGGATGGAAGGCTGTACTCAGGCTCACCTGGGTTCCCAATCCTTCCTGAAACGATCTCCAGAACCTAGCTGTAAACTGGGCACCTCTATCGGAAATAACAGACACCGGAACTCCATGAAGTCGTACAATCTCCCTGACATAAAGCCTGGCATAATCCTCAGCTGAATAGGTGGTCCGAACCGGAAGAAAATGGGCTGATTTCGTCAGCCGATCAACAATAACCCAAATAGAATCATACCTCCGTGGAGTGCGAGGTAGACCTGTAATAAAGTCCATATTAATGATCTCCCACTTCCACGTCGGTATCTCCATCTCCTGCAATAGCCCACCGGGCTTCTGGTGCTCAATCTTAACCTGCTGGCAATTTGGACACTGAGCAACGAACTCTGCTATATCTCTTTTCATACCGTCCCACCAATATAGGCATCTGATATCATGGTACATCTTCGTCGACCCTGGGTGAACAGAATATCGGGCGTAATGTGCCTCGCCCATAACCTGTCGCCGCAACCCTGCAACGTCAGGTACACACAATCTGCCTCTGTGAAATAACACTCCATTAGGTGAAATCTCAAACGGAGTCTTCTCCTGTGCCAGCGCTGCGTCTCTGTACTTTGCCAGAATAGGATCCTCATACTGATGCCGCTTAATATCTTCTGTAATAGAGGACTCAGCAATACCTCGAACAGAAACCCCAACATCTCCAGAATCAGCCAAGCGAACTCCAAGACTAGCCAACTGATGAATATCGCGAACCATTTCTTTACTCTCTGATGGCACGTCTACTAGGCTGCCCATAGACTTGCGGCTGAGTGCATCCGCCACAACATTAGCTTTCCCAGGATGGTAGAGAATGTCAACATCATAATCTTTCAGCAACTCTAACCACCTCCGCTGCCGCAAGTTCAGCTCCTTTTGCCTAAAGATGTACTGAAGGCTCTTATGATCTGTATAAATGTCAACGTGAACCCCATATAAGTAATGTCTCCACATCTTCAAGGCATGAATGACCGCGGCCAGCTCCAAATCGTGAGTAGGATAATTCTTTTCATGTTTTCTGAGCTGCCGGGAAGCATAAGCTATCACCCTGCCATGCTGCATCAACACACATCCCAAACCAATACCAGAGGCATCACAATAAATCACATACCCATCTGGACCCTCCGGAAGAGTCAGGACTGGAGCCGTAGTCAACTTCTCTTTCAGCAACTGGAAGCTACGCTCGCAAGCATCTGACCACTGAAACTTAGCTCCCTTCTGAGTCAGCCTTGTCAAAGGCGCTGAAATGGAAGCAAACTTCTCCACGAATCTCCGATAATAACCAGCCAATCCCAGAAAGCTACGCACCTCTGTCGGCGTCGTAGGTCTAGGCCAATTCTTTACGGCCTCGATCTTCTGGGTATCCACCCGGACGCCATCAGCCCCAATAATATGTCCCAGAAATGCCACTGAAGATAACCAGAATTCACACTTAGAAAATTTAGCATATAATTCCTGGTGCCGAAGTGTGCCAAGTACCGTCCTCAAATGGTCTGCATGCTCTGCTTCTGACCGAGAATAAACCAGAATATCATCGATAAATACGATCACAAACATATCCAAGAACGGTCTGAATACCCGATTCATCAGGTCCATAAATACTGCTGGGGCATTTGTCAGCCCAAAAGACATAACTCTGAACTCATAGTGCCCATATCGGGTCCTGAATGCTGTCTTGGGAATATCAGCCTCTCGTACCCGTACCTGATGGTAACCCGATCGCAGGTCTATCTTCGAGAAGTACCTGGCACCCTGCAGCTGATCAAACAAATCATCAATCCTGGGGAGGGGATATTTATTCTTGATGGTTACCTTATTCAACTGCCGATAATCAATGCACATCCGCAGCGAGCCGTCTTTCTTCCTCACAAATAATACTGGAGCTCCCCAGGGTGACGCACTAGGCCGAATGAAACCCTTCTCCAATAAATCTCTCAGCTGCTCTTTCAATTCTTTTAATTCTGCAGGTGCCATTCTGTACGGAGGAATAGAGATAGGCTGAGTGTCTGGCAACAGATCAATAGCAAACTCTATCTCCCGTTCGGGAGGTAGACCCGGAAGCTCATCTGGGAATACATCTACAAATTCATTAACCACTGGGACTGACTGAAGAGTCGGTGCCTCTGCCTCTAAATCATGAACACGGACCAGATGATAAATATACCCCTTTCTGATCATTTTCTCAGCCTTGAGGTATGAAATAAACTTACCCCTCGGCGATACTGTATTACCTGCCCACTCTATAACTGGCTCCCCTGGGAATTGGAATCGGACTATCTTCTTTTGACAGTCAACATTAGCATAGCAAGAAGCTAGCCAATCCATACCCATAATCACGTCAAACTCGATCATATCTAACTCTACCAAATCCGCCTTAGTGCAGCGGCCACAGATAATCACGGAACAATCTCTATAAATCTGACTGGCTATAACAGAATCCCCTACTGGTGTAGCTACCTCAAAAGGCTCTATCGGTTCGGATTCTATCCCAATTTTATCAGCAACGAGTGGAGATATAAATGATAATGTAGAACCAGGATCAATCAATGCATACACATCACGAGAGAAAACCAGTAATATACCTGTGACGACATTAGGCGAAGCCTCCTGGTCCTGTCTGCTGGCTAAAGCATAAATGCGGTTCGAAGGACCGCTAGAACCCGAAGCTCCGCCACGACCCCTGCCGCGGCCTGCTGGTGCTGGAGTACCTCGCCCCGCAGGGCGCATCGCCACCGAGGCTGAAGATGAACCACCGGCTGACCCGGTAGACTGAGCTGAACTGCCTGTACCACCTCTAGCCGGACAGTCTCTCATCTGATGGCCCTGACGGCCGCACACAAAGCATGCACCCGTAGCTCGGAAACACTCTCCCGGGTGCTGTCTCCCACAGTAGGAACACAAAGGTCTGGGTGGCCTCATCTGACTGCTGGAACCTCTGTTCAACTGTGAACCTGAAGCCCTGGAGCTCGGGCCTGCCCCTGAATATCCGACACCCTCAGATCTCCTGCCGGTAAACTGTGGGGGTGTACCCCGGCCTGACGGAGGAGGATGTCTGCCTGACTGCTGCTGCTGAGGCTGTCCGCCTCGAGAGTCTCCAGAATAACCTGCGAATCTGGCCCTCTTGGGCGGCCTCCTGTCCCGATCTCTGCTAGAATAATCAGCTCTATGTCGGTCCTCCATACCTAGGGCATAAGCCTGTAGTCGGGCAATATCCATGTCTGCCTGCAATGCCACCGCCATACAGCCATCAATCAAATAGCGGTCTAACCCCATCACGTATCTGTGCATCCGATCGGCCATATCTGCTACTATGGCAGGTGCATACCGGGCCAAAGAATCAAACTCCATATTATACTCACGGACGCTCCGACCCCTCTGCTGCAGATGCAAAAATCGGTCAACCCGCGCTCGCCGTAACTCTGGGGGCAAAAAGTGGTGAGTGAAAGCAGTCACGAACTCGTCCCAAGTAGCTGGGGTAGCACCCTCACCCCTGGATAGCTCCCAGGACTCATACCAGTGAGCAGCAACATCCCGTAGTCTATGCGAAGCCAACTCAACAGACTCAGTCTCTGAAGCCCTGACCAAATCTAGTGAGCGCCGCATCCCCCGAATAAAGTCATGGGGGTCCTCGTCGGGCTTAGACCCGTAAAACTCTGGAGGGCCACATAATAGAAACTCTCGAACCCTCAGGCTGTCACGCCTATCGTCATCATCATCATCTCTCCGCCCGCGTCTGCGAGCCTGTCCCGCTACCAGAGTGGTCAATAACTGCACAGCCTCTCTCAGTGTCCTGTCCTCCGCCCCTTGCTGAGGAGCTGGAGGCGCGGAAGCTGAAGCCCCTGGAGCTAATGGTGAAGCTGCTCCAGACTCCTCTGACGATGAAGACGTAGCAGAGTCGGCTGGCCGGGATGTAATATCACGCATCATCTGAGCAAGGGTCCGAGTACCCTTCTGAGCCCGGCTGGTCTCTCCTACTACGCCCTTTTTCTTCTGGGCGGCCGTCGCCTTTTTCGGAGGCATCACTGAAAGAAAAACAACAACAGATCAAAACAGAATCATCCTAATAGCACAGTTCTATCGCACGATCTAAGATCAGAAGAAAAGACAACATCCTAAATGTCCTGTAGCCTCCTGTTTATAGATGTGGTGCACAACACACCGATAAACAAGACTCTACTAGACACGATCTGTGGACACTCCGAGGACAAACCGCTCTGATACCACTTCTGTCACGACCCAACCCCGTAGGCCGTGACTAGTGCCCGATCTGAGCACCCGAACCCATCTATTAAGTATTATCTCAAATTCCATCAACTCATTCTAGTATATGGCGGAAGCCGACAAGGCTTTATTTCAAATTTAAGTAATTTCCAGAAAAATTTCGGCAGAGTTTCCTTTGTTTTACGGACTATCCAATATACCCTGCACGCAGAAAATACCAACAAAAGCCACACAGGGCTAACCAAGCAAGATATAAACATATGCGGACCGGCCGCCTCGGCGTATAGGATCGCCCAAACAACATATGCGGACCGGCCGCCTCGGCGTATGGGATCACCCAAACGACATGTACATACATCCATACAGAAAGACCCTAACCCACAAACATGTCCACAGACCTCTAAACAGACCGACAGAATCATATGACGGGACAGGGCCCCGCCGTACCCATGAACGAATATATACAAATGCACTAATAAATATATATACCAAAAGTATAAGCTCCGGAAAGAGAGGAGCACTCCGAATAGCAGAAAGGGTGTCCTAAACAGGTGGATCACCAGGCTGTGCGTCTGTACCTGCGGGCATGAAACGCAGCCCCCGGAGAAGGGGGTCAGTACGAAATATGTACTGAGTATGCAAAGCAGAAGGTACAGAAATAAATCTGAATAATAATCGAATCAGATATATAGAAAATAATACATATCAAAATGTTTATTCCCAAAGTATAAATTATGCATAGGGCACTGGAAAATGTGGTCGCCCGCCTGTCGATGGCGCCACAACACAGCATAACACCAGAAAGTTTCAAATCTCCGAATCCCCGTCACACATCACAACACAGCATAACGCCAAACACAGCATAACGCCAAACATAAGTGGAACCCGGCCCTCGAGCAAGGAGCACGGTGAACCATAAACACAGCATAACACCGGAATATATCAAAAAGCGCACGACAACAGAACCGGCCCGGGAACCGGCGAACGATATCATAGTAGGCACGAGCGGAGTAGTGAGGAATCATATGCATAAAATCATTATTATAAATCCGAAGGATAAGTAAAATAGTCATATTTGAAATCGGAGTAATAATTATCACTTTTTGATTCAAAGTTGTCGAATTTACATAAAGGGCGTCGCGGGACCCACGGACGAGTATAGACCCGAACTGAGTCCGCCTATGAAAAACATACCCATTATACATCAAGCAAACTCCTATAAAAATTATTGGAGCGATCCGAGCCTCTATGCGAAAAATATGGCATTCAGAGATTACAAAATTCCTTAAAGCGAACATTTTCCATGCGAATTTCGGAAAGCGATTACTTCAAATACATCATGGTTCATATTTCATAAAAACATACATAAGAGTGCCAAAGAATATATATATATGGATCATAACATGCTCGGATCTCGAATTTGGAATTCCCTTAAAGCTCCAATCTAGCCTATGTGAAACTAAGGCACGCCAAAAGAAGGAAGGTTGCTTTACATACCTCAAACGCTCTCCAATATGATCCAACTCCAGCTAAGTCCAAACTATGATTCGGGCTGCCCAAGGTCTACAAACAAGCCATAAAATGCCAAACATTAGCTAAAGACTTTTTGGGCATTAAATTCCAATTTCGCCCTTAACTCTACGGAAATTTGGGCGGCATTTCCCCTGTAAATAGGCTACCCCGAGAATTTAACTCGGCCATATCAATCAACAACAACAGCAACAACCAACCTAACAACATCAACAACTAATTCGGAAAGCAATACAACAACAATAGCTTTCTTTTTCCACTATTCAACAACTTACATAAATTCAATTCGACAACTTACCTTCAAGCCAAAATCGACGCTTATACATTCACATACTAACTCATGCCCTTACCAACAATATTTAAGGACATTCTAAGCAATTCATACAACATTTCCAATAATCCAAATTTTTCTCCAGCTACCCGAAACAGCCCCCTAACCGAAACAGCCCCTCTAACTTTTTCTTCATTTACAAATTATGGTTTGTATTCACAATTCACCTTCTAACAATACTATCTCGTCCATATACCAATTACATTAAATATACAAAAGCCCCCAAATCAGTCCGCAACATCTACAACCTCAATTTGAACCAATGAACATTCATTTCCAGCATAAAATTCAAAGCGACGACGATTAAAACATTAAGCGATATTCATTCGCTCATTGTCATATAATGTGAACCATTTCAATCAACACTACACATACACATATATGGATGATTCCCAATTGTTCTTCACCTTACAATGATCATAATCAACTAACTAAACATTAATTCATAATTTCAATCACAACACAACAACACCCATCACACGCCCAACCCTCATACATATGGCATCCACTTCACCATTCTTTATTTCATGATTTTTAACCATAATAAGATACTACAACATGAATATAACCATCATAACACAAGAACAAGATCAAATCTTACCTTTTTATCTTCAACTTCCACAAGCCTAGGGTTTCCACAAGATGAGAAATAGTGGATTGATCGCTCCCACAATGCTTCCACGCTACTTAGGGACCTCAATATAGTTGATTTGTGCCAAAGAAATAATTTTTGGAAGGCTAGAATTTATCTTGATTTTTTTCAACTTGGCCGTGAGGTTGGGGGGTTTTCTCCTTCAACTTTTAGATATTTTTTTTTTTTTGTGGGAAGTGAGAAAGATGAATACATGGTCATCTTTTAACTAATATGAAGTGCATTGTTGTCCCTTGGCCCACATTAAATGAGTTGGACCACTTAAAAGATGACACCAAATTGTGTGGGCACCACATGGAATTTGTGGATGACTTTCCACTTCTAATTTTATCACTTTTGGTCCCAAATTTTTCCTAATTGATCCATACCAATAAATTCATGCACAACTTATATCTCAAAATAAAATCGAAGGTCAAGAATCCCGACTTTGTATCCCGAAATAATTTTGTCCCTAACTTATCGTAATTAATCCAGATTATTCCACTGTACAAAAATACGGGTTCTAACAAAAAAACTGGTTATTTTAGTGTTTTCACTAAAGACAGATTTCTCAGAGGAAGGCATATTTGGCTACTTGTACATTTGAGTAGTTACTTTTCACTGGTGCCAGATTTGCAGTATCATGGTTCTAATGTTATTATGAAATGCATATCTTTTTCTGGCACTGTATTTGTTGGACTTGGACTGAGATTATTATAGGGAGGCTAAAATGATTGAATCAGTGTAGATGTATCTTAATATTTTCATTATCCATTCACTCATTTCTCTAGGAACACCTCTTTCATTGGACATCTTTCAGTTTAAACCGTAGTTTGATATTTTTACTTTTAAATAGCTTTAAACACATATCTACATTTAACTTAATACTTTCCTTTGGGCAAACGCACAATTTATAGTTGTAAAACGCAACTCGTTATGTTTGTAAAATTGAATTAGTCCTACAAAATTAACCCCAGCCAGTACATAAAATTGTAAGATCTTTGTAAGGTGCCCATGCTTTCCGTCCAAAGAAAGACAAGACTCGGGACTTTCTAACAGGTAAGGCATATTTCTCTGTATTGGGTCTTCTTTGAAATATTAACATACTATCCCCTGAAGAAATATTAATTGATGAATTCTAAATCTATTTTGTGATTTTATCACACAACGCAGGATAAAAAAGATAACCATTCCTCCTTGTAAGATTAACGTTACTGCCCGTTTAGTTAAAAGGTTTTAGAAACATAACTACGTTTTCTTCCCAGTATAGCTGGATTTAGTTAATCAGAAAAAAGGAAAATAATAAATCTAGTAGACATATTTCAAAAGGAACAAGCAACTGTTATGCTAACGTTGACTTCATATTAATAGAACGAAATATAACATTCAACTAGTATTACACAAAATTTGGATTCTGCAAAATAATAATACACCATCCGCAACTATTTAAGTGCTTTGCACCATTCATTGTATCCTGAAACAACTACTTTCGAAGAGTAAATTGATGAAGTCCTTCTCGGGAACGGGAACTTGGCAACCAAAAGGATTAACCCTTGCTATCCTGCCTTGAGTTTCAGGCATCGAATTAGTCGAAGTACATAAAGATCTCTGAATAAAAGGATGTTGGAGTAGTTGTTCGGACGTCCATCTTCTTCGAGGGTCCTTTATGAAACACTTGTACAAAAAATCTCTGGCAATCTCAGAAACATCACTCGGAATCACAGGGTCTTCATTCATAATCTGCCACTGCAAATCTTTAGTACTGTTGCGATAAATCCAGATGCGGCTTCCAGTCATCATCTCCGCCACAGTGCACCCTAGCGACCATATATCATAAGCTTTGGAATGAAAACCACATGACAAAGATTCTGGGGGTGCATAGAGTAAAGTCCCCCGATTGCTCAACGTCCTTCCAGTCATATATGCCATTCCATCACCAACTCTCAGTGACAATCCAAAGTCGGCCAACTTCAACTTGTGCATCCCACCATGTTCATTATTATCATTATCGAAAACCAAAACATTAGCGGGTTTAATATCGCAATGAACCCACCCTTTCTTATGAACATGTTGAATACCCTTTAAGAGTTGATATGCATAAAAACCTACTTCCAATTCAGACATCTTTGTCATTCCTCTCTTTGAATTAATCAAATCGTGCAGCGATCCACCACTTGCATATTCAAGAAACAGATTGTAAGTTAGAATATTGCCGTTATCAATGCTTATGTCTGCTCCAAAGAACTGGACAACGTGAGGACAACCTTTTAGAGTTGTCAAGATTTGCGCTTCTTGTTGAAGTGAAATTGAACGGTTGATATCTGCGCATTTAACAGCAGCAACTGAAGCAGATAACGAAAAAGGATCGATCTTCACTGCATAATACACTTTGCCGTAAGAGCCCGCACCAAGAACGTAAAGCTTCTTCCACTCCATAATTATACTACTACTACTAATTTTCTTTTCACTTTCTTCTTACTTTGTAATTGAATGATTGTGAAAAATAACAAACGATAGCTGCTCTTTTATAGGGAATCCTCAATCCTTACTGATGTGGAGAAGGTTTCCTAAATTAAAAATTACTGTGTTGTTTTTTCGGTAACTTTAAATTTTCAAGAGACGATCCATATTTGACACGGAGAGGGTAATTTCCTTAACGCACCAATTTTAATTTCTTGGGCATTAATCAACTTTTTGCTAGTTATACAATTTTTGTTTACCTAAGGGTTAACTTAAGTATAATAATTCTAAAAAGGATCAGTTACCGGTATTATTACTTTCATTATTATTATTTTGAGGGAAAGATGGTATACAAATTTGTAGTTCAAAAAGTTACGAAAAGATTCTAATGAATAGTTACAGAAATATTAACTGAGCTATAAGTACACCCACGGTGAACGTGGCTTGGCCAGCACTGCATAAACTTCTAAGGCAAACGACTATCATTTTCGTCTTATCTTCTCGTTTATCTTCTTTATTTTTGGATCGGATCATCTGCCTTCTTTCAAGCCCTACTTGAAAGGCTCGCTTTCTCTAAAAATGCTTATGATGATAGTTTAAGTTTATGCTTGCAGTTTTCCATAATCTCAAATTTAAGACTTAGTTCCGACCATTTTTCGACCTTATATGAAAAGCACATACCTTTTCTTAGAATATGGGGTGATATTAATGTACCATCGCCGAAGAGATCTTAAATAATGATACAAGTTCTGTATTGTTGGACGACTTAGAAATAGGTAAGGCAAGGATGGTGAAATGAGTGAATCAGTGTATAGATGTGTGTTAAGATCTTCACTATACATTTATGTATTTATCTAAGGTCATCTCTTTAATTATATTGGACATCTTTCAGTTTTAAACGATCGTAGTTTGGTGTTTTTACTTTTAGGTAGATTTAAATACATATCTGCTTTTAATTTAGTATTTTCTATTTGGATGAAAGCAGAATTTACAGTTGTGAAAAACAACTCATTATCTGCGTAAAATGGAATTATCATATAAAATTAACTAGAGCCAGTGCATACATTGTCATTCAGAGAGATCCTTACAAGATAACCATGCTTTTACTTGATGTTTAAGTACAATAGTAAAATTTATCTCTGCGTGCTGCTTTTTTTAATGCTATCTGCAGAGTTACTGTCTAATTTTCGTCCAAAGAAGACCCAAGACTCAGACTTCTCAAAGGAATATTACTGTCTTTGATGAAATATTAACAAACTATCACCTGAAGGAATCTTATGAAATGGATTGTATATTGTATTGTTGTACATTATTGATATGGCGGAGATGCTAAAATAAGTGAAATCGATCTAGATGTGTGTTACGAATTCCGTTATCTTTTTACTCATTGTGCTAAGTTATCTTTAAACAGTCTTCTTCCCAGCATAACCAAATTTAGCTACAATAGTTGAATCTAGTTAACATCATTCAAAAGGAACAAGCAACTATATTACTTTTGTCTGGGTACATTAATTACAAATTACAAGCAACCATTGTACGCAGTATTGGTTTTGGTACATTACAAGCAACTATTTCACCGTGTTATATTCAAGCACAGTTGATATCATATTAATCAACATTCCAGGAGATTCTACTAAGGTTGAAATTTTGTTTGGATATATAAATACGATTTAGATTTTGTGACTAAAAAATTCCTAAAACTTATTTTTCTACTTGAAATGGCAATCCATAAAAAAGAAATCAAAACTAAAATCGGGTCGAACGCGGTAATCACCAAAAGGAGTTACTAAATAACTTAGATAAATATTACTCCTATGGGTCGGGTAGGACAAGCTGCCCACCCAAAGTCCTTTTCGTAGTATGTTGTGTTACTATAATTAAAGAATCATACAGGTTGGTCATTCTTTTTGTACATGCGTACTACCTAAATTATGTTGAGCAGCGTGAAAATGTAGAAGAAACAAACCGCGGTTGCATAGAAAATTTTGGAGTCCGGACGTACTAAAATGCTCAAAATAAACCAAATGGAGTGCTCCTTTCTACCATATACCAAAAGGCGTATAACGTGGAGGGGTCAACGTTATACCTCAAATTTTTTTTCAAACTGTCAGAAAAAAAAAAAAATTATAAGTAAAACGTGGACTGATCGACGTCAAAAAAAAATTATATTTTGTAAAACGTGGATCAGTCCACGTTTTACTTATATATATTTTGCAAATCGTTCCTCAGTCCACGACATTAGACAGATATGCGATTTTTTGTGCTCGGACGTCCGATTTACGTGATTTTTTTTTTTTTGCAACATATTTGAAATAAAGTTACGCATTAACAAAGAACACACTTAAGGAACACTAGGAGCCTGTTTGGATGGGCTTATGCCTATAAGCTGCAAACAGCTTATAAGCTAAAAAAAATAAGTTGGGTAGTCTAACTTATTTTTTTTGGCTTATAAGCTGTTTTCAGCTTATAAGCTGCTTTAGATAATCTAAGTCAAATGGGCCTAATTATTTTTTTGAGCTTATTTTAAGCACAAAATGACTTTAAGCTGGCCAGCCAAACACTCAAAAAAGCTGAAAACAGCTTATAAGCAACTTATATGCAACTTATAAGCCAATCCAAACGGGCTCTAGGTGTTTTTTTCCATAAAAAGATCGCAACATCTTATTTTAATAAATCTTTTTTTTGCAACACTTAGTGCTTTTTTTCCATACTTTGACCAATGATTAGTCGTGTGTCAAGACTCCGAAATGTCAATATTTTATATAGAACCTGATATTTTTTTTCTGTGTACAATAATGTAGGTTCAATACATCAAGGATACGTAAACGTTCAGATCGTCGTTTTTGGGGTTGAAAAGGTACCCGAAGTAAGTTTTGTTTGGAAACTTAAGGTTTAAGTGTTTTATTTTTTAATGTTTTGATTTAAGCGTGTTATTTTTTAATCAAGACATAACTTTATTTTGAATATAAATCTAATTCTAAAAAATATAGGGAGAAAAACTAGTTGTAAAGTGGTCAAACTTTAGATGGTCATAACTTGGCGCTGGGATGTCCGTTTTACGCGATTTTTTTTTTATCTTGCGTATTTTTTTGAGATCTACGCGGAAAAACAGCCACAAGGCGGTTTGGCCGAGCCGATTTATGAAAAAACACTTGTTATCCTATTCAATTTCAATTTTCCCCCAAATTGGCATGAAGTTTTTAGTTTTCTTTACTTATAATATGATGATACGCAATAGATTTCAACGTAAAAATCCCTGAGCAATGTAGCTGTGAATGTCAATTTCACTTTTGTGGTTCAATTTTCCAAAATAAAACTGACTAATTTTCTCGACATATAAAGTTGACTAAAATAACCTTATAAAAATAGAACACTTAAACCTAAAGTTTTCAAACAAAACTTACTTTGGGTACCTTTTCAACCCCTAAAATGACGATCCGAACGTTTACGTATCCTTGATGTATTGAACCTACATCATTGTACGCAAGAAAAAAATCGGGTTCTATATAAAATATTGACATTTCAGAGTCTTGACACACGACTAATCGTTAGTCAAAGCATTGAAAAAAAACACTAAGTGTTCCAAAAAAAAATGACCAAATTTTATTTTATTTTTTTAACGCAGTATTTTACTGCGTTAAAGGACTCAACCGCGCCGTTACGGTTAAGTCCTTTAACGCAGTAAATATTGCGTTAAAGATACTTTTGTCACAATTTTTATTTTTTTTTTGGGTATTTTGGGGGTATTTCGGGGTCTTGACACACGACTAATCGTTGGTCAAAGTATGGAAAAACAAAACACTAAGTGTTGCAAAAAAAGATTTATTAAAATAAGATATTGCGATCTTTTTATGGAAAAAAACACTAAGTGTTCCTTAAGTGTGTTATTTTTTAATGCGTAACTTTATTTCGAATATGTTGCAAAAACAAAAAAAAATCACGTAAATCAGACGTCCGAGCGCAAAAAATCGCGTATCTGTCTAATGTCGTGGACTGAGGAACGATTTACAAAATTTATATAAGTAAAACGTGGACTGATCCACGATTTACAAAATATAAATTATTTTTTTATTTTTTTATTTTTATTTTTATTTTTTTGCCTGACAAAAATTGGGGTATAACGTTGGCCCCTCCACGTTATACCCCTTTTGGTATATGATAGAAAGGAGCACCCCATTTGATTTATTTTGAGCATTTTAATACCCTTTAAGCTCCGGACTCGAAAATTTTGTATCAATGTACCATCGGATTTCAACACCCACGTATGTTTAGGTCTCTTCATAATGTATTGTATTATTTTTATTGCCATCATATGAAAGAAGATCATATGTTGGCCAACCTCGGCATTTATGAGGTTTCTTGATACTGTATTGTATTTTGCCTTAGTAAATGGAAATTCATTATGTTGGCCAAAGTGAGCATCTTTTATTTTTGGTACAAGCTCTGCATTTCTGAAATACGATTACATTTAATTTACTCATATTCACGCATCTTTAAGTATGGTTTGTGTCCTACCTTAAACCTATTGCAAGCATGAGCCAGTACAAGGATCAAGCTAGCACATAAGTAAACTTGGACGCCGCTAGAAGTTCTTTTAGCATGCAACTTATCAACGCATACATCAGTGGAAAAGGTCGATCAGGAAAGTACGCCAATTCAACAACAAACTAAGTAGGCATTTGGACATGCGATTTCATCTCATGGTCTCAAACCATGGGATGAAATCTCAAATCATCCAAAAAGGCATGATTTGGGGTTTCAAACCATGTCCAAACGGCACCTAAGATTAGGAACAACAACTTGCAACAATCTCAGACCTGCTCAAGGCCACACTAGTTTTGGCCACTACCAAAAGCTATAATTACAGCATTATGTCCAGCACTGATAATACAAGTTAATTTACTGGCACAGCAGGAGACAGATGTTCTGATCAAACTCAAGAAGTTGCTACTACATCCCAGCGCCATATAGTCCCATCTTCACAGCAGCTAAGTATGGTGCTGAAGAATAAAGACATAATTAGTTAAAGCACTGGTTGCAAAAACATAAACAAAGAAGCAGGTAAAGTGATTTTCGATCTTAACCTTCCATCAAAAGACATGGCAGTCTGTCTAATTGGTAATTTAGATTGAACATGAGATAACCTGCAAAAGTCAAGCACAAACACTTGAAATCCAAAGCATTAATATGAGGAGGATCAGAAACTAGGGAGCAGTGCATGGACGGAGAACAACCTTGCAATCAGAGTTGGTGGGCTGGTCTGTAGGTCCCAGACAAAGACCTTCCCTTCTCTATTTCCTGTTAGATAAAAGGTCATAGGGTGAATTCAAGTTTGCTAGGAGAAACCAGAAAATGGATCGAAAACTTTTTCTTTGTATTCAACTTGGACTAATATTAGATAATCTCGATTGCCCTCTGGGTTACAAGTCACTTCATACCACACTACTCAGCAGTACCAGATGGTCTTACACAAGCAGTAACATTTAATTCCAAATTTGAGCATTATACAGTGATCAGCCCATTAATAAAAGAAAAGTTGAAAAAACTCATTAAGCGACATACAAGATTTTGATCAACACTTAGAATTACCTATAGCTGCTGCTTTGTAGTGAAAATCACATGAAAACTTGATGAACCAGATATCACACTCCGGGACAGGATACTTTTGGAGGATGTCAACGGTGCCCTAAACATAGAGTAATATAAATTAGGAAATTTTTCTATTTAGAAAATATTTATCAAAGAGACAGTCCCAAACAAGACTAGACTAACCTCTCCAGGAGACTGTTCTTTCATCTTTGGTTCCCATAGTACAATTTCATTGTCAACACTCTGAGTATTTCAAACAAAATTTAAAGATCAGTACAGGTAAAATATGAGAAGACCGTCTGTGGTCAAGAAAGAAAGCTATAAAGGCTTTTCCAGAGGCTCCCGGGTTATTCTCATTTTCCCCTCTCTGAATTCAGAATAGTAAATCTCTCCCAGGAAAGGAAGCGAATGCCAACCAAGAACTAATACAGCAGAACAATTGTTTTAATTGGTTGATATAGCAGAACAGTTGGAAAAAACAAACCACTCAGGCAGTAAGCAGGTCAATCCATTTACCTTGGATAAGATAAAATCACCAAGCCATCGGTTACAGTCAACATAGTTGTTATGGACTGAAGCTATGAATATCTGAAAGGATTAAAAGGAGGTTACAGCAAGAAAAAAATCTCCAACCGAAGTTTCAGAAGGAAAAAGGCAGGGAAGGAGATAAGCAACAAGAAAATACTCACTGGAAACTGGACATGTTTTGTGGGGAACTTGGAAGGAAGATCCGTCCAAGTAAAGGATTTCTCAACATATGTCCAGAATTCTGCAGCACAAGCAGTTCATAAGAAAAGAAATGTCAGCTCAAATTGACGTTACTTATTTTCTGTTCTCAAACTTGTGTAACCACTGAGCACCAATGGAATAGATGATGCAATGCAAATCTGATCCACAGCCAACACTGCATCCTCCTACCAGTAACAACAGTACAGTATTTGCTGATATGTGTGACTATAAACGGGGTAGTATAGTAGTCTAGATAACAAGCATTGATGAATGGGGTAGTAAAGTAGTCTAGATAACAAGCATTATCAACACCAGAATTTGTAAATGTCTAGGATAACTGCATGCTGAGTCATATTTCCTTCTAGGTATTTGGTGCATTTATAACTACAATTGGATCTTTGAAACTATTGACTTCATTTCAACACTTGTAACTGAAGACAAAGATATCCTCATAGAAATATCTGCTAATACATTAATGTATTCCATGTTGTAGATTGGGTGCAAGTCATTCGCTTAACACGTCCAGGCAGTCGTGTCAGGTTCAGCGTATATAGGCTACAAGTCACCAAATCCAAAAAAGTAAAGGCATACAGTAAGCACAAAATTAACATCATTCGGAAGGTTCTGGAGAAGCCTTGACAACATAACCAATCACAAGTTGCTCATCTAGAGATCACCCTTTTTTCTCTTCTTCAAAGTTTTAGTACTACTTGGTCAGTTAGTTGTATATCATATGTCATTTCAACAATCTATGTGAAATGGAAAGTGTTATAAATCTTACCTTTCATTGACCAGATCTTAACAGTATTATCCATTCCACAGCTAGCAATGCGATATATATCAGAAGGATGGAAGTCCTACAACCATCACAAACCAGCGGATAAGCTCAAAATCCTAATTCCCAGTATTGTTGACAGATGTGAAAAACATTCTTTGCCACCAGCTCCATCGTTGGAGTGGGACTGCAGTTAACAGAGTAAATTACCACACTGAGTACTTCATTTCGGTGACCCCCAGCGCCAGCAAATACCAAAATGCATATTCCAGTATGAACATTCCACAGGCGAACAGATTCATCCTGGAACACTCGTGATAATTAAAATATGCCATGTGAAACAGATGCATAATTGATTGATACTCCACGTACAACTTGCAACAGTAATTTTTCTTCCCATTTTAGAGGAAACTAAAATTTTCCTTTTTGAGGAAGGGTTAAGAAAGAAAGGAAGAGAAGGATACTTAAGGAACATACTTTGCTGGCAGATACTACGAGAGATGGTTTCAAGGCTTGAGTCCTAATTTCGTTTATTGAGTCTCCATGCCCAACAAAGCTCTGTTCAATCATAACCAAGTAGATTAACAAAGGTGAATAGACATTAGCTATTAAGTTAACATGTAACTAATTTCAAGAGCACCTTTATCTTTCAAGTTTGTATTGTTAATACAACTTTAACATGGAACGAATCATGACAGAAAACTTAACTTGTTCATATCATGATGAATAAGATTGATCAGATCATGGAAGAAAGGAAATACTTTAGTGTTCAGATAAAGATTAATTAGATAAATGTTAGTAACACATTTGCAGATATTCATTTTTTATAACTAAAGAAGCAGCTACTTTTGTTTAACCATGTAAAGTGCGAATGAAAGATTTGATGTATAAGACCTTGTGTATCTTTTCATTGCCAGCATCAATAACACGGAGAATTCCATTTGTTCCTCCAGCCACTATCAATGGACTCCCGTCAATATTGCAGGCCCAGCTTACAGTGTAAAAGGATTCGTCTTTCTGATTTTCATAGCACATGGAAAAGCCCAAGAGCATTTTAAGTATATGAGATGACATATGTAAAGTACAAATGCAACAACTTAGTACTTGCAAATTCTTACATCTTCATCAATATAAGACTGCAGCACAGCAATAACACCACCTTCGAGACATTGGTATACAGTAACCTGACAAACCAGTTAAAAGCATATAAGTCTGAGCTATCGACAATTGGCATACAGTAGAAATGTATACTGAAGCTAGCACCCTGATGCTTCTGTTATTATTATCTTCTTTCAGTTCCGTATTATTGAACAATTATCAGATGACATGATCTACACCAAGAAAATACACCTCATTTACAAGAGCATGCACCTTTCTGAATTCTGAATTTATCTTAAGCAATAACAAATTTGCATCATGCATAACTCTCAGGTTTGATAAGAAATACAACAAGATGTATAATAGCAGAACTCCACAATGTTAAGAGGTAGTACAAGATTTACAGTTTATACCAATTCTGAAAATCATTATCTTTGGCATGGATAGTTTATATTAGTAAGGTAAAGCAATAAGAAATTATTATCAATCTGTTAAACATATGGCACTCCGCAAATGTGGAGAAACCAAAACAAAAACAAAAACAAAAACAAAAAAAGTCAACATATTACAAGCATATAAGGTAAGTTTGAACAAAGCTGGCCACCCATCCTCAGTGCATAAAGACATTTTAGTTTGTGATGTATCAACGAATCTACCAAGATAAGTATAAGAGCAATTGTAGGAAACAAAAGAGGTCCTTGAACCATCAACATTAAAGCAACTTGGAAGTCAATTTTTGGTACATCTTATCTGAAACGAGCAACAGGTGAGCTAATATTGACCTTGAGGCATTAAAACAACTAGACAGACCAAGATGGGAAAAAGAAAAAAAGATTGATGTTTTCTAGCTAAATAGTACATCTTTTCAGTATCACATTCACCAAGCTAACAAGTAGTAGTAAATTCCCAAAATCACATATGTTCTGTACTTCTCAGCCCTAATTGAAAAGCAGAATGTGAAACACATCCTAAAAGACTGAAATTTTAAACTTTCAAACTAATTCATGAAGCCAACAAGCACAAGAACAACAACAACAGCAAACTTCAACCTCAAACTACTGGGTCGGCTATATCTGTACCCGTTAACCCGTTTCATTTGAGAACTCAATTATTTTACTAGCGTTACTTCCGAAGGCAACACACAAATCTCTAACCAATCCAAAAATCGGTATAATTTTACCAATCCCCTAAAGGAAAAAGAAGGAGGAGGAGATTAAATACTCGATTCTCGCCGACAGCAGCAAAGAGATTAAAATAGGGAGAGTCGATGAAATTGAAGGCAATGGCGTATAATGGGCGTTTGCCTTTTTTTTGTTGTTGCTCTTCTGCTTGTTGCGTTCTTGGATTTTGTAAGTCATTCTGTGCTTTTTTTTTTTTTTTTTTTTTTTGGTTGGTCGGCATTAGCGATCCCACCATTGGCTCACACCCTATAGGTATTTTCGACATTGCTCTCTGCTTACTCTGGCGCCACAGGTTAGAGAGGACAGAAAAACTGGAAAGAGGACGTTTTTGCCACTCCTTTTATACCCCTCTCACACTCTCTATTTTCTTTTTTCACCAAATTTTTAGTATTTAGATTCTAGGATGCTTGGTTTAGTAATAATTTTTGAAAGGCAATACAATAAATTTATAATTTTGATTAAAAAGAATCATTCAGTAATCATTGTGGCGTAAATGAGGCTACTTAATCTGAACTGATTAATTAATTAACTATTATATTTCTCGATTGAGTAGAGGTTCTATCGGAAACGGCCTCTCTACCTTCACAAGGTGGGGGGTAAGGTCTGCGCACACACAACCCTCCCCAGACCCCACTTGTGGGATTACACTGGGTATGTTGTTGTTGTATCACATGTCTAGATTATCCGTAACACTTGTGGAATGAAAACCATGACAAATCCTTAAAGCATGAAAATTTTAAACTTCCATACTAAGTCATTAAACCAACAAGCACAAGAACTACAAAACATATGCTTCAACCTCAAACTAGTAGTATATACTCAAATCAGACTCATGAATTCTCGTACTTCTGTTGCTCCGACTCTCCAAAAATGTCACCGACCGTGTCCAAAAAATGCACTACATTTGTAGTATCTGACACGCACCCGTCAACAACATTTTTGAAAAATCCTAGCAACATATCTTCTCAGCCCTAAATGAAAACCAGAACTCGAGACAAATGCTAAAAGAATGAAACTTTATGTACTAAATCATGAAGCCAACAAACACTAAAACAACAACAACAAGAGCAACCCTTCAATCTCAAACAACTGGGTCGGCCATACCCATACCCGTTAACATAAAAACCAAGAAATGTTTTTTAACGTACAGCATAGCAAAAAACCCAAAAGAAAAACAAGAAGGAAGAGATTAAATACCCGATTTCCACCAACGGTAGCAAAAACATTAAAGTAGGTAGCATCAATGAAGTTGAAAACAACGGCATATAAAGGGCGTTTGCCCTCTTGGAGTCTGTTAGTCACTCTGTACTCCTTTTTCTTTGACGGCGTTAACGATCCCACCACTGCCTCACAACCTATAAGTGCTTTCGACATTCTTGTCTCTCTCACTCCACACAGGTTACACACCAAAAACTGGACATACAATGTTTTTGTCCGTCCAGCAAAACCCTTTTTATACCCCCTTCGCTCATTCCTAGTTGTCTGATATGTCCGATTTATATAGTAGTATTACTCTTCACGAGTTCCACTTAGTCATTTATATCTAACCAAAAATGAATAATTTGACTAAATTATTTTTAATTTAATAGGAGCAAATTTAAAAAGATAAGATAAATTATTTCATGATTTGATAAGTGAACACTTTTTTTGACCTAAAAAAAAAAATAAGTGGACAATTTTTTTTTATTCGGATGGAGTAGTGTTCACTAAATTTGAATTCGAGTTGAAAAATCCTAATAAGGGTGTTCTATAATGAGCAGGGCTGGAAAACAGAGACCTGATGACGGGGTAAATATCCTTTCACCATAATTTTTATTGATTTGTTTTTGCATTGGGACTTGAGTTGATTAATGAAGTATATGAAAATAAATTCAAAGAAAGTTTCAAAAACGTATTCGAAAGTTGAAATTGTGTTTGAATATAAAAATATGATTAATAATTTGTGAACAAAACTTATTTTTCTACTTGAACTGGAAATCCGTAAAAGAAAACGCTAATACTATAAGATTGGTTAGAACAAGATGATCAAACAAAAGAAATTACGGAATAACTTGGAAAGATAAGATATTAAACTACTATGATGGTCTCATACCGGATAAATGAGTATCTTCTATGTAGATAAAATAAGGTTCTCTTTTGAAATTAATTCGTCCCATCGGCTAGAGCTCGAAGAGTTACTAAAGGGTCAGCATATTCAGGTCCAATATGTTGTTGTATTTCTGCAAATATTTTTCATTATCAGATTCTGGTGGAAGACATAATTTTTTTGAAGTATTCGCCATGATATACCTCAGCCTCTTGCAGAAATACAAGGTAAAGCTGCGTACAATAGATACTTGTGGTCCGACTTTTTTCTGGACCCTACACATAGCGAGAGCTTAGTGAACCAGATTGCTTTTTTTTTATTTATTCATCATGATATGTCTTTCCCTGCATTATATCAGGAAAAAAAATACAAATCTTTGACTGCTACTCAATATTGACAATAGGTCTGAAAAAATATTTTAAAATATCAAATTTAAATATTTGTACCCTGTCTAAGCGAGCAACCATGCCTGCATATTTGGAATAGATTCCATTTTGAGATAGTTGAAACGGCACGATCCCATTGAAAGTTTCTTTACATTAACTCTTTGTCAACGCATTTCTTTAATCTTTAAATTTCATATCTCAAGGTTGAAGTTGCAATAATAGGCCGGTTTAATGAGAAATTACTTGTTTAAAACAATTTCCAAATATTAAGTCAAATTTTTGAAACCAAATTAATGGACAAACGGGGCTAGATTCTATGTTTGGTTTAGTAAATAGTGTATTTCTAAGGCAATCGAATAAATTTATAATTTCGATGAAAAAGAATCATCCAGCAGTCAATAATAGCATAAATGAGGCTAATTATCTTAACTGATTAATTAATTAACTATCAGCTATCTAGATTACCACTTTACCAGTAACACTTGTAGAATGCAACCCAAACAAGTTCCTAAAGTTGCTATCCTAGATCAATTCCTAATAAAACTTTAAATATATAAAGTTAGAAATATTTCAGAAGTCTCAGTTCATCTTCATGGTCCAATGAATTGTTTCACTTTTGATTTATGTTCAAATTTAAATATTCAACTAATTGATACCCATTAAATAAGAGTGGCTTCGCTGTTACTTAGAGATGACTTATTCAGAGTAATTATAGTAATAAATTACACAATTATCACTTGCAAAAAAGAGTAGAAATAAGAGTAATTTACATTGCTAAAAGAAGTAGAGTAATTTAAATTGTTAAAGTATATGATTTTTAAGATCGATTAAACTACACATATGGTATAATAGAAGAGAATGGAAGAGTATATTATCGATGTATATAAATTGCAACAATTGATAGCTATATTGATATTTGTTAAAAAGAATTCCAAACAGACAACTATATTCAACAAAATCCTGTCATGTAGTTAAAAAGGAATTTTAAAGAAGAAATACCTGGATCTTGTAAAAATAGGGTTTGTGCAGCTCTTTAATTTTTGTCCCTCGTAACAAATGAGTAATTATTTTGCGAGGCATTAGTTTATATTTTTACATCATAATATCCTACGAGTTATGTTTCGCGTGACTTTTTCCTTTAAAGAAGAGTTGTGGGTCAAATATCATGACTTTTTGTTTAATTAGGGATGTTCAAATGAATCAGTTCAAATATCATGACTTTTTGTAATTTAAATTTCCAAAAGTAACACTAGCTAGAGTTTAGAATATATATAATCTGAAAGTAAAAGTTTAAGGGGCACTACATATGCACTCGAAATTACGAACGTAGATGTGTATTTACTAATGTATTATTATATATATTCACCTATATATTGACGTAAAAATTTATTTGTACTAGGTGTTTACACCAAATCGATACAACATACTCAAAAGAAGTATCCAAAATTTAAGAATGTTAACTACAATAGTGGCACAAGACATTTAACTCTCTCTCTTTTGAAATGAATGATTCTATAAAGTATTTATTTTCTAACTTTTTTTAGATTTGATTTTGTACTTACTCATCATTTTCTTTAGCAGTATTCTTCTTCAATGAAATAGGTGGAAATCGGAGAAACCCACTCGTCAAGTATAGACACAATAAAATTCTGAATCCCCCACCGCATAACTTCTAAGGCAAAAGAGACTAATTTTAGGAAATGCCTTACTATAATTTTGCTTCTCTCTTTCAGCTAGTGTAATTCGATTCCATTATTTAATGCCTTCAAGTTTCTCCAATTGGTTTTATAAACCTTTCCTTGCATTCAACCAATGAGCAAGAAATCGTTAAATTGAACAACCAACGAGCAAGAAACAGGAAGAAAAATATCATGAAATTTGTACACTTGAAAATTAAAACAACAACATTATATTGGTGCCGCTCACATTTATACCAAGACAAGCTCATTAACATAAAGGCTACATTATATTACAATTCTCAACAAAGAAAACATTCCTCATTTTAATGTGGCCACCAACTTAGAATTCTGCTTTCCCATTTCTCCGTGTTTGTGAAGACGACCTGTAAATGCATAGCAGTAAGGCATCAGTTACACTATCACGATCCACTAATGAAAAAGAAGACTATCATCAAGTTCCCTAAATGAACACTACTATAATGTTGCTCTTCGCGAGCTACCTGGCCTAGAAATCCTGTGAATACGAGACCTAGGGCCCTCAAACATCCAGCTATCCTCATCTAGGGATTTAACCTCTTTATTCAGTGAAGCCATCAGATCGGATTTGAGAACTGCAAGCAGAACAAAGAAACATTTAGTTCTCTGAATAAAAACTGAAACAAACTATATCATCAGCTAACTACTGAATTTCTTGGATTAAGAACGTCTGTCACATTACATCATTGACCTAGTGTAATTCATCTTTCCACTGATAAGACAGTAGAAAATAATGCAAAGACTATAACACTGGCTTTCTCAATTTGATAAAAATTTGTTTTGAGCAACAGAAGAAGCCAAATTCACCGCCAAACATTCTGACAGATTGCATGCGATGTTACTTTATTCAAAAGGGGAGGTAAAGACACGACTCATGCGGTTTTGGTTTGTGTTTGCCTAATTATCAAATATGTCATCGAGTTTTATAGAGCTAAGAACTTCAATTGGCTTTATCTATCTGCCCTGCTACGGTAAAGCTCCAACGGCGGAACCTATAACCCAAGTACTGATGGACTAAAACGAAGCCAAACACTTTTTCCATCAGATAAAAACAGTCACACGAACCATTTAGGTCCCTTCTCAAGCATTAAATGGCACAAGAAGATAATATTTAGGAAATGAGCTCAATGAACTGACAACAGCTTACGTAACAATAATCCTAAACATATTAGGTTCTTACATCACAAGTGAAATTATTTGCCAGTTTACTCTATTTACAAGTGAATCATCACTCGGACCAATTGTAAATCTGATATATCTGAACCAACAGCTAAAAGTAATCAAATAACAAAGATGAGTACTCTTCATGAAGTACTGACAGATTTAAAAGTGTAGCACCGCAAGTATAGTAATGATAAACCTAGTGTAAGGCACAAACAATATATCTTTGCTACCTTACCTATGACACCATGCTAAAATTCTTAATATAATAGCTTTACCGCAACAGAAAAACTCTTAATATAATAGATATAACCTACTGAAATACAGTGCGGACTAGTTTTTCACCTTTATTTACTTTCACATACGAATAAAGAGCACTTATTGTCTACTTCATTGTTTGTAAAACTACCTTTAGGATGCAGAGGCTGTTCTAGATATATGACTTTAAACATCTTGTCAATTGAAAAGAATTAAAACAAAAAGTAGGACCATTTACAAATATTTCTTTGCTAGAAAACGTATTCTAGCTGAGATTATAAGTGATGAAATATGATAGGATAAACAATGGCTTCTTGGATGTGTCATTCATCAATCACTGCACAATGCTTAAAAGGACACTAATGGAAACACAACACTTCAGTTTTTATATTTTTTTAAGTATTTTTTTGGGTAAGTGGAAGCAGTGTTCCCAACTCACATATAACATTTAAATGCTTTCTTAACATGACGTTGGCACATGCATTACTTGAGAGTTACCAGGGTGTCTTCACTTCAGTTAGGTGGTCCTCGACTTCTATTACTTCCAACAACAACATACCCAATGAAATCCCACAAAGTGGGGTTTGGGGAGGATAGAGTGTATGCAGACCTTACCCCTACCTTTGTACAGAGGTTGTTTCTAGTAGACCTTACCCCCACTAAAATTACTTCCATCTTAGGAAAATAGAAATTAAACCAGTAGATGATTGGCTTCTAAGTTATTCCTAAAGAAAAATTGAAAAACATCAAGGCTTTACCAACACCCATTACTTCATAGGGAAACTTAGAGATGTATTCACTTAATTTCTCCGTCTTCTGTTCAGCAAAAATGGAGTCAGCATCATTAAGGGTGTGTTTGGTATGATGTTTTCCAATTTTATCATGTTTGGTTGGTCAAAATGTTCTAGAAAACATTTTCTCTAGGAAAACAAGTTCCTTAAAATGAGGACAATGACTTGCCTAATGGAATAGGGAAAACAAGTTCCATAAGTTATATTCCAACTTCATTGTCTCCTCCCCACCCACCCAATGTCCCCAACCCCCACTCCTCACCCCCCATAGTGTTTTGCTAGATTACATATAAATGCTTTTGGGATAATAAAGTTATTTGCTTACTTACCAAAACACTAGAAAAAAAGTAAGAAACCCACCTGTTTTACAAGAAAACATTTTCCTTCATACCAAAGACACCCTAAATTTAAAGGACCTTTCAGCATTTTCCACCAATGATAAAGAAAAAGGTGCCAGTATTTGAGTAAACGAAACACATCCACTTGAATTTTTCGCGCGTAAAATGTAAAACTGCCTTAATCCTTCAATATCCAGTCTAACATTCATACTTCTAACGATTAGCACACTCGCAATCATTCTCACTACCTGATTTTTACAAGAATGAAATCAATTGCCATCCCACTTTACCTATTGAAAATGCTATCCCTATTATTTCCACCCATATAGCCCAGGGTGTGATGCCTGATAAATCTATGTAAACATTGTTGCTACGAAATTAGTCATGTGATCAAAATATGGTGCTCCTCTAAATTCACAAGAAATCATTCAAAATTAGACTTGCTTCAGACAGAGTGAAATCATTCACTTTCATTAATGAACAAGTGAATTTACTCAACTTATTATCGGCGTATATCTAAACCAACAAGTGAAATCTATCGAGCAACAAAATGACTAATATAATGAAGTACTGGCTGTTTTGAAGACCTGATAAATTAAAATGTTGAAATTAGAAAGTTAAAACAAGGGACAGTATCAAATATCTCGCTGTGTACACCGAGATTAAAAGTTATAAGATAATACGATCTCCAAAAAGGATAATGACTTCTTTTTATAAGTAATAAAACATATTAACACTCTCAAGATTAGAACTTTGTATACCAGCCTAACTTTGCAAGTTTCAATATACAAGCAAGTTCTTGCAATAAAAATTGTTACCGTATTTTCGTCACAGGAACTTGTAGCCTAAAGTAAAATATTCAACAACTTAATATAACCAAATACTCATAATGTCCACATCCAGTAAAAATTATGAATTCATACCTAGCTTGAGGTTAATCGGCAGATATGCAAAATAAATTAGATCTTCTTCCAAGTGAACAGAGTTTTACATGAAAACTACTACTCTCTCTATTTCAATTTGTTTGTCTTGCTTTCTTTTTCAAAAAAGAACGCATATTTCTTTTTCTTTGACAACTCTTTAATTCCAAATTTTCACGTGACATGTTTAAGACCAATAACAACAACACACCCCAGTGAAATCCCACAAAGTGAGGGTACGGGGAGGGTAGAGTGTACGCAGACCTTACCCTATCTTGGAAGGTAGAGAGGCTGCATCCGATAAACCGTCGGTTCAAAATACAAACATATTTAGGACCACAAGATTAAAAGGGCATTTTAGCACATTCTCATAACTGATAAACTCAAAGTTGTAAACATATTTCACAAAAAAAAGAGATATGACCGTTAAGAGCTTCATCTTTGCGGTCTTGAATGGAGATGAGATCAGTTGGGAAGTTGAAGTCATCAACGGCTATAGATGATGATGACGTGGGCCCTACATTTCCTCCCATCATCGCCATCGTTGAACTTGATGACCTCGCCGGTGATGACGTCAGCGAACTGCCTGTGCTCATTTTCCCAATACTTTTCCCTCCTTTCTCAATTTAGAATCCCTAAAACGTAGGATTTAATTCTCGAGAAAATTTCAAAAATGGTCCCAAATATTTTGAGGATAGGTTTGAAGTCATCCCTCAAATATATTCTTTTCTAAAGTTTGTCACAATAAGTCTCAAACAAACTCTAGTTGTTGACTTTAATAAAAATTGTAAGAAAAAAAAATAATATATTAACCAGAAATACCACAAAATTTTGGTCAAATCTAAAAAATCACAACACAAAATTTATCACTCCAAACACCATAAAGAACCCGTTTGGCTTATGTTATAAGCTATTTTCAGCTTTTTTAAGTGTTTGGCTGGTCAACTTATAAGTCATTTTGTGATTAAAATAAGCTTAAAAAAAATAAATTAACCCGTTTAACTTAGTTTAAAAAAAAAGCTTATAAGCTGAAAATAGCTTATAAGCCAAAAATAAAAAATAAATTGGGCTGTTTTTTTAAACCCATCCAAACAGGCTCAAAGTCTCGTCAAAACTTATAAATCGCAAGTGAGCACTTTTAGTCTTCTTAAACATATATGTATTGTTCTTATCTTACTCATATATTTTTTTATGTTTTCTCTTCTTCTACTCTAATTCTTTATTATCCACAATAAAACTCACACATTCCACGTTAAATTCACATGTTGGGCTTGTGCATAGCAAAGAGGGCAATTTACGGGATTATTCTTCGCTGGGGGTGGTCTTTAATTTTTACCCCTCAAAATGGTGATTTTTAACTTTTGCCGTTCAGGCGGAATTTGGGCCTTACAGACAAAATTTGTACATGGGCAGAATTTGTAAATTTCTGCCTTAAGGCAGAATTCTGTCCATGCAAACTCTGCCTTAAGGCTCAAATTCTGATGCATGGCCAGATTTGCAAATTTCTGCCTTAAGGCATAATTTGAATTTACAACCTCTGCCTTGCGTTTTTTTCTTTACTGGGCTAGAGTTCGAACCCATAACCTCGGGGTATTAGGCGAAGGGCAAAACTTAAAGACCACTAATTTGAAGGGCAAAAATAAAGACCACCCCAAATGAAGGTCAATCCGCGCAAAAAACAGTAGCAAAGATAACTATCTAGTGTTATTTATAAGTCTAAGGGTGTGTTCGGTATGAAGGAAAATGTTTTTCACGGAAAATGTTTTTTCTGAAAAATGTATTTTTGAAAAATAAGTGAATTTCAACTTATTTTCTCATGTTTGGTTGGTTAGTGGACAATAAGTGAATTTCTTACTTATTTTCTCATATTCGGTTAGTTGGGAGAAAACATTTTTCGGAAAATACTCATCCAACCTCCACACCCCACGCCACCTCACCACCCACCCCAAGCACCCCCTCCCCCCAACTAACCTCTACCCTCGAACATATTTCATCTTCACCCACCCCTAGCCCACCCCACCCCAAACTACCGCTCCACCCACCCCTCCCAAATTTTCTATTTTATACATTTTATTTTACTTTTATAAATTTTTTTAATAAAAAATGAGAAATTTTTTCTTCCCACCACCCACGCTAAGCACCCCCAACTAAATCCCTCCCCCATTCAGCCTCTACCCTCGAACACATTTCATCTTCACCTACCCCTACACCACACCACCACTCACCCCACACTACCGCACCACCCAACCCCTCTCAAATTTTCTATTTTATTTTACTTTTATAATTTTTTTTAATAAAAAATGAGAATTGTTTTCTTACCCAACTACAACCCCACCTCCACCACCCACCCACACCAAATTTAATGAAGCAAACTTTCCATTTTTATACATTTTTATAAAGGAAAAATAAATTTGAAGTAGAAAATTAGGGGTGGGGGGGGGGGGTGAGTGTAGAAAATCAACAAAAGAAAACTTTTCAAAACTTTTTTAAAATAAAAAAAAAAATGATTTCAAAACTTAAAAAAAAATTAATCTTTTTGGAGGGGGTGTAGTGTAAAAACCAAAACAAAAAAAAAAGCTTTTTAAAACTTCTTTTTTAAGAAAAAAAAATATTTTTTGGAGGGTGCAGTGGGGTGTTGGGGCCGGGGGGGGGGGGGGGGGGAGGGGCTGGTGTAAACAACCAAAAAAAAAAACTTTTTGAAACTTTTTTTAAGAAAAAAAAAATTGGGGGGAGGGGTGGTTTAGTAAACCCAAAAAAAATAAAAAATAAAAATTGGAGGGGGGGTGCGTGGGTGGTTGGGGGTTTTGCGTGGGGTTGTGGGAGTGGTTGCGCTGTGGGTTGGGTGGTGATAGGGTGGTGGTAGGGTGGTTGGTGAAATGTCACTTGTGGATTTGTTTTCCCTACTTTGATTAGGGAAGAACTTGTTTTCCCAAGACTTTGACCAAACGGAAAACAGAAAATGTTTTCCTTGCTACCGAACACGCCCTAAATGGTTGTGTTGAAATGATATACATATACAAGAGCGAAATGAATATGAAAATTGACATGGTAATTTCCATATAATTGGTTCAAACTAATTTGAAATTAAGACTTATTATTAATTCATGAGAACGGTTTGATATATGAAATTAAGTAGGCGTTTGGCCATAGAAACCAAAAACTTTTTCACTTTTTTTGAAATTTTGAAGTTGGAGTTGGAGTTGTGTTTGGCCATAGTTTTTGCAAATAGTATTTTTTTTTTTGTTGAAATGTACTTGTTTTGGTTGTGAAAAACTTGTTCTTGTTTTTCAAATTCTATTTGGATTTTCATGGCCAAACATTAATTTTTTAATAAGTGAAAAAAAATTCCGAAAAAAGAGTGAATAATTCTTATGGCCAAACGGGTCCTAAGACTTATTACTATTAATTTATGAGAATGGTTTGATATATGTTCCAAGTATTCTTTTTTCTTCCTCATGTTTGTTAATTTTAAATATATAAATCTAACAAATTATTATATTTAAAAAAGAAAAAAAATATATGTAAATCGTCCGGTTCGGTTCAGCTCAATACACTTGCTTTTCCCTTGGAATAGGATCTAATTTGCTGCAACAGTTCTTCCTTCACCTACAAAACGCACATCAGCCTAATTAAAAACGACATTGGTGATTGGAATCTCCTAGTAAGTGTCCATTTCTGGTATTTTTTTTCATCATTTTGAGCTCTGGGATTTGTTATCTCTTCTGTTAACATTTGGAGATTGTATCTTAATGATGGATTTCACGCTAAGGGCACTAAAAATTGAATCTTTTTTCTTTATTATCCATTTTTCATTTAAATCTATCAGGTACTGTATTAGCATGGTTAATATGTTGATGTTGTTTGGAAAACAATTGTTAGTTCACCTGAAATCATGGTAAATTTCTCTATTTTATATTGGAGTCAATTTTGGTATTGTTATTTTCTTCTCATCTTTGATAGCATGGTAGCTTCTTTGTGTTTTCTCTTAAGCAATAAGGACTATGACAGAGATAATATTTAGCTTTTGAAGAGGTTTTGCTCTCTACCTATTTGTGAAAATGCTTGAATGAAGCACTCTCTTTCTATGTAGCCTACTGTTTTTCTTGGTATCTGGTGTTAAAAGTTAGAAATACAAAATGAGTTTTCATTCCTGAGACAAACAAAATTGTGCTTTCTTTGACATCTTGCTCTGCTTGTTGTCACTCTTTTGTTGGTATTTCATTTATGTTAGAATGGTTTCATATTTTTTTGTAATTATTCCTGCTTTTATTTGGTATGACAACAAGGAAGAATGAACTGCATAATTGGTTTTCATAACCTTCCTTACAATATCTGAGACATTAAGTTGGAATTGGAATCATGAATGTTACGTGTACTCAGCTTTTTTCAGATTTGCGAGTTTCTGTTGATTTTGTGTTACAAGCTTATGGATTTTGAATTGAACATGCAATTTTAAGACTTCTTTCTTCTTTTGCTTCCATTGGTGCCTTTTGTATTTCCTTGTACAATCACATGGAAAGAGTATTTTTCCATGGATTTTTATACTATTTTGAATTGCTTGTTTCCTGGAAACAGCCTCTCTACCTCCCTAGGTAGAGGTAAGGTATGCGTACACTCTACCCTCCCCAGATCCCGCTTTGTGGGATTTCACTGGGAATGTTGTTGTAATCACATGGAAAGAATCAGTAAAAATGTCTTCAAAGGCTGAATAATTACTCTGCTTAAATCAATTACGTGAGGTCTCATTTTCTGCTTCCCTTTGTGTTTCTTCTTCATAATGAATTCTAATGGTACACAACTACACAACAAACTGACAATTGTAATAGATAATTGATATTTTTTTCTTTGCTTTTAAATTAGTAATTGAATTTAGTTAGATCTCTCTTTTCACATATTTTATTTCCCGAAATAGTAGAAGTTTTGAATCATTTAAGGAAGTAATATTGGCTACCCTGCTTTGCAATGGGTGTTCATAATGACAACTATAGGCAAGTTACAATGTTAAAAGGTCATCACTGTTGATGTTGGTCAACGAGAAAATTAACACTCGGATTATTCTCCTTTGTGTCTTATACCAATGCCAGTTCAAAGAAAGTCACTTAAAAGCAGCGACAAGCTGCACATTTATTTTGAGAACCATCAGTCGTTTACCCGGGAATTAAATTTCAACAGTTGAAAACTCGGACGTGACATATTCTATTCCAGTAATCTGATCATCATTTCTCTAGAAGGGTCAGTTTTGTTGTTCTCTGTTCAAAAATATATAAGCTTATTCAAATATATAGATCTTATTCACTGATATAGTGGTATACTGGTATCTTACTTTCTTCATCAAGTTTTCGGCTTTCTTTTTATTCTTGCATAAAAAATCTATTACTCTGCTTTACAGAAGGTCTTCACAGTGACAACTTCCCCTGTAGTTGTTTAATATTCTCTGAGTGGACTACTTGGCTGCCTTAAGATTAAAGGCAGCTCTAACATATCTTGTTGCTGCTCCTTCATTGATGTGGAACATTTCACCTGCAACTGTTGAAGTATTAAAAAATAGTATACCCCATTGCACTCTAGAAACAACTATTTTATATTTTATCTATAACATGCAGTAGAGAACAAAAGTTGAGTGCGATGAAGCTCACCCTGGATGGTATGGCATGTACAGTTGCATTTTGATAGGCCACACTGATCACTATAGTAACAGTTCTTTACAGAAGCTTCAGTTTTTGATAAAAGCTTCAAATAATCGCTCAACTCAACAAAGTGTTCCAAATATTTTTGTGAAAATAACTGTAAATAGTGTGTCCTTGTATTTGTAAAAACAAGTGGTGAGCAATTTGAATGTTGGAAACAATTGTTTCACTTAAGAAAATTTTTGTATGCTCTTTTACCTGTGATCCCTTACCGTTTCTTGAAGGTCAAAGGAACAAAAATAGAGTGTATCATAGTACGGACTAAGGCATTGGGCACATCCCGCTAATGTTATTAGAAGTGTAATGTATAATATATCCAATATCTCTACGTGTATAATGTGGCCAGTGCTTAATTTCTATCCAACCTTCTCAGATTTACTATGGAACATCATGATCTTCTGGCACGACATTTAGCAATGATCATCACAGTGATACTAATTGCTAGGATCAGCTCATGTCTCGATACTGCAGTATTAAGTGAAGTAAGTGATCAAGCTGCTAAACAGTATCAAAATGTGCAATTTTTTCTCGATAATTGCAGTTCGGGTGTTAGTAATATCCGAATTTACATAAAAACTGTAAATGGATTGCTGTTTCCAAGAAAACTTTAGACTCAATTTAATCATGCAATCATTAATTTCTTTCCGTTATTCACCAGGTTTACTTTATCCCCATCTTCTTCAGGTCCATGCACCTTATCTTGATAAATATGTTGCAAAGTCCTATTTTAGTAAACATGACAATTTGGTAGACTCAAACTTTGAAGATTTCATTGCACATGACATACTGTCTAGTGCATGTGTATCGCTGCAAGGCAATTTCAAATTTGCACCAAGGCTGTCTGCTTTACATCGAAAGTTGATTGGTGAAGGCTCCCATCGGCGTCTATCATCATTTCTCAGATTGAAGATGTCATCAGAGTCCATTTCCAGGCCTCCAAAATCTTGTGAGGTGATAATTGTTGAAAAATTGCCTTCTGGAGTCTTTGCAGATCCTTTTGAGCTACAACACATTGTGCAGCGCGGTGGTAAATAGTATCCAATTCTATCAATTTCTAATGCTGCAACTCTTCATCTGAAACTAGTTGGTGTCCGAAATTTGGTGCAGTTTTCACGGATGCTGCTGTATTTGGAGATACAAATTTAGAGTTGCCCTCATTTCTGTCAAACCGATCGCTTGTTGAGGTTCATCTGGAAGTGGGTCAAAATGCAACATCACACCAGAAGGATGAACTGGAAATACACATGGAACTTCCTCTACATGCGCGTTATCAGGTACATCACGTAAACGATTCTCAAAAATTATGTCGGAGTCTCTAAATACGATTAAGATCCAAGGTAGTCAAGTCATTTTATTCTTCTGAAGTTTAAGTTGGAAGCCATGTACATCTGTTCTTATAAGCTTTTCAACTTTATTGTAACATCCCGACTTCTTGCTGGCAGCCACTAGGACACGGATTTTCAAGAGTCGAATTTTCTTCACCTGATTTGTTTCTACGCTGCAACGTGGAAGGAAAACAACATGACACGAGCTGTTTGTTTCCACTAGACAAACAGAGTGCTGTTTCAAATAATGGTCACCCTGTGTGGGACGTACCCTGTGGAAATAGAGAACATACAGAAGTTGTATCTGCTTTTACTTTCATCTCAGCTGTTGTGTCAGCTCTTCTCATCATTGTTGCCTCACTTAGGTATTCTGACAACACAGCGTCTAATGCCTTGAAACAATCATGAGTAATTGATAAATTTAGCAAGTCTTTTTCTTTTCCCTTTTGGACTAAGCATCACTCACGTGATATTTAGTAACCTCTATCAGTTATAGGCTGTTGCTTATCTAAGTTGTTGTAAAATGTTTTGCTGCTTTTGCCATTACTAATTTCTCAAATCAACTATTACGTGAACAGTTTTCATAGTTACAACACGAATACATACCCAGTAGTAGAGAACTTGCTTTGGATTAAGGTGTAAGTGTTTAATATTTATACGTGAGATTTTGCAGATACAGTAACGAAGACTTCAACCAGACAAGTAATAGTCGAATCAGCTTCCATTTAGATGTTCGTTTTTTTTTTTTTTTTTTTTTTGTGTGTGTGTGTGTGTTTAGTTGGAGAGATGGTCCAGTGTGTTCATGGTATGAAACAAAAGATCATAATTCGAAACAAATTTCACCTGTCTTGCCATAAATTGCAAGCCGACCAATCAGTAATAGCACCACACTATATCATCAATTCCTGGCCACCAGAAAGAGGTAAAAGCTTATTTCAAATTCTTGGGTACGATGAATCATCTTCTTTCTACTCAACCATAGCTCCACGAATATTTTCTTGCGTAAATTGAGCGCGGATTATATTTTTCGTCCTTAACAAATCAACTTCACATATATTCACGTAAAACTATTAAGAAAAATTCTAAGCAAACTTAACCAATTCATTCATCCAGTATAATGGTCTGAAATCAAGATTGGAAAACTGACTATACCCAACTTAACTTTGCGATCCATGAATAAAACTTAACTTAGCATCAACTCATCAATAAAAAGCTATGCTAGTATAGAAAGAAAAAATTATATACTAAATAAAATTACCATTCCACATGTAATATATGACAGTAAATTTGCGTTCGAGAGTTCGTTTGTAAAATAGGTACACCGCTAGGATAAATGGTAATTACAGATTTAGTTCAATGAAAGTGTAGAATTTCTAATTTAAAAATGTGAGTTATCCGGAATAAAATCGTTTAAATCAAATTAGCAAAAAAACAAATATGACCATGTCAAAGACCCAAATAGCAAGCCATCTTTTTAAATTAATATCATGTAGACCAATAATTCACATATCAGATATTAAACTAATTAGAACAAATACCACACTTAATCTTAGCCAGAAGGCTGAGAAAGGTATGCTTTAATAAGTTAATGGGCATCCGGTTACATAGCAGCTCTCGGCTATGTACGCATTAGCTTATTCTGATGTGGGACATTTAAGCGTTACAAAAATAACCCCTTTGCCTTCACTTCACAGTATATCAATGCTTCTGCCTCACATGGAAATGAATACCTTCACTGTCTAATTCATTTCCTCCATATGATGCTGCAATTGCTCAGTTAAACAACTTACATAAATATGGTGTTCAATATTGGCCGCTGGCTGGACTTTCTTTCAACAGAAAAGACTACGTTTAATGTTTTGAACAATTAAATGACTTAACATTCAAGATGTGCAATTATTCTCGATACATGCAGGTTGGGTGTTAGTAATATTCGAGTTTACTGTAAATGGATTGGTATTTCCAAGAAACTTTAGATTCAATTTAATCATGCAATCATTATTATGTTTCCATTATTCACCAGATTTGCTTTTTCCTATCCTCAGGTATCCATTGGCATTTGGCAAAGAGAAACTCACTTGATGTTAGGTAACCTTTATCAATTATAAGCCGTTGCTTATCTATGTTTTAAAAAGTTTTTGAGTGACTCATATAGTAGACTCCAACTTGCTTAGGATTAAGGTGTAAGTGTTGTTTAATGTTCATACTTGAGATTTCACCTGCATACCTTGCCATAAACTGGAAGCCCCAAGGACCAATCAGTAGTGGAACCACACTATATGTCATCAATTCTCGCCACCAGAAATCGGTAAAGCTTTTTCAAATTCTTGTGTAATGATGATTGATCGATTTTTTTTCTACTCAACCATAGCTCCACGAACATTTCTCTTACCTAAGTTGAGCACAGATTAATATTTTTCGTCGTTAACAACTCAACTTACATATTCATGTAAAGTTACTGAGAAAAATTCTAAGCAAATTTAACAACCAATTCACCCCCCTCCAGTTGAATAGTCTGTATCATGATTGGAAAACTGAAACTGAATGAATATACCAACTAAACTTTACCAACCCATCAATAAAACAAAACTTACCAACCCATCCATAAAAAGATAACATAAAAACTAGTACTCCTAAACAGAAATACCATTTCTCATGTAACATATGAGGATAAATTTGTGTCAGAATTAGTTAGCAATTTGTATACAGCTAGGATAAATGGTAATTACAGATTACTTCGTTCAATGATGGTAAATTTACCATACAAATAAAAAGGGTGTAGCAAGCATAAATTAACTTAGTAATTTTTACTAAAGCAGTTCAGAACAACTTCTTTGGTCCGATAAGATAAATATTGGACAAGATTTGGTGGGGTGCGCCAGGCCAGGGCTGTAGTGCAACGCCCAAGCGACACGCGAAGACCCGAATAGCAAGCTATCCTGATGAGCCTTCCCCTTTAAAAAATTGAGTTAATATCGTGTGGACCGATGATCCACATATCAGATATTAAACTGATAAGAACAGATACTACACTTGATCTTAGCCAAAAGGCCGAGAAAGGTATGCTTTAATAAGTAAATGGGCATCCGCCTATATACCAGCTCTCGGCTGTGTACGCATTAGCTTATTCTGATGTGGGATATTTAAGCATTACAAAAATAACCCCTTTGCCTTTACCTCACAGTATATCAGATGCTGCTTCCTCACATGGAAATGAATACCTTCACTCTCGTATTCATTTCCTCCATATGATGCTGCAGCTGCTCAGTTAAACAACTTACATATATATGGTGTTCACTATTGGCTGGACTTTCATTCAATAGTAATAGACTCTGTTTTGAACAATTCAATGCCTTAACATTCAAGATAAGACAGAAGTAGTATCTGCTTTTACTTTCGTCTCATCATTGTTGCCTCAGTTAGGTATTCTGATAACACAGCGTGTAATACCGGGAAACAATCAGGAATCATTGATAAATTTAGCGAGCTTTTCTTTTCCCTTTTTGGACTATCCGTTGGCAAGAGAACCTCACTTGATGTTACGTAGCTTCTACAAGTAATAGGCTGTTGATTTGCTTATCTGTGTTTTCAAATGTTTTGCTGCTTTTGCCTTTACTTATTTCTCAAACTACATTTATGTAAACGTCTTCCGTTCTTGCAACACAAACGAATACCCAATAATAGGTGCTGATGCTATAAGCAAATTAAATTTTCAGCCATTTTTTTAAGTTGAAGATTAATTTTAAAGTGGCGTGGTGAGGATTCATATAGTCGTTTCCAACTTGCTTGAAATTAAACGTAATTATTGTCGTTGTAGGCTGAAGAATTTGCAGATACAGTTACGAAGATTGCTGAGCTTTCGTGTGTTTAGGTGGAGAGATGGTGGCCTTTAGTTTCCATGAACTGATCCTGGCCACCAGAAATAGGTAAGAGGCTTATTTCAAATTCTTGAGTCGACTTTTCTCTACTCAACATAGGTCCACGTCAAATAAAAATATTTTTTCCTGCGCGGACGGTACTTTCATTTGATCATTTCCATGGAACAGACCAACGTTTCTGTTATGGCAAACCTACATTCTCAAAATACAGGAATTTGAGGGACGAAGTACATGAAGCATACACATTAATCTCACACCCTAGTGTTACGCATATGGTGACCTTTTATGATTAACAGGTTTAAGGATATTTCATTCATTTTAACAGAAGAAAGTTATTCGTAGCAATTATTTACCTAGCACATCAACTTTTTTTCAGCTTCAACACTTCAACTTTATATCCAAGATTTAATAGCAAGCACTTTCTGACAATTCTTGTGCCTCTATATCACCCCTAAGGTATACAAACTAACTAATTCTGACGCAATTTATTCTCATATATTACATGAGAACTGGAAAATTACAGATTAGTTCATTCAATAATTGTAAATATACTTTTCCAAATATAAAGGGTATTCGTAGCAAGCACAAATTAACTTGGTAATTTTTAATGAAGCAGTTAAGAACAACTTCGTTGGGCCGATAAGATAAAAATTGGAGTAGATTTGTTGGGGTGCGCCAGGCCTGGGCTGTAGTGCAACGCCCAAGCGACACGCAAAGACCCGAATAGCAAGCTATCCTCATGGGCCTTCCCCCTTAAAAAATTGAGTTAATATCGTGTAGACCGATGGCCCACATATCAGATATTAAACTGATAAGAACAGATACTACACTTGATCTTAGCCAAAAGGCTGAGAAAGGTATGCTTTAATAAGTTAATGGGCATCCGATTATATACCAGCTCTCGGCTGTGTACGCATTAGCTTATTCTGATGTGGAACATTTAAGCGTTACAAAATATAACCCCTTTGCCTTTACTTCACAGTATATTAGATGCTGCCTCACATGGAAATGAATATATACATTCACTCTCTTGTTCATTTCCTCCATATGATGCTGCAGCTGCTCAGTTAAACAACTTACATATATATGGTGTTCAATATTGGCTGGACTTTCATTCAATAGTAATAGACTCTGTTTTGAACAATTAAATGCCTTAACATTCAAGATAGACAGAAGTAGTATCTGCTTTTACTTTCGTCTCATCTGTTGTATCAGCTCTTCTCATCATTGTTGCCTCAGTTAGGTATTCTGATAACACAGCGTGTAATACCTGGAAACAATCACGAGTCATTGATAAATTTAGCGAGCTTTTCTTTTCCCTTTTTGGACTATCCATTGGCAAGAGAACCTCACTTGATGTTACATAGCCTCTTCAAGTAATAGGCTGTTGATTTGCTTATCTGTGTTTTCAAATGTTTTGCTGCTTTTGCCATTACTAATTTCTCAAACTACATTTATGTAAACGTCTTCCGTTCTTGCAACACAAACGAATACCCAATAATAGGTGCTGATGCTATAAGCAAATTAAATTTTCAGCCATTTTTTTTAAGTTGAAGATTAATTTTAAAGTGGCGTGGTGAGGATTCATATAGTCGCTTCCAACTTGCTTGAAATTAAACGTAATTATTGTCGTTGTAGGCTGAAGAATTTGCAGATATAGTTACGAAGATTGCTGAGCTTTCGTGTGTTTAGGTGGAGAGATGGTGGCCTTTAGTTTCCATGAACTGATCCTGGCCACCTGAAATATGTAAGAGGCTTATTTCAAATTCTTGTGTCGACTTTTCTCTACTCAACATAGGTCCACGTCAAATAAAAATAATTTTTCCTGCGCGGACTGTACTTTCATTTGATCATTTCCATGGAACAACCAACGTTTCTGTTATGGCAAAGCTACATTCTAAAAATACAGGAATTTGAGGGACAAAGTACATGAAGCATACACATTAATCTCACACCCTAGTGTTACGCATATGGTGACCTTTTATGATTAACAGGTTTAAGGATATTTCATTCATTTTAAGAGAAGAAAGTTATTAGTAGCAATTGTTTACCTAGCACCTCAACTTTTTTTTCAGCTTCAACACTTCAACTTTATATCCAAGATTTAATAGCAAGCACTTTCTGACAAATTCTTGTGCCTGTATATCACCCCTAAGGTATACAAACAAACTAACTAATTCTGACGAAAATTTATTCTCATATATTACATGAGAAATGGAAAATTACAGATTAGTTCATTCAATAATGGTAAATATACTTGTCAAAATGTAAAGAGTGTTCGTAGCAAGCATCAAATAACTGGTAACTTTTAACAAAGCATTTACATACAACTTCGTTGTGCCGAAAAGAAAAATATTGGACTAGATTTGGTGGGGTGCGCCAGGCCTGTGCTGTAGAGGAGTTACGTACAGCTTCGTTGTGCCGACAAGATAAATATTGGACTAGATTTGGTGGGGTGCGCCAAGCCTGGGCTGTAGTGCAACGCCCAAGGGACACGCGAAGACCCGAATAGCAAGCTATCCTAATGGACCTTCCCCCTTAAAAAATTGAGTTAATATCGTGTGGACCGATGGCCCACATATCAGATATTAAACTGATAAGAACAGATACTACACTTGATCTTAGCCAAAAGGCCGAGAAAGGTATGCTTTAATAAGTAAATGGGCATCCGCCTATATACCAGCTCTCGGCTGTGTACGCATTAGCTTATTCTGATGTGGGATATTTAAGCATTACAAAAATAACCCCTTTGCCTTTACTTCACAGTATATTAGATGCTGCCTCACATGGAAATGAATACCTTCACTCTCTTATTCATTTCCTCCATATGATGCTGCAGCTGCTCAGTTAAACAACTTGCATAAATATGGTGTTCAATATTGGCAGCTGGCTGGACTTTCATTCAACAGAAAATATGTTTAATCTTTTGAACAATTAAATGACTTAACATTCAGAATGTGCAATTATTTCTTGATACATGCAGTTTTGGTGTTAGTAACTGTAAATGGATTGGTTTTCCCAAGAAAACTTTAGACTCAATTTAATCATGCAACCATTAATATGTTTCCATTATTCACCAGATTTGCCTTTTCCCATCTTCAGATAACCATTGGCATTTGGCAAAGAGAAACTCACCTGATGTTAGGTAACCTTTATCATTATAAGTCGTTAGTTGCTTATCTATGTTTTAAAATGTTTTGCTGCTTTTGCCATTACTAATTTCTAAAATCGACAAACTATGTGAACAGCTTTCATAGTTAGAACTTAGATCACGAACACATACCCAACAATGGATGTTGATGCTTATAAGCAAATTTAAGGTTTCTCCTCGATTTACTTATGTTGAAAGTGATAGTAAATCGACATAAAAAGTGAGGACTCATAGTAGACTCCAACTTGCTTGGGATTAAGGTGTAGGTGTTGTTTAATGTTTATACTTGAGATTTCACCCGCCTTGCCATAAACTGGAAGCCCCAAGAACTAATCAGTAGTGGATCCACATTATATATCATCAATTCCTCGCCACCAAAAACCGGTAAAGCTTTTTCAAATTCTTGTGTAATGATGATTGATCGACTTTTTTCTACTCAACCATAGCTCCACGAACATTTTTCTTACCTAAGTTGAGCACGGATTAATATTTTTCGTCAATGACAACTCAACTTTACATATATTCATGTAAAGTTACTAAGAAAAATTCTAAGCAAATTTAACAACCAATTCATCCCTCTCCAGTTGAATGGTCTGAATTGTGATTTGAAAACTGAAAATGAATGAATATACCAACTTAGCAAGCCATCAATAAAACAAAACTTACCAACCCATCTATAAAAAGATAGAAAGATAAAAAAAAACTAGTACTCCTAAACAAAAATACCATTTCTCATGTAATATATGAGAATAAATTTGCGTCAGAATTAGTTAGTAATTTGTATACCACTTGGGATAAATGGAAAATTAGTTACTTCAATGAAGGTAAATATACTTTTCAAATATAAAGGGTGTTTGTAGCAAGCATCGAATGACTTGGTAGGTTTTAACAAAGCAGTTACGGACGACTTTGTTGCGCCGACAAGATAAATATTGGACTAAATTTGGTGGGGTGCGCCAGGCCTGGGCTGTAGTGCAACGCCCAAGCGACACGCGAAGACCCAAATAGCAAGCTATCCTAATGTGCCTTCCCCCTTGAAAAATTGAGTTAATATCGTGTGGACCGATAGCCCACATATCAGATAATAAACTGATAAGAACAGATACTACACTTGATCTTAGCCAAAAGGCCGAGAAAGGTATGCTTTGATAATTAAATGGGCATCCGCCTATATACCAGCTCTCAGCTGTGTACGCATTAGCTTATTCTGATGTGGGACATTTAAGCGTTACAAAAATAACCCCTTTGCCTTTACTTCACAGTATATCAGATGCTGCTTCCTCACATGGAAATGAATACCTTCACTGTCTTATTCATTTCCTCCATATGATGCTGCAGCTGCTCAGTTGACTTGCATAAATATGGTATTCATTATTGGCTGGACTTTCATTCAATAGTAATAGTCTGTGTTTTGAACAATTAAATGCCTTTAACGTTCAAGCTAGACAGAAGTAGTATCTGCTTTTACTTTCGTCTCATCTGTTGTATCAGCTCTTCTCATCATTGCTGCCTCAGTTAGGTATTCTGATAACAACAGCGTGTAATACCTTGAAACAATCATGTGTCATTGATAAATTTAGCGAGCTTTTCTTTCCCTTTTTGGACTATCCATTGGCAAGAGAACCTCACTTGATGTTACATAGCCTCTACAAGTAATAGGCTGTTGATTTGCTTATCTGTGATTTCAAATGTTTTGCTGCTTATGCCATTACTAATTTCTCAAACTACATTTATGTAAACGTCTTCCGTTCTTGCAACACAAATGAATACCCAATAATAGGTGCTGATGCTATAAGCAAATTAAATTTTCAGCCATTTTTTTTTAAAGTTGAAGATTGATTTTAAAGTGGTGTGGTGAGGATTCATATAGTCATTTCCAACTTGCTTGGAATTAAACGTAATTATTGTCATTGTATGCGGAAGAATTTGCAAATACAGTAACGAAGATTACTGAGCTTTTGTGTTTAGGTGGAGATGGTGGCCTTTAGTTTCCATGAACTGATCCTGGCCACCAGAAATAGGTAAGAGGCTTATTTCAAATTCTTGTGTCAACTTTTCTCTACTCAACATAGGTCCACGTCAAATAATTTTTCCTGCACGGATTGTATTTTCATTTGATCATTTCCATGGAACAGACCAACGTTTCTGTTATGGCAAAACTACATTCTCAAAATACAGGAATTTGAGGGACGAAGTACATGTAGCATAAACATTAATCTCACACCCTAGTACCTCCTTAAGCTTTAATCTCCTACGTAGAAATTGGTAACCACGATGGCAGTTTTCAGCAATAGTAAACATGCTATTTTCTATTAAAAAGATGCTCGACCAAGAAAGTAGTTTTATCTGAAAATTACAAACACATCAGGTTGCTTCGGTAGAAAAAAGCAGCTGGAAACCTTCCATACAATATTTATCCAGCAAAGCAAGACAAACAAATCAACAAATCACTAGCTTCACACACAGAAGCATCAATAAAGAATTGAATGTCAAATGTTATCTGGTTCAATTGTACCCAGAGTGCAAATATAAGAGATTGCCCCTCCAAACAAGAATAAATTTTTATTGACAGACCCGCCATTACATGGCAGCAATACATCTTTCAACCACAGCACCAGGTTTACAAGTTGAACTTCACCTTTGCTCTCCCACCTCCCTAACTATGCAACTTTCCTATTCTGACTAGAAGAAAGGATCGGGACGTCTGAGCCACACTACAGGGAGCCTTTGAAATGACTCGAAACACAACAGTCAACTGTTTTTCCCGAATCAAAACAATCACTTCCGTCACTGAACAGAGTTCGGGACTCTTTTCTATATCCCAGTAATCTTCAGCTCAGGCTGCAAGTACTATGATCACAATGAGGAGCACAATTCCAAAAATCACTAGGAGTAAGCAAGTCTGCAGAAAATATTATATGTCAGGAAATCATCTCTAGAGTATATATTGTTCGGTGTAAGGAATATAGAGTGCAAAAATTTAAAGTTGTACTCAGAGGGGAAATCCAAATTATTCACCAACCCCCACCCCCCCGCCCCCACCCCCCAAAAGAAAAAATGAAACCCCAACCTTTTTCCTTTCATGACGGCATGTTAATCAAATTAGGACCTTCTATCAACTCTTACCAAACACACTCTAAAATGTAAAAGGTATAAATTATGATATGCCCAAAGGCAAAACGCTGCTCACCAACTTCTAAATGGTCTTACTGTTTTTTAACATTTTCTTATTTCTACTTGAGCAATAATGTGAAGAATAGCATAAAAATACAATTAGTGGTAGCTGGTCAGTATCAGAATCATAAACCTACTAAAGCTTTGGATTTGGCAAAGGAGCTTATAACCAATTAATAATCCTGTGGATGTCGCATCAAATACAAGTTCAACGGAACTAATAAAAGGTCTCCCACTAAACACACATCATGCTTAAGCACACCAGCCATAGAGTTCTATGTTCAGTAAGATGAATGGTCAAATTTGATGAAGTACCAGAGATGAATTTGATCTTTGGGTCTTCGCAGCTTTGGCAAGTTGCGATCTCCCCTGTGCAGTCGCGGCATGTGCATTCTCAACGTTGGAACCAATATCATCTGCAGAAAACAGAATTTTAAATACCAAAACAACATACGTTATGGAAATTTGAATACTAAAACAAAACAGAGTGGCCTACCAATCATAGTTCCTTGCTCGTGAACAAGCACAGCAAGGTCCTTAAAAATTTCATTCACTTCACCAATTTGTTGCTGTATTTCTTGTATTCCCAGCTCTCTTTCTTCAATAATTGCTTCATTGAAGGCAATCTCGTTGTCCAAAAGTAAAACGTCCTGTCTGCAGCACAGTGGAATATAAAGTTACTAAATACAGGAAGAAAATGGGATACATCTTCTGATGAGGCAACACCACTACTCTACGCTCAGAACATCATAAAAATAGTTCCATATAATGCATCTGAGCTCAACAAAATATGACTTCAGCATATTTCAAAAAAAAATATGACTTCAGCATATGACCAACTGAAGGAAGCTTCAATATGAAAGCTTCATTACACCAACATCCAAGCCAGCACTAAATTCAGTTTTTAGTAAATATGATCGCCCATCGATGGTTATCACTTTCGCATAAGTTAAGCAGCGTGACTTCGAACATTTTTCGAACAAGGAGAGAGCGAGCGAGGATTTGATTTTGACTTAAAAATATGAATAGGATAAAGTGAAAGGAGAAGAAAAGGTAGGCCTTATACAATATGAATACAAGGACTCCTCTCCAGTTACGTTCTATATTATAGTTATAGTAACTTCTTTATCAAAAAAGATATTCTAGCTATAGTAACTTTTCTTCTTCTGTTTCCCCACATCAATTGATTTACTTCTCTCTTATTTTAAGAGAACTATCTTGTTCTTTTGTGTAAAGCATCTTCTCCTACGAATTCTGCCTTTTGGCTTCTTTTCTGCTGTATCCTTGCTGTCAAACATTATTTCTTCATCTTTTTCTTATTTTTTTCATATTCTATTCTCCTATGCTTGATTATAGGCTAATTGTCAAAAATATATACTAACAAAATATGTCATTTGAGATGAGTAACAAATACTTATGCATTTGAAGCTAAATATTAGTCCAATTATCAACGCAATTGGACATGAAACTGAATGCTGCAAATATCTTTTTTTTATGGTGATTTAATTCAACAGCAACAACAACAACAACATACCCAGTGAAATCCCACATAATGGGGTCTGGAGAGGATAGAATGTACGTAGACCTTACCTCTACCTTGGGAGGTAGAGAGGCTGTTTACGGTAGACCCTCGGCACAAGAACAAGCAGTTAAAAGCAGTATATAAAAGCATGAAAAAATTACTGTAAAAAGCATGAAAAAGCCGTTTGAAAAAAAAAAGAAAAAAAAACAAACAAACAAAGAAGCAGTAACTACCACGTAATAGTACGATAATCGAAGTACAAGAAACAACAGATAGTAGCAAAAATCGAAGGCCGGTGGTTTAATTCAAAACTGAAAATCAATTCGCATTTGAAGTTACCTTATTAAAGGCTTATCAAAGTTGCATATAGATGAACTTTAATTTTAATTGCTCAAAGTAATATTGTCATCGTTGTACATCGAAACTAGCAATTTTGATGTCTAATACAATCATTTATGTTAGCTAATTTTTGTACCATTTTTCACACTTCATATGACAATATTTGACTGCACAAAATATTAGATGTTAATGGCTAAACAGCCTCTCTACCCCACAGAGGTAGGGGTAAGGTCTGCATACATCCTACCCTCCCCAGACCCCACTTGTGGGATTACACTTGGTATGTTGTTGTTGTTGGCAAATATTACATTAGTGATAGATGAAAATATTAAATTAATGCTTGAAAGGTAGTGTGAAAGAGAAAACATCACAGCACATTTCAAACCTTGAATAGTTAAATGAATTTGAATAATTGGAAGTCGTGAAATTGCACAGAAAGAAAATTATGTCAAGCCTTCTGGGACACCCCACAATGGAAAGAGTATGGAGCATTTTATGTAAATTGTGTGCTTTATTTCAAAGAAGTGTGCGCTTTTGCTTCTTTTTCTACTCTCGCTTACAGCCCCAAAGCACTTTTTTCGTTTGCGCTTTTGCTTTTAAAAATCTTACCAAATTAAGAGGGATCTATAATTCACCATCCTCTGATGTCCCTTCCATTAATACAACAATTTTTTTCCTTTGCAGTTTATGAATGCCTAAAAAATTAACACAAGGTTCTACCTAGTAATTTCAGAAAACTATAGGAGTTGCTCCACTCCTGATTCACAGTCGAGAACAAGCGAAAATATTGGATCAATAATGTCAGTTTGCTTTAACAAAATGACTTAGGCAAGTGAGCAAACAGCAAGTCAAGTCACTCATCAATAACACATTCTCCTGGACATTTTCTTCACATGTTACTACCACTAGCAAAATTTTGCAACTGCTTACACCACTTGCTAAAAGTTTAACCCTATTAAGCCCCAAAATTCAACCAGCATCCAATTTCTCTATGCTGCACCAGAAAAAGATCCTGCATCTAATTTACTCTACTGAGCAGTCATCTTGGATCCAAATCCAGAGGTCAATTCATTTCCTCATATGATTGACATCAAGTCTTGCTTGCAACATTTTGCAGTTAATTGAATCATCATGGTGTCTATAAACTTAATGGATAGCTGAATTTGATAATTATGATATTAACAATCTCATGAACAAGCACAAAAGATTAAACCTGTACAAGGACATGTCAGCCAACTGACCTTCTTGATTCCACAAGCAGAGCCCGCTGTTCTGGACTCTTTTCCATAACATCTATCTCACTGGCTGTATAACTGTACCAAAAGATGACCAAACCAAAAAGAGAGAGAGAGAGATATCAGTCACATTGAAGGCAAAACATTTCACTTGAGATTATAAACTAAAGAGAGTATGAATTTATCATTCCTGCAGTCTGCTGCAGAAGTTGCTTATATGTATATTTTAAAAACCATGAAATCCCCGAGAAACAGTGGCGCAAGGTTTAAAACTCGCTGAATAATGCACCCGCCCCTCTGCCCTTCTCCACTTAAATACCAAGCGGGCGCTTGACCACACATCCTGTGCTGGGCTGTTACCACTAGACAAAAACCCTAGGGGTGTTGCTTATATGTATTTCATGTGTTGATAACTCAGGTTTCTAATAAACAATTCATACTTTAACAAAGCTGATTGATATTTCTTATAATATAGCACTATCAGAAGAAACTTACCTAGAAGGAAGAACTGCTTGGGGAACAAAAGGTGTATATGCCGTCTCTCTCTCAGCTGCAAGCCTCTGAGCCTTTTGAAACTCCTTCAAGACTGCTTGAAAATCTTTAGCGAGCTTAGCATCTGTTATTTTCTTGCTAGCCTGATAGCAGAAAGCAGGAGTTTACAGTTATTAGTGAAAGAGAAATTTTAGAGTGAAGAGCAAGAACAAGCACATATAAGACTAATCAAACAAAATGATGAGAAACTCATAATATAGTGATGACAGAAGATAAAGAGCATGTGTACTCTGCAAAAATATGTCATGGAAGTCTACACTGACAAAGGCAAACACAGAGGGGAAGAGGAAATAGGTGAGCTCTTAATACTTACACTGACTTCAACACGATGATCTGTTTCGCTGGCTTGCTTAAGTTTTGCAGATGTATCTTTCACTAACTGCCCAATATGTACCCTCGTCTTGTGCCTGTACTTAAGAAAGTTAGTATAAGCCCCACGTGAAACCAAGCTTTTTAATCCAATGTTAACTAGTACATGATAACAGCAAATCTATCTATTGGCTAATTGAAACACACTACACAATCTCATTATTGCAGCACCAAACAGGAAAACAGAATTGAACAGCAAAGGTAATATTGACTATAGAATCTGCTCAAGTAATGGTTAAAGCATGACTGCCAAATTCTGATTCATTAAGGTCACATATCGCATTTCTCCACTTCACTCCTCACCCCATTTTTTTCCTGGTGAACCATCACCAATTATAATTACTTTACGCCAGGGAATGAGTGACGCAACATTCAACCCAATCTAGTTCTAGAGGCATTCCCATAGGCAAACCTCTTTGAGTCATCCTATCAGAATTCGCTCAATAACTTGAATACTGTCTTGATTGTTGCACAATAAGCACCTTGCAGTGCACACAAAGAAGTTCCAATATCAGACATAGTAGGGTTGCAGCAATTTTTAAATTTATGCCCGTACAAAAATCTACATACACCATACTACTATTTTTTTCTAAGTACGACTAGCTATTGCCTTCTGGAAACCAATTCCAGTTTGACAATATAAGGAGTCAAGCAAAGCCTTATTCGACCCTCTAAAAGGCACAGGAACCTAAAGTTCAAACTTCTTCCAAAAATTATTTACTACTCCCTCCGGATCAAAAAAAGAGTCCACTTAGCCATTTGCACACCCCTTAAGAAAATACTAACTCCTAGATAAAAATTGGTAATTTGACTAAACTACCCGTAATTAAATAGGCATTGGGATTTGATCATATAACACTTAATAGGGGCAAATATGAAAAAACAAGGTTAATTTTTTCTTGATTTGCTAAGTGGACTCTTTTTTTGATCCAAGAAAAAAAGGCTAAGTGGACTCTTTTTTTGATCCGGATGGAGTATATATTTAGCCTAAAAACATGTTTTATCATTCATCAGAAGCATATACTGAACAACATATTCTCCCAGGTATCCAGACAAAGTAAAGGGGGACAAAACCCTGAAAATTATTTTCTCATTTGATTTATCATCTTCCCCAAGCTTACTGTTTTTTCTCTATATCAAGCATTCAAAAGAATTCATTTGCACATGTTCAATGATAAATTAGACATCGCTTTTAGCATGTGCCATGTACTGAGCCCTTCCTTAAAATGTAACATCAAGTTCCAAATATAATGCTCTCTCTAACTCAGTTGACCCGGATTATCTCAGGAAATTATAATTGTTACTGTACGAGCTCAATCACAACTATAGTTATAAACTTATACAATAACTCCACAAAACATCAACATAAACATCAAATTTCAACGTCCAATTTTATTACAAAATGCAGAATTTCATCCAAATAATTCTAATTTAAAAATAGATTCTAAACGCCTAAGGCAAGTCAGCTTCAATTTACTACAATTGCATGAAATCTATTGCAATTTGGAGGGCTTACAATTTCTCACGTAGCTCGGGTGTATCTTTAGGCGTTCCAAGTGTATTAACCAGCCTTTGAAACGTGGAAACAGCAGTGTTAATCTGGAATATTCCAGAAGCCACAGCTTGGGTCGGGTCTTGCTTCCCATTCATATACCCCCGTCGGGGCCCCAATGGCCGACCCGCTTCAAGATCTTGAAAACTCATCTCTTTCTCTCTCAATACAAATTCGAATTCCCCCAAAAACCCAACAATCGGAACCAAAGAACTAAAATACAGGACCGATTCAAAATTCAACAAAAGGATTGAAAATGAAAACCCTAGAATTTTGGAGGGGTTTGGGGGAAGAGAGAAGAAATGGTGGAACTTTGGGGCAAAGGGAAAGAGAATAATTGGGCGTGAATTGAGGGAGGGATTGAAGGAGTAAAGAAAAATAAAAAAAATTGAATTGTTTTTTTTTTTTTAAATATTTGGGAGAAAAGAAAATAGTGGGAAAGGGACGTAATGATTTGATATGCGTTGGGATTGTGGTGGGGGGTTACGTTAATGGGTTTAGCAGGATCAATTTGAATTTTAATATTAATAGAATAAAATAAAGCAGCGACATGTAATAGCCGGCGGGACTCGTGGTTATATAATGTGGCAGGTGGATGTTGTCGGCAGCTTTATGCGTCTGTTATTTGTACTTTGTATTTAGCTGTTTTTAATTTATGCCAAAATAAATAATTTTTTTCCTAATTTGAAAATAAATTTACTTTATGAAGTGATTTACAGCTATATAAATATTCAAGATTTATTTTAAATCATAAGTTTCAAAAGTCTTCACTCTTTCTTAAATGTCATGTCCAGTCAAATGGATTCACATAAATTGAAACAGAGGAGTATATTTTATGTGCTCCCTCCATCCTAAAAAGATTGTCTTGGTTTGAGTTGACACAAAGTTTAAAAAATAAAGAAAGACTTTTAAAATGTGTGGTCCAAAACAAATCTTATATATTTGTGTGGTTGTATATCACCTCATAAAATTAAATTATTTCTAAATATATAAAGGTATTAATCTTTTTGGGACAGACCAAAAAGGAAAAAAAGACAATGTTTTTGGGACGGAGAGAGTATAATAGGGAAAATGACCTAATAATACCAATTTAAGACTCTATATTACAAAACATAAGGATATTTTTCTTTATTTATAAAACATACCAACATAATTACAAAATATACCAGATTTGAATTTAATGGGATGCCCACGATTTTAGGCTTTTTTTAAGGAAGAAAATCTGATTTTAAATGTTGACTTAATTCTAGGATAGTTCTCATTCAACTTCTTCTTCTTTTTAAAAATATTTCTCTCTCTCTCTCTTTCTCCCTCTATGATAGACACCATTTTCATACCTAAAGTCCATCTTATCTCCTATTATAAATTTTCAAACTAATATTACAAAATATTTCTTATTACTGACTTGTGAATTAAAATTGATTTGTATCGTTTTGAGATATATATATATGATCATTGTGTGTTTTGAAAATCTGTATAAATTATATAAACTGTAGTTTTAAAAAATGTTGAAAAACAATATATGCATGAAATGTGTATGGAGTCTACTATATGTCATTTTTTAGATATATGTGACACAATGTGTATGAAATGCGGACAAATTCGATATCAATTAGTCTTGAAAATGTTGAAAACTGATATGTGTATGAAATGTGGATGGAATTTGATTTGTATCAATCAAAAAACTTATTATACATATATACTTTCTCATAATCTATACATACTTTGATCAGATTTTATACAATTTATATGTATTTTATCATAATCACAATATACATACAACTTTTATACATATTTCATACGTAGAAATTATAACGAATTTATAAATTTATACATATTGCATACAAAAATTAACATATATTTATTTTCTGGTGTATGAACATTCTATGGAATCTGGTTTGTATCAATTACAAGTTTATTATACATATTTTTGTCAAAATTTATACATACTTTGATTAGATTTTGTACAATTTATATGTACTTTATAATAATCAAAATACTCATATAATTTTTATACATATTTCATACATAAAAATTATAAGAATCTATACAGTTATACATATTGCATAAGAAAATTATACATATATGTTTTTTGGTGTATAAACTTTGTACCTAAAAATTACCGATTATAATGGACTTTTTGAATAAAAGTTGGAGAAAATTAGGTAACAATATCTCTTAATTTTGAATGGGGAGAGAAAAGTGGATAAAGTAAGTAAAATGATTTCCTTACCTTATTTAATGTGTTTTTTTGCTTCTTTTTAATTTACCTAATTTGTATAGATTTTGTAACAAGTCTATTGATATATTTTGTAAACTGAAAAATATCGTCATGTTTTGTAAATATACCCCCTTATCATGTACATATATGTTTTTTGCCCATAATATAATGAGGCCCAATACATCATAACCACATAAGTTTATCAATAAATTTCATTTCAACATTTAAATTTCGGAAAAGGGCCAAATATGCCCCTATACTATGAGAAAAGGGTCAAATATACCCCTCGTTATACTTTTGGGCCAAATATACCCCTGTCGTTATACTTTGAGGCCAAATATACCCCTCATCCGTTAAAGTTGTCCAAATGAGGACATCTCATCCTACTTGGCCGCTACACATTTGATGAGGTGGATGCCACGTGGCATGTCACCTTAACACTCCTAACCCATTTTACTCCTTTCTTCTATTTATTCTTCCACCATTAAAATTTTCTTCCCCTCCACCACCATTGTCGCCGTCACCGCCACCACGACCAATTCTCAATTTGTCCCTTTACAAATTTATCCTAATTAATTACAATTTAACAAAACCAGAAAAATAAAAGATTCAAGGTCCTGATAAGAAAAAAATTATATGCACCAAAATTACAAAAAAAGAGTTTAAACATGCCTACCCCCAGTCCAATCATTTAAACTTCCTTGCAGCATATATGATCAGTTTGTAAGGCATATCACACTGTCTCCTACAGCTTCACCAGACCATGGAGTCTTGTAATCCGATGAGCCATAAATTAGTTAAACAAGAAGAGAAAGGGAGGAGGCTTCAATTGTTTAACCTATATCACTTGTATTTTCAGTCTATTCATACATCATACCAGAACTGGAAAACACTTCTTTCAGTCTTCCTGCAGAAATTTGTAAAGGGACAAATGGAGAGTTGTCGTGGTGGAGGTAATGGTGGCAATGGTGGTGGAGGGGAAGGAAATTTTAGTGGTGGAAAAATAAATAGAAGGAGGGGTAAAATGGGTTAGGGGTGTTGAGGTGACATGTCACGTGACATCCACCTCATCAAATGTGTAACAGCTAAGTAGGATGAGATGTCCACATTGGACAACTTTAAAGGATGAGGGGTATATCTTTTTTGGCCTCAAAGTATAACAGCAGGGGTATATTTGGCCCAAAAGTATAACAAGAGGTATATTTGGCCCTTTTCTCATAGTATAGGGGTATATTTGGCCCTTTTCCGTTTAAATTTTAATAGTTTTGATTGAGAATCTGATTACATAATAAAGTGTTCTTACTTTCAACTAAAATTTTGAAAAAGTTTTAAGCGTACTTTCAAAACCAGTCACTATGTTGATTATATACATAAGTCTTAATAAGTGGTAAAACCTCAAGCATGTTCAATTGATACTAATGTGTGTATTTAACGGAGGCTACAAAAGTCTAGAGTCAACTAGTTCAAGCTAGGGAATTGCAATACTTCATTTTTTCATGCTTGTATGAGGAACAGGCTTGCTAAATATCATATAAGAACACTAACAACTATTGATGGTATACTTTTGCAGAAGGATGAGGACATACAAAGTGAGGTCATAGGCGTCTATAAATAACTTCTTGGGACAACAGCTCATCAATTGCCTAGCATTAGTTCTGATATTATGAAACAAGGGGAGGTGCTTAACAAGCAACAACAGTTCTTATAGATAGCCCCTATAACTAAGGAAGATGTGGTGGATACTATGAAGAATATTGATGACAACAAAGCACCAGGTAGTGATGGTTATAACACATTATTTTATAAGAAAACCTAGGGCATAATAGGTGATGAGGTAGTAAGGGCAGTTCTGAATTCCTTGAGGATAAGATCATGCACAAGCCTTTGAATTGCACTGTTGTAACACTGATCGGTAACAACCTCTATCAAAGAGTATAAGCCAATTTCTTGTTGCAATATATTGTACAAAATTATTAGCAAGATTCTTACAAAGAGGCTAAGTGTAGTGATGAATGACATTATAGATGGGAGCCAGTCTGCTTTTATTCCTGGAATGCTCATCTCTGAAAACATTATTTTGAGTCATGAGCTGATAAAAGGGTACTCTAGAAAGGGTATATCAACAAGATGTATGTTAAAAGTGGATACGCAAAAGCTTATAATTCACTTGAGTGGATTTTTCTTAAACAAGTCCTATATGAGTTGCAGTTCCCTGAATTATTTGTGCAATGGATTATGAGTTGCATTTTAACAGTATCCTATTATGTAGCAATTAATGGAGTGTCAGCTCTTTCTTTCATGCAAAAAGGGTTTAAGGCAGGGGGTCAATGTCACCTTGCTTGTATGTGATATCCATGGAATACCTAAATAGAATTCTGAAGACTCTTTTATTATGAGAGCAGGTTCCGGTATCACCCTAGATGCTCTGAGTTAAATATCATCCAATTGAGCTTTGATGATGATTTTCTACTTTTTAGCGAAGGGGACACTCAATCTATTCAATGTTTTTTCAATGCTTCAATCAATTTTCACAGGCCTCTGGACTTCATGTCAGTCTTCTCAAACGTTCCATTTATATTATGAAGGGGTAAACCAGATGGTACATGATCTGATTATAGAGTTTACTGGCATTCCTAGGGGGGGGGGGGGGGGGGGTTACCAATAAGATACCTTGGTGTACCACTTAGCACTAAAAGGTTGTCTATAGTACAGTGTCAACCGTGTTGGAGAAGATCTTGGGAAGAGCGACCAACTAGATTGCAAAATTTCTTTCTTATGTAGGAAGATTATAACATCTAAAAGCAGTGTTATTCTCAATTCAGACATATTGCTCTCAACTATTCCTCCTACCTAAGAAGATCATGGAAGCCATTGAAAGGATATGCAGAAACATTCTTTAGACTGGTGGTGTGGAAATATCTAAAAAGACACTTGTTGCTTGAGAAAGATTATGTCTTCCACTGATAACATGTGGGATAAATCTAATGAATTTGCACACGTGAAACAAAGCAGCTTTGTGTAAACTGTAATGGAGCTTGTATATGAAAAAATATATTTTGTAGATATAATAGTACACATTTATTGTGGGAAAGGTAATCCAATATAGGGTACAAAAAGTAGGCTTGCTGGATTATTCAGAAGGTGTTGAAAGCTCAAAAGTACATGAAGGAGACGGGATTGAGTGAAGTTGATGTGATTCAAAAGCCCTATTTCTTCATCAAGAACTTATCTCACAGGTGCTTGGAACTCATCATAAAATGACTTGGAGGAAACTAATGTGTAACCCTGGATCTCCCAAATGGCTCTTCATTCTGTACCTAGTTTTACATAGAGACTCTATACTAGGGAACATGGATAGACTGATAAGTTAGGGGATATTACAACTTTTCCCTAAGTGCCAATTGTGTGACAGTCGACCTAAATGTGTTGACCACTTGTTTTTCAATGCTCAGTGATTGCTAAAGACTGGAGTAAGATACTTCAATGGCAGGGCATTGGCAGGACTGCTAGATCATGGTCCGAAGAACTACACTGGGGTGAAACGAGAAACAAAGGCAGAGAGAGTGTTGCTACTATATATGGAATGTCTCTAGCTGCAACCATTTATGAGTTATGGCTAGAGAGAAACCATAGAGCATTTCAAAGTAAGAGGAGATGTGAGGTAGCAATTGTGAAGAAGATTATTCAAGAAGTATTTGTAAGAGCAAACATGTGTGTTAAGCTAAAACAATATCTGACTAGGCTCAATTCATATCTTGTTTAGCTAGTTAAGGCTAGGAGTTAGTAAGAAGATTCCGTCTCACTATGCTGGGTCTGTCCAGATAGTGCATATAGTATAATTTGTTTTTCCTTGTTTGAGATGTAAAGATCACTTTTGGTAATAAAATCTGGATAGTTATTAAAAAAAAAAACAGAGGCCACATATTTTATGTGACTATGTAATAAGCGTTCGAGAACATGCGTGAAGATTTTTTCAAAAATTTAGTGTGGAAGCGTCTCATAAGAACACTTAATCAGATGCCATAATTCAAGTGGCTAAGTACGTTTAGACATGAACTTGAAATAATGATTTGAAATCAAAATTTAGGTAGAGGTTGATTTGAAGTTGAATTTTATTTGGACATGCATTTTGAATTTTAAAAATTGGACTTTTTCTATAAACATAAAGCCACTCAATTTGTGAAAACTATCAAAATTTCCCTAATTCTTATACAATCATACCAAATAAGCAAATCACAGTTTTTAAACAAGGTATCAGACTTATGGGTCAAGTTTTTTTTTTTTTTTTTTTTTAAATCGAAATCACAAACTTGAAATTGAAATTCTCACTTTTAGGTGAATTAAGAATTTGAAATTAAAATTTCAAAGTGAAGTAGAAGTTTCATTCAAATGTCATAATCAAATACAAATTTCAAATCAAATCTTCAGGGTTAAAGTCTAAATTGCATGACCAAGTAGGCCATAGATAAAATTTACTGAAAATCTTAAGGAATTGTCAATGTATTCGGCCGTATAATAATTAAACAATGATGCAGGATTCAAGCAAATATTAGAATTTCATATTAATTGGTTTGATAGCAAATGATTGAGTAAATATAATTAGTTTATTTATTTATTTATTAGTCGTAAGAATTGGATAAATTGATCCTTGTTGATCCATAAATGGTTCTATAACACTGAGGGGTCGTTTGGTAGGAGGGATAGGATGGGCAGGATTATTAATCCAATAGGATTGAAATTAATTCTATGTTTGGTTGGTTGGATAACTTTTTTTATATCTCATCAAATCCCATGTAGATGGGATAAAAGGTGGGATAAGGTGGGATTAGTAATCCCACATAAAGGGTGGGATTAGTAATCCCATCTTATCCAACTGAATCCCATCTACATAGGATAACTTATCCTCCTACCAAACGACCCCTGACTATATGGGGTCATTTGGTAGAAGGTATAAGCTGGAATATCCCAGCACTAATTTTTATACTATGTTTGGTATAAGGTATAAATTTATCCAGGATAAATTTATACCTTCTACCAAACATGGTACAAAAATTAGTGTTGGGATATCCCAGCTTATACCTTCTTATCCCACTTATACTGAGATTATTTTATACCATCTTTTAGATGGTATAAAATAATCTCAATAGATAGGATAAATTAGTCCCGAAATTATAATCCCGGGATAATTTCGACTATCTACCAAACGACCCCTATGAGTCTAGACCTCATAGGAGCTCACACAATTTGACCAGGTGTAGCTCAATTTTAGATCACTTCATCTTCTTGCCAATGAGAAAAGATCTCTTCCTCATTATCCTTAGAAATCTAGCCTCGAACAACTCTAATTAATATTTTCTCTATTTCAATTTATGTGAACCTATTTTTTTTTAGTTTATGCTAAAATGAATGACCTCTTTCCTAATTTAGAAACAAATTCACTTTATGAAATGATTTACAACCACACAAATATTCAAGATTTATTTTGGACCACAAGTTTCAAAAGTCTTCACTCTTTTTTAAATATCGTGCCCAGTCAAATGAGTTCACATAAATTAAAACGGAGGGAGTATGTAAATATTATTTAATGTAAAAAATATAATAGGATACTATGAGCCCGTTTGGATTGGCTTATAAGTTGCTAAAAACAACTTATAAGCTGTTTTTAGCTTTTTTTAGTGTTTGATTGGCCAACTTAAAGCCATTTTATGCTTAAAATAAGTTCAAAAAAATAATTAAGCCTATTTAGTTTAACTTATCTAAAACACTTTATAAGCTATTTTTTTTAAACCCATCCAAACAGACTCCATGCTGAAAAGCTAGAAGCCTAAGGACCACGAATAATATTACTCACTAGAGTTGATTCAAAAGACAAAATCGGAAGCTACTGCTTCTAGAATGGAAGCTCTCTTTTTTGTTTGGAATCAAAAATGAAAAAGGTTCGTGATGAGAAGAAGTCACTTTAAACTTAGATGGAAAGGACCGCTGTTACTTGCTACAAGACGTGTGAGAGAGTATGAATATAAAATTATAAAATATAAAATTATAAATTTGTAAATTTACGATTCTCTTTTTAAATTTTAATTTTCTTTTGAGCATTTAGGGCCCGTTTGGCTATAAATACCAAAAACTTTTTTACTTTTTTTGGAAATTTTAAAGTTGGAGTTGGAGTTATATTTGGTCATAGTTTTTGAAATTATAATTTTTGGTGAAATGTAGAGTAAAAAAGTGAACTTGTTTTCAGCATTCCAGAATATAACTCCGGAAAAAAGTGAATAATTTTTATGGCCAAACGCTAAAAGCAAAAAAAGTGAAAAAAATTTCCGGAAAAAAGTGAATAATTTTTATGGCCAAACGCCCACTTAGTTTTCTTTACAATTACATCCACATATTTAAGAGCTTATTTGGTCAAGTTTTAAACATATATTTTTTTTTAAAGTGTTGTTCGTATAACATACTTTTGGAAAAAATACTTTGAAATTGTAATAAATTAGTAATTTATGTTTGGTCAGATCATTTGAGAAATAATTTTATTAGCGTTAAAAAATAACTTGTACATATTTGGCCAATCTTTTTATAGAATGTTTAAACCATCAAAACACGAAATGATAGTTACAAATTACTTTAAATTAATGTTTTTTTTAATATAAAAAAGCATTTTTTTATTAATTTAGTTTATTTAATGATTTTTCTTCATTTTCTTGTTTGAGATTTGTAAGATTTGCTGAAATATTCTTACCAAAAAAGATTTGCTGAACTTGAAATAAGAGTAAGGAAGACATGGGAAGAAATCATGGTAAGGAATACATTTTAACGACTAATTTCTCGTTTGAAATTATAAGGGTAGCATTGTAATAAAAGTTGATGATAAAGATATATTTGTCTTTTTAATAAAAATCTACGAAGATTTCTTCCCAAACTACAAAACTGGCTGTTACTGCTCAAAATCATTCTATTCTCTGACCAGGCACCTCAAATTAAAAAAAAAAAAAAAAAAAGATGTTTTAGCTCTCGAAAGTTTGGGCAAACGTAACATAAAGCTCTGCATTAATTCTTTAGTAGGATAAAATTATTATACAACAAATATTTGTGAGGATTCTCATTTTATATAATAAGGGGGCGGGGGTTTAAGTCTATATATTTTTTTCATATACGAGAGATGTATCTTGTGTAAAGAAAATAAATTTTGAGTCTAACTCAACCTCAACCGCTAGTTCAAAAGGGAAGAATTGCCAAGACCATTTAAGGAGATCAAGGACTCCTTAATCCCATCGATATGGAACTCCAACACTCTCCCCCCACCCGCCACGCCCAAGACTGCACATTTGGAGTGTGGACAATATAAGACCGGGGGTCCAACATGAAAATAATAAATTGGGATGAGCATGGCGCTGATGCCATGTAAAGAAACTGTCACGACCCGTCTAGGGGCCGTGACGAGTACCCGATACTTGTACCGAGCACCCCTTGTCTATCGTTTTACCTTTACCTCTTAGCAAGCCATGTAAACAGAGCCATTTTTTTTTTGAACATTAACATTAGCGGCGTCATTCTGAACATAGACTAATAAACTTCGTTATCACTTATACATCAACATTAGCATGCCAAAACACCATATACCTAACTATACTTAACTGACTGTACATATCTGTCTACGAGCCTCTAGACATAGTACGTTTATACATAGAAAGGGCTGAGTACTGCCGTGCCCGAATATATATACACAAAATAGTACCAAGGAAGTGAGGCTCCGGAATAATTGGAGCACTGTCAACACTGCTGGTAGAGCTTCTAAGGATCAAATCCGCCTGTCTGCTGACCTGCGCGGCATGAAACGCAGCGTCCACAAGAAGGGACGTCAGTACGAATAGTGTACCGAGTATGTAAGGCATGAATAGTAGCATACGGAAAGTATAAAACGGAAATAACGACATAAGAGAATAATAGCACATGTCCTGAGGTAGAAACATAACCTGTATATATATATACCCTTGGCAGGTGCTATGCGTACTTAGCTTTCCTTTAAGAATCTTTCCTTGTTCATATACATATACATATAAAATAGGACATCTCATATTGCCGAGGCGTCGGCAGCCGATCCATTTAACCATAAATATACACATCCCGCGTCCAGGACGATATCATATCATGTAATGCCAACTGATCAGGTGGATATGCGTTCATAACGCTCTGCCCTTACCTCCATTTTCCCCGTATACACATGCATATATCATGTACATATATCAGCGTCTATAGCGCTCTAGCTCTTTTATCATATACATATACGTGTGTCGTGTAGGTACATCAGCGTCTATAGCGCTCTGGTGCTTTTATCATATACATATACGTGTATCATGTGCATGTATCAGCGTCTATAGCGCTCTAGCTCTTTCGTCATGTGCATGTTTTAAAAATATATACACATATCTTACATACATTTACATGTCTTATATGCATTTACGTATCCTATATACATATGTCTCATAGGCACGCAGGAAAGCCCAAAGAAGAATCATGTAGTCATCGGAGTGACGTAAGGTCGGTGACCTCCAATTATATTATAGAATACTCGTGATCGCTTTGTCTCACCTTGAAGGAACGAGTATTTTAAGGTGAGACTACCAACGGGGAATAATATTAAAGTAAACGTAGAATGAAATCGGGGCATCATAGATGACAGTTCATAGACTTTGAAATCTTTTAGAAAATAAAGTCATAGCTAGGAAATATAAATAAGATTCAAAAATTAGTTTATCATTTTCATGTTTACATAAGATACTTAGCTTAGTCATCTTAGTCATAGAGTCGTTCCGGTAGTACGTATCATAGGCATATTCTCTTATCTAACATCATTGTTATCATTATCGTCATGGAAGTGCCCTCGTTAGAGGAGTCATAGTATTTATCATTTGGTAACGAAATCGGGATCAAAGGTTCCCTTTGGATTCACTTCAAGTAAGTCAAGCAAGACTGTAAGGAAAAATCCGAGAGTAGCTGGCCCACCTCGGGCCGGATGGGGTGACGTATATGATTTACATATATTACGTGTCATGTCATTACTTGTGAGGGTCCTAGGGTAATCGGGTCCCACTTATGCAAGTTCTAGGGGTTTAAGAGGTCTTTCCATCATTTGCACACTTTCTAGTTCAATTCTATTGAACAAAAAGTGGAAAACTTTGGATGCGGATTCCGGGGAAGAGAGTTGTCCCCGAGGCGCGTACCCAACTTATTCCGTCTAAGACATGCCATAGAAAGAAGGGTGAAACCTTACATACCTCTTTCCACTTCTTTTGCTATTCCGAATTCACGTTGCAATCTCGTCAAAATCTGCAAATTGGTCATGTTTACCAAAACTCTTATTAGGATACTTAGAGTTGAATTCTTAAGGAAACATTTGGCTACCGAAATTTCGGCAGCACTTCCCCTATAAATACTCCATCCCACCAAGTTCAACTTGACTAATTTCAATCAACAACAATCCCGGGAATTCAAACCCGGCCAAAATATCAACCACAATTCCAACAACAACAATACTAACAACTTCCATATTCAATCAACTTACTACTTCTTCCAAAAACTTTCTAACTTTAATGAAAACAATCACAACCTCATGATCTATATTCCAACAACATCATACTAACCACATTACCTTCCATGCATGCAAGAACATTACATTCAATTCACATAACTTCTAAAACAAACCTCCACCTACTTCAACTTCACAAGATTATTATGCATTCATTAGCAATCTAGCATCCATAATTCAACTACAACCAAAACATTAAATAGAATTGACTCCTTTTCTTCCATATTACTCTACAACTACACGGCCAACATCAAGCATACACACTACAACCTCTCCAAATTTATTCAACTTCCATTTTCCACATACCATTCACAACAATAACAACCAAACACTAGATAAATTAATTAAAACACAATTTCTACACACATATACATGTTCCATACCTCACGGCCACACCCCTATTTTTATCTCTTTCATGAATTTCATCCATTTTAACATACTACAACACATATAAACCATTCATAACACATAAAGAAAGATCAAAACTCACCTTTCTTCTTCAACTTCTCACTTGACTACAACTTGTATGATTTTGAATCTTTCTTGCTCCAACAACAACTCCACCTTGTTAAGCGCCCTTTACTTGGTAGGGATTGATTTTTGAAGAATTTTTATCAATTTTTCTCATGGACTTTCTCTATGGCCGAAATGGCCTTAAGCTTTTCTCTCTTCTTTCTTTTGTTCTTCTTTTCTTGAAACCTCTAGAACTTATTGTGATAAGGATGACTTAGTCATCCTTTTATTGACCAAATTTTATTTAATATTGGCTTGGGCCATAACCATGGCCAGTTGGGCCTCACAAATTTGGGCCTTATTATTTTTTTTTTATTTTTTTGGGCCAACTCGGTTTGGTCCCGAGTTGGGCCTAGCCCACTGACCTTTCGACCTTAAAACGTTCATATCTCCTTGTACCGACGTCACCTGGGGACCCACGACCTATGGTTGGAAAACTAATTCAATTATCTACAACTTCTATTTCTTGGTACTTTTCCAAATTCCAAACTTATAATATCGTTTTTGCCCCTTGAAGTCAGATCACCCGAAAACGTTTTCTTAAAAATATTCGTTTGGAGGACTTCCACTTTGATTTGGCCCAAGGGTCCTTCTTGAGTCGTGTTTAACTTCTCATATGTGATTCATATGAATTTTTAGATGTCCCAAAAAAAAATCTCGATGTGTGGGTCCCACCTCAGCAAATAATCTGACGTTAAAAAATACGGGATATAACAGAAACAAATCTTGGATCTAATTCAACCCCAAAAGTTAGCTCATGAGGTGATTGTTAAGCCATATAAAGACCGCCCACACACCCAGGCCTGCCAACTGTAGCGTGAACAATATAATATAACGACCCAACATCGGTGAAACAAAGAATTAAGATGGATCTGTCTATGATATATATATATATATATATATATATACTATGTAAATATATGGATTTTAGGCCTAACTCAACCTCAAAGTTAACTCAAGTGGGGAGGATTGCCCAATAGCGTATAAGGAGACGAAGGACCCTTTATCCCATCACTGTGAGATTCCCAACTTATTGAGCTAACGTTGAGTTGAGTTAGATCAAAAGTCCATTTTTGTTTAACACTTTATTAGCAATCTATGGAGCATTATAACTTCTTCTTTAAGACATCATTAAGTTGACATTAGCTCTGTACTTTACGGAACTTTTCCAAAACACAACATATACTTTGCCTTTCTTACGGAACTTTCTCCTCTTACTTCCAACGTCTTTGAAATCTTAATTAGAATCGTTAAGTAACCTTTCTTAATTATAGAAACATCGCATTCATCTCTCCCCGCATCAGTCTATCTATCATACCACGACATGAAATCTTCCGAGGTGTAACATCAACCACTTCCAGAGGAGAACAAGAGCTTTGAAGAGTCGGCTTCGAATAATCAAACACAACTTCAACTTCAAATAAAATAAAAAATATTTGATTTTGATGGACTTAAACTGTTGAAATAGTGAAGTCAAAATAATTCTTTTGCAGTTTGCATCCCCGTTAAGTAAAAGTCGTGGCGTCCATTTTGACTAAAGTGAGCACCCTATATTTACGTGTAGGCCTGTAATGACCAAAAACCTAATAAGCTAATCACAAATCAGCATTCAATCGTGGCGTCAATTTTGAACACCGTTAATTCTAGCCGGCTCTCCATTTTCTAAATTTCCAAAATCCTCTTCATAAATCCTCTCTTCTCTCTGCTCTGCTCCAATTCCATTTCATTCTCTTCCACATCTCATTTTTTTTCCGATCTAACGGCTGCGATATGTCGGTGAGTATACGCTACATTTTGAGTATTCTTCAAGTTTTTAACTGACTTTTTTACTGTCTATTTATCTGATTTGATAGTTTTGAATGTTGCCTCTATTGATTGCTTTTATTGAAGTTTAGCTACGAGTTTTTTTTTTTTTTTTTTTTAATCCTTGAGCTCTGAGATTGAGATGCTTTGAAGTATCTAATTACTTCAGTTATAAGCTAATTTAGCTGTTTTAGGTATCTTTGATATATTTATGATATTCGTGTAATTGTTATTGATTTGTTTGAAATCGTCAAAGTTGTTGTTGGCAGTTTTTCTGTAATAGGTATAGAAAGTATAAGATTTGCGCTTATTAGAAAAGTTGATAATTTATGGACTGTGCATCTGGACAAATTTTTTGTACTACTATCCGAGTTGTGGCTTATATGCGACACATTCTGCGTTAACTAAATAAAATGGAAATAAAATCGGATTCCAGGCGATGAAGCTTGCAATGATACATGTCCTACAATAAACAAAGCAAACTAGGCGGGTTCGATCAAAATGAAGTCTTGTTTTGACTAAATAGTTATGGATGACTTCACTTGACAATTCCAATTCTAATCGATTAATTGAGGAATCATATCAATCAATTGACTAAGCATGAATGTGAACTGTTGGAGTCGGCTATACAAATCCTCTATATCCATTCAACTATCTTCGAGGCTGTATCATTCCAGTACTTCTATAATTTGTTTTTGATAACAAGTCAGCTGAAAAATAATTATAAGGTGATGAATCCTCTAATTCTATTTTGCGGATCATATACAACAACAATTCTTGCCCAGGCATTCAAGCTTATACAAAAAAAAATTGTTTGGGTTAAGAATTTGGCGATGTGCATTTTCTTGCTCAAACTGGGAAGATTTGACTACTCTAAGACCAGATCAGTTTTGTCTATGTTATACGAGGAATCCTATATTCCTATATACTTATGTGTGTTGGGAGGGGGAGGCCGGAGTGGATGAGCTTGACCATCCTCAAATTTGAGATAGTGAAGTATAATGCTGACTCAGAAGACCAAAGAAGTTAGAGTCAACTTCCGGAGGAGTGAACCAAGATTCCGGAGGAGTGAACTTACTATAGAATGTCATATCAAGCAATATCACAATGCTAAGTCACGAGTGAATATACCACATCTTTTAGGTCAAGGGTATCTTCATACGTGGGGTATCGAATAAAAGTTGATGGTTAATCTAATTGCAATTTCAACAAGTTCTCGTAAAATGACTCATTCAGCAAACATTACTTTTACTTTTGATGTAAAGGAGTATAAACTATCACTAAATTACATTTTTAACATGTCCAGCAGCAAAAATATTGGACAAATACATGCTGAACAGGAGCAGCAGAGTTGAGAGAGTATTTTAATAGGTAGTTTACAGAAAGGGGTCAAAATAACCGGGCGTAAAACTTATATTGTATCAAATTAACCTAATTTCAATGGCTCAAACATTGCTGATAGGTTTCAAGCCAAGTACCTCTCTTCTGATATCTTATTCCTAATAGTCCCAAGTCTTCATTTTAGATTACTAGCACACATCTTTGCGTGGTCCTTTGGTGTTAACATGTTGCTTTTCTTATTTGTTTTAAAGGATGATAAATGTTCCGAGTATGTCTTATTAAGAATTAGGTATAACTGAAATGCTGAAAATGAGACTATCTTCCCAAGCTCTTGACAGCTTGCTGGTTCCTGGGCAGGTGAAAACTGTTAAAGTTAGCAATGTCTCCTTAGGGGCATCAGAGCGCGATATCAAGGAATTCTTTTCTTTCTCTGGTGATATTGAATATGTTGAGGTGCAAAGGTTAGCTCTTGAGACTGTTTACCATTTTCTTTGAGCTAATTCTTTTAGTTTGTCTTTAACATCAATTTTTTTACTTTGTAGTGATACTGAACGAAGTCAAATTGCATATGTTACGTTCAAAGATTCTCAGGGAGCTGACACTGCAGTTCTTCTTTCAGTTATCACCGTTCTCCTTATCTGTCAAATTTTCCTATTTGTTTCCCTTACTCTTTGCATTATGCTTATCTGGGGCTAAGCCATCAAGCTGATAATCTGAAATCTGAAGATTAACAATTGCGATAACGTTCCCTCCTTTTGTCCTATATGCATTTATATCAAGTAGTATTCATGTTTATTTCTTCATTATATTGTCCTGGCATATTACTATAAGTCATTTGTGTGTGACTGAGATGGTACTTTTCACTGCTAGAACAATTTTCTAGTAACAGGCCTCCATTATCGTCACTTGCTTGCTTAGTCTTTTTAATATGCTGTTTGCTGACAACTTTCTTTACCACGTTTGACTGTATAAAGATATAAAGTAATGACTTTAGCTAATTGACGATGCAACTGCCAGACAAAACTTTTTATCTGATTGAGGTTATTGTAGAAATTCATTTTTGAGTTCTTTATTTTTGTCATTTAAAATTTTAAGCTAATTTAAATTCATGAAATTTGTGCTGCTATATAGTCTGGCATCAGGGATGTTGCATTTTCAGTTTTCACTGTAGAAGTCCAGGTGCTCCCTTAATGCTTATCTAAGCATGAGAGTTTGATTGCTAAGGCAGACGATTTTAGTGCTGGCTTCCCTTTGAAAGACTCTAGGAGTGAGTTTGGCTGACCCACCATATTAGTGTCCTAAGAAAACTTATCATATAAAATGTTATTGGAGAAAGGGGAAAAGAATATTTTTTGGGCTGTTGGACTTCTGTACATAGTTCTGTTTAAATAGATGAGATATGAGGGAGTTGCAAGGCTGAAACAGTAGTTTTATAAGGAATATGGTACACTATCGTAGTCATTCCTGATTTATGTTGTTATGGTGGAATCTCACTTTAAGTTCTATAAACACACTTAAATCTACTCATAATGTCAATTGCTCATATGCTTGACATTATGCCGTCTCACCTTCAAAACCTGTTAAGAGTCTGGTGATTGCCACAAAATGTCAGATACTTGCAAAACTTTGTTAGGTACTTGTAAAATTTCTCCATCCTTTATCGTTCTAGGGAAGGTATTGAGAGGGCTTTTCATTGTTAAATGGGAAAATGTTAACACGAGGTAGCACTTGGTAAATACACTGAAAACTGAGCCGGACGTTTAACTTTCATGCCCACATAGAGTCCCATGCAAGTGTGAAGGGTTAAATGAAAGGCCATTCATGTTTATTCCCTTTTTCTTCCTAGGATTGTTGGGCTTTCTAGGATAAGAAGGTATTCAATGCAATCTTTGCTTCTGTTCTCTTTTTTCTTTTTTAAGTGGTTTACGGGTCAGGATGGGTGCACCTCAACTATTCCGCCATGTACCTGCATCTCCTGCCATTGCAGGTGCCAGGTAACTTTTCCCACCAAGGCTTAGGCAGATTGAGAGAAATAACTTTTTTTCTCCTTGCTGAGAATCGAGCACTATCTCTAGCAAAAAAAAATTAAAAAAAATCCAGCTTCCTTGACCATTAGGCCACTTTGGGTGCAAGCTTTGGCAGTTCTCTTGAAATAAAATAAACTACTTTAAGTTTTGAATTTATATGATTGTGATGCAAATGAGGTATTAATTGTGCCAAAGGCACTATATGTTAGAACAGTGTCATGTATCCTCATTGCTGACCTTTACCTTGTAACATTTGAACTTTATATGTTGGCAGTTCTTCTTAAAAAGGGTATCGACAGTTATGATGTAATCCTCATGCGAACAAACGTGCTTTCTTCAGACTTGATTTTATTTCCTTTCTGATCTTTTCCTGCAATTCTTTTAGAAGGTTCTGATACAACGTAAACTCTACTTCAAGCAAGAAAGAGAGTTGGTGGCATTTAGCAAGACCGTGAGACAAAATTGTAGTTTTTCTCATTTTAATCCCTATGACTATATCACTTCTCCCTTTTAGTGTGTACATTGTTGTATACGTTGAATGTTTACTACTATGGAAACATGAAGGAGTTATCAACAGTATCATTGCATTTATTTCAGGGTGCAACAATAGTTGATATGTCTGTTATCGTGACTTTGGATCCAGTTTACCAGCTTCCTCCTGCTGCTTTTACAGCATCAGTGGTAAATAAGAAAAAATATACATACTGGCATGCCCGTTGAACATGAAAAAACACGTTTCTTATATGATATTTGTGATCTGCAGCCAGCAGGAAATAAAAGTGCTGGTAAGTCAGCATCTGCTTTTCAGAAAGCAGAAGACGTTGTTAGCAGCATGCTCGCAAAAGGTTATATCTTAGGTAAAGATGCTGTGGGCAAAGCAAAGTCTTTTGATGAGAAGCACCAGTTGACTTCAACTGCAAGTGCTAAAGTGGCCTCATTGGACAAAAAAATTGGTCTCACTGAGAAGATAAGCATTGGTACGTCCATTGTTAATGAAAAAGTTCGAGAAGTGGATCAGAAACTCCAGGTTTCTGATAAAGCAAAATCAGCATATTCTGCGGCAGAGCAAAAAGTTAGTACTGCTGGATCGACCATTATGAAAAACCGGTATGTTCTCACTGGAACCACTTGGGTAGCAGACGCTTTTAGTAAAGTTGCTAAGGCAGCAGGGGAAGTGGGCCAGATGACAAAGGAGAAAGTGGAAACGACAGAGGATGAGCAAAGACAGAAAATGGTGACTGATTTCGCCCAGGTTCATTTATCTGAGTCTCCAAAAGCTTCTGATTTCATGGAGCATCAGTCAGCCAAACCTGCACCAGCACAAGGTTTAGTCCTTTGAGTTGAAGGCCTTGTAAGTATCTTTGAGGACTTCCAGTTCCTCGTACTACATTTCATTTTCCAATTCCCTGGTCTATAAAGAAATGGCAAGCGTACAGAAATATGTTCGATATGCAATTTTAGACGATTTCTTTTGGATCTGTACTTCTTACTGCTACAGAATTTGATTGATTTGAATATAAATGATAATTTCAAGTGGATAAATTCATAATTCTGTGTTATGCCTTGACAAACATACACAATTTCGCACCCTTTTGCCCTTATAGGTTCTTCATTTTCCTAGTTAGTTGCATGAGACATTCTTCTTGACTAAAGTAAATCTCCATAGAATGTGGAGGGGGATATTTCTGGAGAGTGAGTGACCTAACATGCGAATTGTGCTTTACATCGTGGGAGGCGGTTGCTGGGCATCTCTTTTTAACTGGCATTGCAGATTTCCTTTTGTCTGTTTTTGCATACATTTTTGTTCTTTGGGTGTGAAATGCAGAGTATTTATCAGTGTAGAAGGCATTCTTTAGAGGCATAACTGGAAACAGGGCACTTTCTTATTAGTGCGTGTGTGGTTCTTTTAAGACTGTAGTAAATGAAAATCTGATGGACGTTTCTCATGCGTATTTATATTTTAGTGCTTCAATCCATTTGTGCTGGAGAAAGCTCAGTTACTCCAGGTACATTTGTATGTCTGAATCATTAGGTTTTGGCAGAAATCTGAGGTCGAAGTCCTGTAGACATGCTTCACGTGAGTATATACAACCTGGTTTGATCTTCTGTGTTAAGGATGTGTGCTTTAATCTTTCAAACTATTAAGAATTATGGTTTGAGAAGTATATAATAGCGTCAAGTTTTGTCTGTATCTTGATTTTCTAGGAATTCGGATAGATTTGCTTATCACATTAAATATTTTTTCTGTGTCAATCATGAATCAAGCATACCCACTGCTTGACTAAACATTGCTCAAAGGATTTAATTACTAGGAGTACCATTTTCTTCTCTTTTCCATTTGATACTCTTAGTTCTACACAACATAGGAATGACATGAACTTCAGGGAAGCCTTTGGTTTTAGGTGGTAGTTATGTCCTTGATCTCAAGTCACAAATTTTAAGCTTTGCACAGTCTTGATTAGGCTTTCTACACTCTTCCTTTTGATTCTTATCTGAAAGATATAAATTTATAGAAGAATCCTCAGCATAGGCACAGTGAATAATATTTTAGAACATTAGACGTGTTTCACAATGACAACCTGGATGTTATAACTTATTGAAGTTGATTAGGATAAGACGGTACTTAGTACCCACTAGTGTATATAATAAAGTTGAGCCTTCTTTTAACTTTGGTTTTGTATCTATCTGATAATGAGGAATCATGTGATTGAATAATGTTCTCTCCTTTTCCTTGCACTCAGAAATTATTGATAAGAGAAAAGATGATTGACGATAGATGTCCTAAATAAACTTTCTTGTTTTTATTTCTACACCTTTTAGTTTGTTGTAAAATCTTAGCATTGATTCTAAAAAGCCTTCAAAATCAGGAGTGAACATGCCTAAAAGCTCTCAAATTTCCTAATCTCGTATGAGTTATTTCGTTGACCGCGCTGAGAAGAGGATTTTTTAGTCTTCGTATGCATAAATTGTGATAGCTAAACTTTTTAAGTGAAAGAAAATGAAAATACTACAAATTTGGATTCAATTATATATGGTAGCCTAATTTGTTACTTAACTGGACTTTCACCTTGTTGGTGGAATTGAATTCCGATCTTGTAATCTTTTCACATTTCACTTCCCAAATGTATAATAATTTTTTTCAAAGAAATCAAATTAGCAATTGGAATTTTAGTTGTAGTCTAGTAGTGTAATTGTAGGCCTATATGTGCTACTTAGCTATATCCCTAGATGTTGACCGATCAAAACCGTTTCTCTTTTCGAGGAATTAAGATCTATTGTCGCCTTACAATTTGAATAGAAAAAAATGATTTTTTCATATATTTTATGTGTTTCATTCAAATTTCTTATGTGTAAAAAATGAAGATCTCTTATAAAAGAGTTATAAAATTAATTTTTTTTTGTAAAAGTCTAAAAAAACTATTTCTCCCCTCTTTCCTATCCTTTGCTTTATTTTTCTCCCTATTATATTTACCCACCCATCGTTACTATAAAAAGAAAATTTAAAATAAACAAGAAAAGTAGGGGTTAAAAAGCTCGAAAGTGCACATCTTTGTGACTTAAAACCACAAGAATCCTTCAACAAGCTAAAGAAACAGTTTCCCATTCATAGGATGCTTATCTATCAAAACCCTTTTAGCTTTGGCAAGAATCAGTCGGGGGCAGAAATTGGTATAGAAAAAGTAGGTCGTGTCCCTACTACTACTATCACGAGCTGATTTGTTGCACTGAACTCGTGATGGTGGACCCTCTCATTTTTTTTTGTTTCATTTGGTATTTAGTAAGTGGTTACCCTATGGCGTAAAATAACAATCATAATCGGAGCGGCTAAATAAAATTAGTAGTCTAAAATCAAATCTTAACAAGAAATCTCAATTATATTTAATAAAACTAGCTCATACACGTGCATTCCATGAAATAAATTTAGTTGGAATATGACCAGTATTTCTCGTACATGAAATGTACACATCGTTGTATTTATCAATCGATTTCTGGATAGAACTAGTGAAAAATGTGGCCCCAAAAATTCTGGGGCCTAAGGCTTTTGCTTTATCAACTTCATCCTAAAGCCGACATTGGACATACCCAATGTAATCCCACATGAGGAGGGTAGAGTGTACACAAATCTTACCTGTACCTTGGGAGGTAGAGAGCTTGTTTTCGACATACCCTTGACTCAAAGAAATACAATTAAAAGCAGCCCAAAAAAAGAAATAGCGGAAGTGAAGAAGCCATCACAAAATAATATAGAAAGCATGACAAAACATTTTAGAAAGAAAAAAAAAACGATAACTATTACAAAATAATCCGATAATCGAAACAACATATAATAACAAAAATTGAAGGACAAGAAAACTAAAAGAATAATACTATGACTAAGGCCTCATTTGTTTTCATTAAGATTAAGACGTCTGAATCTGAATGCACATCTGAATGATTAAGATGTTGTCTCTAGGTCTGAACACTGAATGATTAAGACCGTTTGTTTTTCAATATCTGAATGTGCATAATGTATTTATTTAAACATAATAAATATACAATTCAAATTAAAAAATAACTAAATAGTAGAAAATAAATACAAGTTTAATAAAATAAAATATTATTTGATAAAAAAAATGAAACATTTATGTTCACTAGTAATGGTGGAGATGTTTTGTAGTCGTGGTAGGTGGAGAGTGGGGCGTGGAGGGGTGAGTGGGTGGTGGGTAGTTGGGGTGAGGGGTGGGAGGTAGTGATGTGGGGTTGGTGGTGGGGGTGGTGGGAGGTGGGGGTAGTGGGGGTGGGTGGTGTGGGGTAGGGGTTGATGGGGAGTGGGGGTAGTGGGTGGTGTGGGGTAGGGGTTGGTGGTAGGAGTGGGGGTGGGTAGTATGCAGTGGGATTGGGGTAGGGGTGGTGGGGAGTGGAGGGTGGGTGAGTGGTGTGGTGGGGTTGAGGTGGATGGGTGGGGTTGAGGTGGAGGGTTGGGGTTGGGGTTGGAGCTGGTTATAAAAAAGTTTCATACAAAAATACTTCTTAATGATATTAAGATTTGGTTCAAGATTTTAATGATTAAGACCTATTCAGACTCAATAAGTGTTTATATCTTAATGCAAATAAATACACTTAATGACTTAAGATCTGAACCATTCAGATTCAGACCTCCAATAAGTACAAACAAATGAGTCAGGAAGTAATGGTAACCCTTCGGCTTGACTATTTTAAATGTGCCGGAAAGTCTCGTAAACTCTACTTTGAGAGTAAAACGTTCCTTATCAAGGACGATTTATATCCTGCTCAAATCCTTGTTTCTTAAGAATAATGGACCCCTATCATTTACTTACTCCTACTCGAAGTCTGCAACACCCGTAAAAAAGAAGGAAAAGAAAAGAAGGCAAATGGTTTGTTACTAGGCATAACCAACCAACCACGAGTATCTAACTATTTCTTTAATGATTGATGATGATGGGAGAAAAGGTTGGATAACGTAGCAGTTGGTCCAGTTTATATAATACATAGAAATGTTACATCATTATTTCAATTATTAGTACTACAGCCAATACACTTTGACACCTTGGAAACTAAGTTTTGAGTTTTATTAAACTTAAGTTTCAGTTCTATAACCTCCGAATGATTTTCCACTTAACTTACCTCATAACATATTTATCAATACGGTCTTAATATCGCCAGGTGGTACAGCGGTCAAAGATAGTTTGTAATTTATGTATTTACTTGAATTCAATAATTTTGTCTCAAACTTTTTATATGCACCATAAAATTCATTAATATCTATTAGTTCTTTTATTTTACCCCACCCCCTAGAGCTTCATCTTTTGGTGAATCGAACTCACAATCTTTGGGTTGAAAGTGAAGGATGTTACCATCTGAGTAACCCCTCGTGCATAACTATTAATATTTGAATGTGAACCCAAATATTATTGTACGTTAACTTGAAATTTCCTTAGAAATTTATGAAGTTCTTAATTTGAATACACCTCTGACGAGGCAAGGAGATGGAGTTGAGGGTAGGAGTGGGGGAGGGGGAACTCATTTCGTCCAATAGAAAATGTTTTTCAAATGCATATTACCTCTAAATGATCTTAATCTCTAAACTAATCAAAATGATCTTCTAGAAGTGAAAAGAGACCATAACCTGAGATTTAGAGCCCGTTTGGATTGACTTATAAGTTGCTTATAAGTTGTTTTCAGCTTTTGTGAGTGTTTGACTGACCAGCTTAAAGTCATTTTGTGCTTAAAATAAGCTCAAAAAAATAATTGGGCCCATTTGACTTTGCTTATCTAAAACAGCTTATAAGCTGAAAACAGCTTAAAAGCCCAAAAAAATAAGTTAGACTACCCCAACTTATTTTTTTTAGCTTATAAGCTGAAAACAACTTATAGGCATAAGCCCATCCAAACAGGCTCTTAATATCCGCTGATATTATCTATTTATTTTTTATTTTTTTCTTTCTAATTAATACCATTGAACTAATTAATTTGTATTTTCAATTTAATGATCCAACAAACGTGGGAAGAAATTTATTACTGATACTGATTTACGAATTATGTAAAGTTTTGTTAATTCACGATAATTGTGCATGGTCAATTATCAATTCTGGGAGTCAGAGTAATGTAGAATGACCTAAATCGATTTTCTTTCCAGCAATTCCTCGTCAAATAGAAAAGTAGTTGAATAGTGACCATAAATTTACCTTATATTTACTTAGATATGTAGTTTGAACCCTATCGAAGATCTTCATTACCAAATGTTAAGCGTTACTTGACGTTTTAGAAAAATAAGGAGTCATTCATTACTTTTTATTTTCAAATCTTCCTTTACTGCTCCAATCTGTAGAGTATTAATCAAGTGTGCTGTTTTAAGACGGAGGTAAATGTCAGTTTAGACAAACATCTTTAATTAAAGCTATTAAATATCTTTTCCAATAAATACATTAAAACACAAATAATATGAGCAGTAAGACTTAACTTTCTTCATTCTCTATTTACGGACCCATTCATGCAAGGAAAAAAAAAAAGGAGTATCCATCAGCTGGAGATCGACAAGTCAAGTGAGACAAATCTAATCAACTTCCAAAACGACTTTCTGACTTTTCAAACGAAGGGATATATGAAAGCAATCTCACTTTACAAATTCATATTGCATGTCGTCCATTTTATGCTAACTTCAGTTTATAAGTGCCCTTGCCCAATTGTTGAAACATTCCTCATGGCTCTACTGGTGGCCTAACGAAATTCAATCAAACTTTGATGCTCAATCAAATTTTAGCATTTGTCGTAAAAAGTTAAATTGTCCTTAGCGTCTTACTTTTTAACAATCTGTTACAAATTCCAGAGTATACTTTATCAATGAAAATTAATCTTATATTAATGGAGAGGGAGAGGGAGAGAGAGAGAAAGTAATTGGGATTATGGACCAACTTTTTATGCTCTTTACTTGTCAATCTATCCCTCATTAAGTCTTCGTCAAACCCATCGCCAGCCTCTCGTGATCGGTCACTTCTTTCACTTGTATACCTCAAGTGACCTTTGTTCCATTCAGACACTTCAGGTGATCAACAGATGTTCCATTTAGACAATTTTTACACGATTTCAGAATTAGCTGAAGCGCGTATTGCCAAGCGCCTCCTACGTGGAAAAATAAACGAATTCGTATGGGACACGTGGAATTTTAAAAAAAAAAAACTTTTTATTTATTTTTCTTTAGAATTTCTATCCACCCCCCTCTTCCCGTCGTCTTCTTCACTCAGATCCCCACCATTGCAATTTTTATTCTTTTTACTTCTTCTTCTTGTTTCTCTCTCCTTCCCAACACTTCCTCCACCATCCACCACCACCTTGCCACCGCAACACCACCACCAATATCCAACCTTCTCCTCCTATCATTCTTTATCGTGGCAAGTTAAATCAATAAAAAAATTATGTATCAGCAAAAAAAAAAAAAAGTAAAGAAAGGACATGGGTTTTTCAAAACTCAAACTCCATATCAACCTCCTCTTTTCGAGAACTTAAATTTAAATTCAGCAACTATGGCTGAACAGAAGAGCATTAGTAGTAATTCAAAAAGTCATAACAAGGTTGAGTTAAAGAGTATTTTTGCAACATTTAACAAGAAGAATGATGGGTACATAAGAATCACTCAAGAAAATGTATGGCTTTTGATGATATTTTTATTATTGCTCCTTATTTCTTAATAGTTTAATAAGGTCCACCAACTTTTAATTTCATATTTTAAAGCAAGTTGGAGAAGGAGAAGTGTGGGGAAGAGGGTGCGTGCTGCCATCTTTTTAGAAATTTGGAGAAGGAGAAGTGTGGGGAAGAGGCTGTGGGGGACCCCCATAACTAATAAAGAAAAGAACCAAGAAGAAAATAGTTAAAAATTAAGAAAAATATGTTCCCAACTTCAAAATAGCATTTATCATGCACCTATTTGATGTGGAACTCACTCAAATTGTCATGTCAGCAATAAGTGTCTAAATGAAACATCGATAAGTGTCTAAATAGAACATTGATTGTCCACATGAAGTGTCTAAATGGAAGAAAAGTCACTTGAGGTGTTCAAGTGAAAGAAGTAGTCGACCACAAGGGGCCGACAATGGGTTTGGCATTAAATCTTTAATATCGTTCTCGCTCATTACTGTTTACAATTGTTAGGAAGGTAAATGGAGCGAGACATGATAATTCTTGACCCGCTAAGATTTTGACCCGTCCATCTCTGCTTAGTTTAGACACCATCCCATTTAGAAGCTGCCTTGCCCCATGTAGAGTTTGCTTTGTCCCGCCCTGTTCCATTGCCATGTCTTACCAATTGTTATCAAGTACATCATTCTTTACTTTCCATACCTTAACATTCGAAAATGGAACTTTCTCAGACCACTTCCCACAGTACCCAAATTAGTGAAAAGTAGCGAACTCAGCTTTATGAAAAAGGTTATCACCCAGAATTTATTAGTGGGGTCCCCAGTCTCCCATATCCTTTTGCTGGAGGGACCCAAAACATAAATCAAGATTATCCAAAACACTCAACAGTCACTGAATAAAAGACACCTATTAGGTTGTTTTGGTAGTGACACAATGATTTAATAACACAAATGCTTCGTCCTGTCCCTATGGCTTGTTAGAATTTTGCAACCTCAATGGGACCAACAAGGAGCGAGAGAATACTTGTGTTACCGACTATTTGGTGATATAGCTTTCTTATGCTACCTTCTGTAAGTATATTTAAAGACTTTGTGAAACAAAAATACTAGTAGTAATATTATTCTTGTTGCAATGGGTTCCAATATTCTACATGATAGAAACTAGCAACCTAGATTATGGAAACCCGAAAATTTTCCACCGACATTATAATATTTTCATGTGATTATATTCAATTACTTCTAGCGTGTCTGTTATGATAAGGGTACCCATTGGCTGTTATCACTTAACACAAAAGTATCGAATAATTTTATCTAGCAAACTTTAGTCCTCAGTGTTTCAGGCATGATTCGTTCCCTACTTTGGGAACTTATGATTTCCGACTATGCAACAGTGTAAAGCTCTTCGACGCAAAATGGTAGAATGCTTCTGGATGTCTGACTACATTTTAGACGGATGGAGCTTTCGAGAGATCGGGTTAATTTGAACTAAACACTTTTGGCGTGGGATATAAATTTATATGTAAAAAATCGTTAAAATTACAATAATAATAAATATGAACACACAACTTTAAAAATATAACGGGTTTAAGATTAAAAATCTTAAAGATTGAACCCATATAGCTAAAATTGTGGATTCACTTCTTATTTATTTTTATCATGTATTATGTAGTGTCATCCTGATGCGAAAAACATGATTTACAAGGACCGGACATTACACGTGGTTGGTTTTGAAACTTTGACCCCGCTTGCTCATGAGGAGAACTTCAAGTTTTACAAGTTTTGGCCCATGGCAACCCTTTTGACCTTAAAGTTTTTTCATGGGCAAGTGGCATTAAAAGCTTAAGATTACTAATGTTCAAGATCATTGGATGTAATTATAGTGAACCCGGATACAGATAATTTATCAAAAAGGGGAACAGAAACCTTTTGGGAATGGATAAATGGAAGATCGCCATAATCTAAAAAAAAAAAATTAGTTACGACTATAAATCATGCCCTCGACCAAACATCACATGTTGATCCTTCAATCGCCTAATATTTGATTTCCGCAAAAAAAAAAAAAAATGGGGGAAAGTTACCAAACATAGACGAATTCAAAGGACATGGTCAGAACTTTGAAAATGGAAATGGACTACCACCCGTTACGATATGGACATAGATTTTTATGTAAGAATTATTGCAGAATATTGAGGAAAAAAGGAAGTACTTATTTTCTACACTAGAAATAGGGAAAAAGACAAGCATTTATAAGGGGAAAGAGAAGTATACTGCTTTGCCTTTCCGCTAGTAGTCCAATACTTTTTTAAAGCTCGATTAACTTAGTAGGCGTTTGGCCGTGAGTTTTGAAATCATAGTTTCAAACTAGCGTTTGGACATGCCTTTGAAATCATGGTTTTTCAAATCATCCAAAAAAATATGATTTGAGGTTTGAAATCATGATTTCAACTTTTTAAAATAAAAATTTTTAACCCATAAGTTTATATTTTATAAAAAAAGACTCATAAGTTGGTAGATATTTTTAACAATTACCCCCAACAATCATTTAACAATCTTATTAACTTCCATCAAATTTTATTTATATCTACCAACCTTTTAATTTTGTAAAAAAAGACCCATAGTTTAATTTTATTTATTGAACTAAAATTTGATGTTGTATTTTTAGAAAGGTCTTCTAGTATTAATTTTGAGCCGGTTGTTATGAATTAGCACATTAATTTTATTATGAATTATGACTTGCTCATTTGGTAAGATTGTATAAGAATTGAGAATGTTTTGATAGTTTTCACAACTTGTGTGGTTTTTTTGTCTATAAGAAAAAATACTCCTTAAAATATCCAAATTACATGTCCAAACATGGTTTCAAACCATGTCCAAACGAGGCCTTAGATAGTCATCAAAAAATTCACTTTAAAAAAATAGAAATGGATTCATGATTTTAAGTTTATAAATCTAAATTGTAACACAAGATAACAATTGATTTAAGGATAAAATTATTGAGCTTTATCGAAATCGTTACTTGAGTGTAAATTCACCCGTGAGTCATGAGTAGGATTGTACATTTTCTACCAAACGAGACTCCAAAACAGAAGTGTACTAAGATGAGTACTCCCTTCGTTTTAAATAATCTGTTGTGATTTTTTTTATAAGCCCCTTAAGAAATATTAATTAGGAAGAGTTTTTAACTATTTTACTCTTTATTGATGTTTGAACAATTATAACATCACCATGTAATGGAGGTGTTTGTAATCTCCAAGAACAATAAATATTCCCTCCCTCCATTTTTACTTATTCATGTTTAACTTGACATACTTCTTAAGAAGTAATTAATAGAGGGGAGTGATAAGTTTCCTATATCATCTTTTGTATATAATAAATTGAATATATTGAGAAATACATTGGAAAATAACTATAGTTAATAATAAGGGTAATTACGAACTAAGCGATAAATATTGTTTTGGACCTTTTGGTTTTAAAATTGGACAAGTAAAAGTGAACATCTTTTTTAGTATAGTGAACACATAAAAATTGGCGGAAGGAATAATACTAAGGATGAAATGAAAAAAGAAAAAAGATAATTAATTTTGTCTTAAACTTTTAAACAGTAAAAAATTTGAGATAATTATTTTTAAAAACTGCGATAAATAATTTTGGTAGGGAAGTGGCACACAGGGAAGGTGAACTTGTGGGTGAGAAATACGGTAAAGAATAGGGAATCAAGAATTTAATGAGGGAGGGGGAGCCAATGGGGCATTAGGCATCTGAATATAATAGTCTTTCCCAGCTGGCAATTCCAAACGAAACACGACGCACTTGTAACGGTCCGAATTTTCCAGCTGTTTCCCATTAACATCAGCACTCCGCTCCAGCATTAATATCTCTTACCTTAATACTCTCATCACTGCCTCGCCTTTAGCTTTAGGCTTTAGTTCTCTTCCCTATCCATAACTACATATTTAATCTTTCTTTATTCTTTTGCTTCATTATTTTATTTTATTTTATTTTGTTTTGTTTTTAGTGGGAAAGCTAAAAACGAAGATAAAGGTAAAAAAAACGAGATTGGTTGAATTAGTATCTACAGGCCCTAAATTATCAACGGACTCTCCAAGCACGTTAAAAATTCGTCCCAAAGTCGCTCCCCCGATCGGAACACTTATAGGAGCTCCTGTGTCAATCACTTCCATTCTTTTCGTCAAACCGTCTCTAACACTCATAGCTACGGCCCTAACTCGATTATTTCCTAATAATTGGCAAGAATTATAACTTTAAAAGGAAATTACCATGAATTATTGTTGATAATTGAATTATTACTCCCTTCTTCCAAACTTATGTAACTTTTTTATTCATAAAAGTCAATTTAACCAATATTTCAAGCTAAATTGAATTAGATCGACTCGCTATTTTAAAATGTTGGTCAAATCATAAATTGAAATGAAATAGTATAATGTAAAAATAATACAAGCGTCATTATGCAAACATTGGCTACTTGAGGATATTTCTTGACTTTAAATACTGTTAGTATTATTCTCGTGTTGCTAATACAAATACCTTACTCTACTTCTACTTTGTACAAAATAACACAATAATTCTATTTAGTAATATATACCCCTACATTTTAGTATTAGCAATATAATATCAAAAAATTTACTTCTAGTATTGAAACACTGCATCAGTATAGTAATATTGCAGAATTTGTTACAGATTAATTTTTCTCAAACCAGAAAACCAAGCAATCATTGATATTCTGTATCTACTGATTTAAATTCCTAAAGATTGATCAAATCCTTTACGATTTTTGATTGACCGAGGAAAATAACAAAACACATGATAAATGGCTAATACTGGAAAAAAAAAAACTGTCGGTTTGGTATAATAACTCTACGCAAACACAAAATCTTACTAATATTTTCCTTTTAAGTTTTCAGCTCCAGCTCAGGAATTTCCATTTATGTACCCAAAACTTGGCAGTGATTTGTTTTCTGCAGACGCGTTTAATTTAATTTTTGTTCAGCAAACAGCTAATACTGGGGAAAAAAACTGTCGGTTTCACCAAAGATTTTTTGTATAGAACTCTACACAAAACACAAATTTTCAACATTTTCCTTTTAAGTTTTCAGCTCCAGCTCAGGAATTTTCCATTTACGTACCCCAAAACACGACAGTCAATATTTTGTTTTTGGTTACATCAAATAAATTAAGTAAATTATTTATAGAGTACTGGCCTGCACACGCGTTTAATTTAATTTTGTCCAGCAAACGGCTAATACTGGAAAAAAAAAACTGTCGGTTTCACCCAAGATTTTTTGTATAAAACTCAATACAAACACAAATTTTCAACATTTTCCTTTTTAGTTTTCAGTTCCAGCTCAAGAATTTCCATTTACGTACCCCAAAACTTGGCAGTGAATATTTTTGTTTTTGGTACACCATATACAGTAAAGTAAATTATTTACATAGTAGTGCACACGCGGTTAATTAAATTTTGTTCAGCAAACAGCCAAAACAACAATAAAATTCACATGCACACGCGTGGTAAATACTTTTTTTTTTTTTTACAAGTAAAAACGGTAAAAATTGGCAGGGACTGAGTTACGCACGTGGGAGAGCTCCGCTATGAATAAGGAGAATAAATCGGCTTAAAAATCGGCGAGTTTCCGGTGGAGCCGATTTTTTGGATCAATCTCTTGCAAGTTCCTAACGCTTCGGATCGCTAAAACATCGCCTTTTCCAATCTCTAACACTCGTTGTAACTCGTCAATATTTGCCGATTCTGTATAAACATTGCAAAAAACAGAACTCAGTAGAGCAAAAAAAAATACGGAGAAATACTTAATCATTGGAGTATTAGAAATACAACAATTTTTTTTCTAGTAGTAACACCGTATCAGTAAAATTAATATTGCAAAATATGTAACTGATATTAAATTTTCTCATTCTCAAACCAGACAACTAAGCAATCAAATTGATGTTAAATATGTGAAACTCATTGTAGTCCGAATTTTTGCGTGAAATTGATTAATAATCGAGTATAATGGAACTAAATCTGAAATATAAATTGAAAAAATCAATTGCGAAAACAGAATGTGAATTATATATACCTATAGGCTTGGCGAAGCCTTCATATCCATGAAACTGAGCTAAATCTGAAACAAAAATCACAAAAATCATGAAACAAGTTCCTTTTTTCCTCTAAATCACGAGGTACTATAAATTAAACGTAGTGTATACCTTTATCAGACGGATTATGAGAGGAGAGATAAAGGATAAGGAAACAGAAAAAAGTGAGAACAGGAATGAGATGAATGTACTTCTCAGCTCTAAACAATGACTTGTTTAAAGCCTTAATTGACCTGCGTACTTGTTCATCTTCTTCGAGTGACGTAGACTCCGCCGCCGTGATGACGGCGGAGTCGTGGATGCCGCCGGCGAGGTGTAACTTGGATGCCGGTGAGCCGAGTGATTGTCTATGCATGTTGAGGGCAGGGCTATGGAGATTTGAGTTTGAGAATGAGAGAGAGAGAGAGGGAGAGAGTGTTTGATGGCTTTGCCGAGCGTTATTTATCGGTAGTCTGTGGGGATTTATTAATTAATCCCATTAAATTTGAGAATACACTTGTACAAAAACTACTTAAATAGTGTAATAAATTGCATTAAACACCCGTAACTCTTTTTTTTTTTCCCTTTTTTTTTTTTTTCCTTGTTTGGTACCGCCTTGAAGACCCGATTAAATTTGGATTGCGCACCGCAGGGCCGATTTTTGGGGCGACGCTTTTCATAGATTTTTTTTCATTCTTTTTAAAAAAATTATTTATTACATAGGGGTAGGGAAAGGGGATTACAATGTGGGATTCGAACCCTCACCAATAAGGTAAAAGTTCAGGTAGCCAACCAACTGAAACGTGAGACTTCTGATTAGGATAGAGGGATCTCAATCATCCACCACAACCCATATTGGTAAGGAGTCAATTCCTCAAATAGTCACTCAACTTAAGCAAATTATCTAGTAAAGTCATTTATCTATCCTTTGTTCCTCCTATGATCATTAAAGTTTATAATTTGACTTACAAAGTAACAAGGGCTAAAAGTCACTTTACAAATAAAAGAAAAATGATCAAAGTAGTCCCTTAAGTTTGAATTTTCATCTAAAATAGTCTTATTCTTTAACTTAAAAACTAAGAACCTTTTAATGATACAAAATAGTACAATTTTAGTTCAACTCTAATTGTGGTGTTTAAAGTAACGAAACACACAAAAAAATTGTGACTAAAAAAAGAATATAAAATACTCTCCTTGGATAAAAAAAAAGAGTCCACTTAGCCATTTGCACACCCTTTAAGAAAATACTAACTCCTAGACAAAAATAGGTAATTTGACTAAACCACTCCTAATTAAATAGGTATTGAGATTTGATCATATAACACTTAATAGGGGCAAATATGAAAAAACAAGGTTAATTCTTTCTTGATTCGCTAAGTGGACTCTTTTTTTATCAAAGAAAAAAGGCTAAGTGAACTTTTTTTTTTTATCCGGGGGGAGTAGCATATATGTACTCTATTTGCTTGGAAACTTAGGAGTTCAACAATACAATAATGTTTTTATTCATTTTATGAGTAATCTTTATTTTGATAAAATAGTTTAAATTAGTTGTTAGTTTCTTCTAAGGTAGAAATTATTGCCAGGACATTCATAATTAATAAGGAAGACGATGAATTCCTTCAAACCAAAAAACTAGGTCCTAATAGAAAAAAAAATCATATGTAAAGATTAATCATAAAGGGTTTTCGTAAAGAAAAAAAACATAGATGCATATAGAAGGACATCATCATAATAATATAAATCATTCGACATCACATAAAATAAGGAGATTGTATATCATCATTGTGTACTAAACTTTTTTAAAGTTTTCAAATATTATTTTTGTCAATCTTGTAATATCATTTGGGTGAAAATGATTTTTCCCCTACAACCCTGCTAAAAAAATTAAATAGCTCTCGCAACTTCGAATAATAGTTGTTCCTCCCTTTATCTCATTTAAAATTTTTAGTACCTATTTTACCCTCTGCATTAACACTCTTCATTTCTTTTTACTTTTAAACATTATGATTTGTTTCTTTTATTTTTTAATCTATATTATGAACTTCCCTATATCACGAACACAATCTAATTTACGAAGTAAGAAAGTGAAAAATAGTTGGAGGACTATTATTGTTCGGTGTTAAAAAATAAGGGATGTTTTAACTCAAAGTCCAAACTTAACAAACTACTTGGACCTTTTTTTTTGTTTTTAAAGTGATTTTTAACCCTTGTTACTTTATAAGGCAAATGCATAAATTTCAATGACCATATGAGAAATAAAGAAAAAATAAATGACTTTAGTAGATAATTTTTTTTAAGTTGAGTGACCATATAAAGAATTGACTCTATTGGTAACACCCCTAACTCTAACGACTACCGTGGAATGATACCTTCTTATTGCAAAGACACTTTAGTCCCCTATATTTATGACAAATCCTACGCATTAATTTGTCCACTAGTAGTATTTTTCATAATAAATAAAGGAAAACATTTTTATCTTGCATTTTTTGGGTTTTATTTACACATCTTTTATTGAAAAGGACATTAAATATATTTCCAAAATTACTTAGGGTGTCCCCTTGCTTGATTGGTTTCATATTTTGTCCTCAGTTTTTGCATGTTGCAAAAACAGGTATATTTGAATTCAGGGGCAATGCAAATAACATATTTATCCTTGCAATAGAAGCTGACATATTGCAAGCCTTAGGAACAAGTTATGGTCTCAATCAGCAAAGAACTTGCGACTAATCCAACATGGCAGCTCGGTTGAATATAACATGAAGTCATATATACTTGTTAGTTATGACTTGCAAGTCATAAACATTTTTTATTTATAGTTTTGAATCATGACGACCTGGTACGATTTATGAGTAAGCTAACAAGACAAATATATTCAATATAGCGTGAAGTTATATGGTCTATTATGACTTGCATGCACAATAACGTAATGTATTTTTTTCCTCTTCTATGTTAGTAGCTTTGAAATCATAAAAAAGAGGCACCATAGATGAAATGAATGAATAAAGGAGATATATCATGAATGAAACTAGAAGAAACAATGCTTTAATTTATTTGTAGCTTTGAAATCACAAAAGAGAATGGTAGCGTGGATGAAATAAAAAAAAATTAATAAGTTCCTACTAGGATCCATGAGTGGAATGTAGGCTTGTGCACGAATCGGTTCGGTTCGATTTTGGCCATCATCGAGTTGAAATTTCGAATTTCGACTTTCTAAAATTCTCAACCAAACTCGATCCATTCTAGGTTCAATTCGATTCGTTTTTTATTATTTCGGTTCGCTTGCACGAATCAATTTGTTCAGTTTGTTCAAAGTTTAAACAAACAATTATTTTCATTTCAGTTTTAGAGTAAACATAACAAAAAATAATGAGATCCTAAATTTGCAAGCTTATAACTAAGACATTAACCAAGAAAAAATCATAAACTTGCAAGCATAATAGCATATAAATAGCAAAACAAGAGCTTGACAACTTGTGCAAGCATACAAATCTGTCAACACCACATTACATATACCAAATTAATAATCCAGCATCTTGCAAGCAGACAAACATAATAGCTTAGTTTGCATCCTCAAAAAAACCAAAAAAAAACTCTAATTTGTACAGGCTAAGATCAAAGAACAAACAAAGCCATCGGTGGAGGCAATGGCCAAAAGGCAAAGATGGCTTGTGAGAAGAACGCCGAAAAGATGAAAGACCAAAAGGGAATTCAGCTTGAGGCCAACAAGATCGAAGGCCATGAATATCCAGTGCAAGGTGTGCATGCAGACATTCATTTGCACCACTTCTAAAGTTAAATAAATATTACTTCACTATAGTATTAAGCGTATATATAGTTAGACTATTAAAGTATTAGTCATATTAGTCATTAGTGGCATATAAATTCGGTTTGTTCGGATCGGGTCGGTTGATAATTGAAGTCAACCGTATCCGAACCGTTAAACCGTAACATTTTAAAATTGCATTTGTAAATCAAAATCGAATTTTATTATCCAAATTGAATTATCCGAACTGTTTCGAATCGGTTCGAAAATTCGAGTTCAACCGATTTGTGCACAGGCCTAGTGGAATGTCGACATCAGTATGCTTTGGGCGAATCTAAATTTTTTAGAACATAGTGCATCACTAAAGAAAGGAGAAAAAAAAGAATTAAGTTAGGAATTAATCTTCGTTGCTCTAGGTAAATAATACAACATTCAACCAAGTACACCAACTAGCCCTTTTAATTTAGTAGCAAGGGGGGCAATAGAAAAATTTTGATCAATTTTAGGACATACGCACATAAAATACCTAATTTTATGGAGAGACTATGGGTTCACGTCCATCATATTTTAGTCAATAAATCCGGCTATGTCGGATATGATTTGTTAGTGATTCGACAATATAACTAGGTTGCATATAATAAAATGAGGTCTTACCGCTAGGACTGGGCAAAAAATACCGAAAACCGAATTGCCGAACCGAACCGTCTATTTCGATATTTCGGTATTCGGTAATTCGGTATTCGGTTCGGTATTCGGTACTAAAATATAAATTTTAAAATTTCGGTTTCGGTATTCGGTATTTACACTTATACCGTTCGGTACTTCGGGAAATACCGAATACCGAAATTAATACCAATACATACTATACAGTGTACACCCTAAACCTGAAGGAGTAAAGGGCTAGAGGCCCATTGTAAAATCATATCAAGTCCAGCCCAAATCCGTAAAAATCCCAATACTTCACATTTACCTTCAGTTCACTGTAATCCTAAGACCCTAACACTTCACCATCATCATCAGTTCACTTCACCTTCATCCCTAATACTTGACCCATCAATTCTACTTCACGCCTAAGTAACTATAAATGGAATTGACAACTTGGGTATTCTTGGTACAAGAATCTTGGGAATGTATGCTTTGTGTAACAAGTTTATTGATGCCAAGGAATTATTTTTTCAGCTTAAATTGTGTTATGCTTCCCTTTGGAATTGATTGATTAGAGGGTATACAATAATGGGTCGTTTTGATCTTGCAATTTTGTTGTTCTTTAAAATGTTGGTTTTTTGTACTTGCCCTGATAAATACACTTTTCCTTATGTTGCTAAAGCTTGTGCTGGTTTAAATTCAGTTAATTTAGGTAAATGGTTACATGGGATGGTACAAAGTTTAGGTTTTGAGGATGATGTGTTTGTGGGCAGTGGTTTTATTAAGTTTTATGCTGAGAATGGTTGTTTGGATGACGCTCGTCTTTTGTTCGATAAAATGACTCAGAGAGATAGTGTTTTATGGAATGTGATGCTTAATGGCTATGCTAAAGATGAAGAGTCAGTGAATGATATGGTTAGGTTATTTAGGGAAATGAGGAAAAGTGAAACTAAGCCTAATTCAGTAACATATGCTTGTGTTCTTTCTGTTTGTGCCTCTATATCGATGGTTAAATTTGGTTGTGAGGTTCATGGGCTTGTTGTGAGATGTGGGTTGGAAATGGATTCTCCAGTAGCCAATACATTAATTGCGATGTACGCGAAATTCTGTTATTTGTTTGATGCACGCAAGATATTTAATTTGGTGCCACAAGCAGATCATGTGACTGATATGTGCTCATGTAGTTAATGCTTTTTTTAATTCCAAAAAAAGTTGAAAAAAATTGCAATTCAGTTGAAAAAAAAAAAAGAAGAATCCAATTTTGATGCATCTTTGGATGTCTTCTCAGGAGCAGTGGTAATAGATTTAACAACCTTTGCTAGAGCTTTCATCCCTTAGACTGTTTCTTTTTTCTTTTTACTGCTTGAATGGGTGTTTACCTCTGTTGCATATCCTTAAATTGGTTTCTTCCATGGTGACTGTTCACGTTGGCATCAATCAAATGTGCTAAATAGCTTAATTTTTTCCTTCCAGCCCTTTGTAATGAATATTGCAGACGGTCTCCCTTATATAGATTGATTTATTAGGCCTTCTGCAAAGTAAATATTCAATGTTTTTACTTCTCTGTGTGTATCAGATCAAAGCAAGGACTTCACCCAAAATTCTGTAGATCACGAATCTAAAAAAGGATTAAGCTTCAGTGCAGTTGTGCGGCGAGCTGCATCAGTTGCGTCAGAGGCAGCAAAGCATGCATACGCTGCTGCTTCTGCTACCCGAGATGAAGGAATGATCCCCTTAAAGTGCTGCTTGATGTCTATATCATTACCTTGGGAACATATTGCTCATGATCTTTTGTTCAAGGTGAGAGCTATTTCAATTAGTACATTATTGTTCCTTCCTTCAGATCAACCTGTTTGGTTATTTTTTTCACTGGAGCTCCTTTCATGAGTAGTTCTGATGGCCTGTTGTTACTAATTACATTGACCCCTTGCATAGTATACTTGCATTCTAATAGACTAATACAGTGGACTTCGACTTCAATATGGTATTACCGAATACCGTACCGAACCGAAGTTTAATTTACCGATTACCGAACCGAAGTTTGAAAGTTCGGTATTTGGTATATACCTTGAATTACCGAATACCGAATTACCGAACCCGAACTTTGAAAATACCGAACCGAATACCCAACGCCCAGCCCTACTTACCGCTCTATCGTGATTTGCATATCACAATCCACCGATTTTCGTTTCTCTTGTCGTCATCTTTGTGATTCAACTTCATGGTATTTTAGTTCGATATTTTTCTATTAAATTCTAACAGGGCTTTATGCATAAATGTCAAAACTGAGAACAATATTATAATAGCAACCCAGAAATACAGAGGGTGTTTGACTAAGCTTATAAGCTAGTTAACTAGCTTATAAGCAATTTTTAGCTTATCTACGCGTTTGGTAAATATTAAAAGTGCTTATAAGTCAAAATAAGTCATAAGCCATAAATTAGTCACCCCCAACTTATAATATTTAGCTTATAAGCATTGTTAGTTTGACCAATGATTTTACTATTCTATCCCTAATTATTTTATGTAATTCCTAAAATACCTTTTTTTAAAACAAAATCCGAACCTTCCCCATGATTTTACTCCTTCACGAGTTCTTCAAATCTATGACTTATGTAACCTCTTCAACATCAACAACTTTATTTTACAAATTCTTCTTGGTATTATTTGGGTGTGAAAGTTCTCTTTTACTTTGTAATTTGCATATTACATAAAACTACGTTACGATGTATTTTCTAACTTTTTAATTTTTTTGGATCTCCAACTTGCTACCAATTCCCTTCTACCAACTGGACGTCAATGACTGCTGATTTGTTGGTTTTATAAAGCATGGAACTCAATCCTATTCCTCTACATTCTAGGGCATGTTGTTGTTGTTGAATAATATTCTCTAATCAATTTTGAACTAAACCTAAATTGAGACATAAATCATTTTGTATTTGAATCAAACAATTTTTTTTAATGAATTATTCGAATAGGACAACTGTCAATCTGCCTATTGAAATATTGTAATAATCATGTCCTATTAGTTTAAACAGCTTCAGGGGCATTTAAGTCATGTTAACACAAAAAATTGCTTATCAGTACTTTTTTGCCAAACGCTTCAATTGCTTATTATTAGTTTCATCACTTTTATCCAAACACGTAATTGCTTATTTGTTAAATCAATTTCAGCACTACAAAATGCTTATCAACACTCAATGTTTACCAGCTATTTTAAATCAGCTAAGCCAAACGGGCTCATAGTTTGTGCAAATCTTGCAACATATTTTCAAATGTTTTGGCTCAAGAGGTAATACAACCCAATTACCTCATTAGATCGAGGGGCTGACTTAGGTTGAGCTTAAAAAGTCCCAATTTTAAATGGATTACAAAATATCTCACGTTTGGTTCAAAGTGTGGATCCTAATTCGAAAATTATTATATCTTTGCAATATAGCTTGATTCGACTTTGTTAGAGATCTTTTCTCATACGTGAGACTTTTATTTCTTTAATAGATTATCGATCATCTTTCATTTATATATTAAATAATTAATGTAGTACTAATTCAAGTTAATAATAATAATAATAATAATAATAATAATAATAGAATAAGAGAAGTAAAAGTCACATGGTGATATAGAGAGGAGCTAAAAATTAGAATGGGCTTGGATATTTACACCATCAGGTAATATTCTATTAAGTTCTGTCTACAGTGAGTATACATAATATTTACACCATCAGGTAATATTAACCTGCTATAGCAGGTTACCTACTTTTTCCTTATGCTTGTCCTAAAATTTAGAGATACTGTTTTTATGTTCCCATCTCTTTCTCTCTCTCATCCCTTCAAAGTTGTCTTCCTCAGTCTCTCACGAACTTTTTCTTCCAACGTAGGCTCTGAGCATGGATATTATTCAAAGCTTAAGGTTTAAGTTCTTAGATCTGAAATTGTTTTAAAGTTTAATTTGGTACAAGGTTTCAGATTCCTCTGGCAATTGTTTTAAGGTTTATGTCCTTAGATCAGATACATAGGTTCTTTGATGGAGTTTTTGAACTCCTCTAAATGAGAAAAAATAATCTGAAATTCCTATATAAAAAAACACACCCACGATGATGGAACTATACGAACATATTGACTATTAACGTAAAATGGAACAAAGTTACACATGTGGACATACATTCTGTTAATGCAAAAGAAATTTCCCAATTTCCAGGATGTTTGAGGCATTGAAGAATTAGTTTTCCATGTTTCACAATGTTTGAAGTGTTGAAAAATTAGCTCATCAATTTTTTCATGATCAAGAAAATAACCCATGAAAACGTTAGGATTTAGTGAGTAATTAGGACTCCTTTAATGATTTCAATCCTAAATTGTAGTTATATTAAAAAGGTAATTCTCTTATTACTTAAATAAATTACTTTAATTACTCTTAGAACATGGGCGGAGCTAGCCTTTCGGGCGTGGGTTCGGTCGAACCCAGTAACTTTTGTCCGAACCATATATTTATATTAAATTTTTTGTCAAATATGTATAAATTATTAACTTAGAACCTAATAATTTTAAAGAATTAGAACCCCGAAGCCATAGACTTCGGATCTTAGCTCCGCCTCTATCTTAAAATTACCTGATGATGTAAAATATTTCGTACATTAATAATGCACAAAACTTAAACACTTTAACCGTTATGTGTACGCCAATTCCAAGCTTTTCCTCCTTTTCCCCCATTTTAAGTCATGATTATAATGATGACATTTTATGCTTTAAAAAGGAGAGGAGGAAAAAAGTCGTTTACATCATCCTTCCTTTAAAAGATTCGGTCCAACTCCACTCAACTAACAGATTAGGCTGGTCTAGATGGCTCTCTAATGAATGTTATTGTTTCACTAATAAAACATATATCCGCAACTTCAACCAAACACATTTTAGGTATGATTTGTTCTATACTCTAAAAAGGAAAAAGTTTAATATCTTCATTTTTAAATTATCAACAGTGTTAGGTCCCTATACTCTTTTCATAGATTACATAAAAGATCCTAGAAACTAAGAAAATGATCATTTTTTTTTATATATTTCATTTTTGGAAACTGAATAGCTAGAAATGTGAAGTTAAATGAAAGCATATATATTGGACGTCGAATCTCAGTCAGAATTCTGTTTATGGATAAAATAACGGTACTCGTAATTTTTTATTTTTTTTGAGTCTTTCTCTATCCATAAGGGGGGTTGTTTATTTCTCCTTACTATGATGATTTAATAGGCCTATCTGTAAAATTACTAACATTTTTTTCTTTTAGAAAGTCACGTACAGTATTAGCATAAGTTAATAGCAAGAAGTAATTCACATGATCCTCATCATAAGAAGCAAATTCGATGTTATTAAAACTACAAGGAGGTGATATGCAAGTAATTCTATAATCTAAAATCTTTTATAAATAACAAGCAAATGCGTATTATAGGAAGTACACAAAGACCTATTATGAAAAGCACTGGTATTTTTCCTTTAACGAATTTGTGGCATACTTTACAAGCTTATAAGTGGGCGAAATAAGAAGAATTACTTTCCAAAAAGTTTCGAATTCTTTTTTAAAAAAAATTCCCCATTCAGTGTGCGGTATTTGCTCTTGGATTAGACTAACTCGGAGGCACGCTGAAATGTCTAAATTTGGTAGGTAAAATGTTCTTATCAAAAGAATTTCATACTTAATGTTCGAATCCAAAATCTCTGATTAATAATGAAATAGACATTATTATTCCACTACATTTTTTGGTGATCGGGTTCGTTTTCAATCATTTTATTCATAAAAATTGCTCTTATAGTGTCAAGTAATTGACTGGGCTTTAACGAAAAGGATATTTTTCTTGCTTAACCTGGAAGCTAAAGATTTTTAAAACTTGAAATGGGGGACTACTCCTCCATCATAAGGATGGATCCTTGAAAATTAAAAAAAAAAAAAAAAAAAAGAAAGAAATGGGGGACTGAACTTTGCTTTCTTCACTCTTTTTGAATAAAGATGGCTGAGGTCGTCACTTTTTGTTTGGGTTTATGAATTAGTCACTAATATTTGCCTTATCTGCTTATGTTATTCACTCACCTGAGTTAGTTTTCTGATATTTTGGTTTTCAATTTGACGTTCGTATAGCCCCAAACCTCAATATAATGATGAAGTCAGCAACAATTGAACAAAGAGAAATCATAACAATAATTTCATTTTTTTTTTTTTACTATTGTACTACTGTCAATCATTGCTTTTTATCTCATTCACCAGCAGGTTAAGACCTTTTAGATTTGGAACAACGAATTTCATGAATCCGCGACTTTTGTAGCATAAAAAAAAATATTAGTAGGTTTCACGCACTAAATTAGTGCGTGAAAGGGCCAAACTGTAAAAATGCAAGTTGGGCCTTTCACGCACGAATTTCGAGCGTGAAGGAGGCCTTTTTTTTTTTTTTTTTTTTTGTGTTACCTTTCAAATCACGTTTTTTTCCATACTTTGGGCAAAGATTAGTCATGTTTCAAAATCCCAAAATATCAATATTTTATATAAAACTTAATATCTTTTTTTTGCGTACAATAATGTCGGCTCATTACATCAAGTCCACCTAAACGTTTGGATCGTCGTTTTAGGGGTTCTAAAGTGCCCCGAAGTAAGTTTTGAAACTTGTCATATTTATAGGGTTTTGATTTAAGTGTTTTATTATATTTGAATGTACAAATATAAATATTTGATTTAATAATAATTCATCCAATACGAGAGGTTTATACTAATTAAAAAATAATTCATTCCATTTAATTACAATACTAATTCAAAGCAATACAATAATAAATTACAATAACAATACAATCTTCAAGTTGAAGAGGCTCTATTACTTCGAGACGTGCTTGTACTACCACGGCCTTGTTGCCCACACGAACGCTTGTCATGGCCATATTGCTTACATATAGAGCACTTGCGAGAGTAAGTTCTTTCACTAACATCCATTTGATTGGGTCTACGACTCCGTGAGTTAATGCCCAATTTCCTGATGTAATCCTTGTTAGCAACCATCGAAAACGGCTCGTTTGGCCAATAAGCTTCATTACCAAGTGGGTGGAATTGGCCGGAATATGCTCTAAGGTAACTGTGGACCTTGTATTCCCCCGCCACATAACTTGTTACCGTTTTTCTCATTCTCTCGAAGCACTTGACAGCATGAGAACACGGCATGTGGTACGTTTGTCACTTACCACAAGTGCATGTTCTTGTTGCCTCATAAACGGTATGCACGTTTCCACCTTACCGTTGTAATAACCCGTCCTAACTTCGTACACATGTTGAATTGGGTTGTTGACACCCAATTTTGTCCATCCTTTATTCTAATTTATTTCCTTGGGCTTCTAAATTTATTAACGAGCTAAGTATTTTATTTTCACTACTATTTCTACTACTATTGATATCGTTACTTTCATCTTCACTATTCTACTATCAATATTACTATTATTACTTTATCACAAGTTTAAATGGTTCGTCATCGTTTCATTTTAGAATTTGTACTCGTTAAATTAATTTTACTTTATTAAATCCTTTACGTTCTATATACTAATTATTGATTGTCTTCACATAGTATATATTGTACTAGTTGTTAAATTAGAAGCCCAAAAGGAATTAAGTAAAGAAGGAAGGATCCACATTTTCAGCCAAATAAATGGCCCAAACGATAGCCCATTACCCCTAAAACTTTCGGACCAACTGAACCCATTATCCATTCCAACAGACCAGCCCATTACCCATTATACCCGGCCAGCCCAACAACTCAAATAATTCAGCCAATACCCGCAACGACCCGGCCCAAAAACCTTCACTTGGTTGAAGCCAAAAACAAAAGAACCCTAATAAAAAAAACTCTTCAGCCGCACAGCTTTGCCCTTCATCTCTCTCTCCGTCTCTTTCTCTCTCCCTCCTTCCATTTTAGCAAAAACACAGACCTCTTTTACCATTCCAGACCTTGTCCTTCCATTTCCTCACAAAAAAACGTCTGTTTGTCTGCGCACCCTGTCGTTGACAGGGGAGAGTTTCCTTCTTTTTCACTTCAAGACGCGATAACCTCAAAAATCAGAGAAAAGTTTAGCCATTTTTGAGTAAATCCGAATCAAAACACGTGAAAGGATCTCAACGATCGGATTATCACGGGTTTTGACTCGATTTTTTGAATTTTGATTCTCAAATCCCGCCCAAATAAAAAACCCTAGCCTTTTTACCTATAAATATGATCTTAAGTCCATAGCCGAAAGGAGGTTCTTTTTTTTAGCACCGGGAAAACTTTACCACGTTGAAACATTCCTTTATTTCCTTACTACTCTAAATCTTAGATTGGTTGAAATTTCCCTTCTGTTCCGGCAGATCGGGGCTACTATAGAAAATCATCGAACTCATTTTGTGTCGAAATTCGGGTCTGTCAACACGACTAAGTAGATCCGAGGCCATCGACACTCAGTTCACTGCACCATCGACAGGTAAAGTCCGATGCAATTTTGACTTATCATCGTTATTGAAATATGTTAGCATAAGGAAAATCATGTTTTTTTTTTTTTTTGCTGTTGCAATTTAGTGATTCGGAAATATGTTCGCATTTCTTATCTCGTGTAATTGCTGGGATTGACGAATAATAAATAGACATTAAGGTTCACGCCTTAGCTTATTGCCGTTTGTTGATATCTGAAATATGTCGTATGAAGGTTCTATAAATTAAATCATGATAGTTCTGTTTTGATAATAGCAAACTAGGCACTTCTTGATGTTTTGAATACATAGACAGTTTTGTTGAGTTTTGAGTTCATTTCCTCGTCTTTATGTTCAACATGTCTACGGCTCCAAACTGCTAGTTATTTGACGTATGTTTAAACTAGTTCAGGTTTGAGTTGATTAGCTGCTCTCTTGTCTTTTTTTTTTAGTTTGAAATATAGGTTCATGATTGGGATAATGACTTTAGAAAGTTAAGATTGAATATCTAATTTAAAGTCAGATTCCGAATTCTCTTTAGGCTTGAGTCTTGTTATAGACTAGGTATGGGTGCTTAGACTGAATTTCCAGAACTTAGAACCTATTTAATGCCGAATATACATAAGATATACAGTGGACTATCAAGGTAAGAAGAGGGTATACATTCGATATACATCTGATATACACATCGTGGTGTGTATATCTTAGGTATATTGTGTATATGATTAAAACAGGTAGTAACACATAAGGACTGTTTGTTATTTTATATTTGATAGAGAAGATTTTTATGTGTATGAAATCATGGATGAATCAATAAATTTTTTGTGAACTCCAAATCAGTACTAGCCCGAGACTGTATGTTAAGTTTAAATGATCTTTTCATATTTTTAAATACATGTTTAGCTAAATATCTGTTACTTATAATAACCATTCATTAGGTTCCCCCCCCCCCCCCCCCCCTCTTTCTTTGCTTTGCCTGCGATTCTCTGTTCCTTGGCAAACCAACAACCCTAAAAAAGAAAGAGACAGATAGAACATATTTTAGTTCCCTTTTTGTTGCGTTTTGCACCCTGCATATACAATCCCTGGTCTGTTTTAAATCTTGTATCATATATGGCTTGCCTCTCTCTATGTTCTGTTATTGGGCTGGGTTTTATTCCATTAGTAAATTACATCTATCAGGGCTGCCATTATTTATATGATGTTTTTTTCATCTAAGTTCGGTTGTTGCTTTTCTTTTTATATGTGAAGCATAGGTCTTATAAATCCTCACCGTACTAATCCTTTTCTTTTCATTTTTATGCATGACCATCGCATACGAGTCCGAGGGACTCGTTCTCCTCCACATTCGGTGTTGGGCTAAAAACCCAACAAAATCCTCCACTCGAGTCAGCCCACCCGCAGCAAAAAAAAAATAAAAAAAATCTGGGCCGAAGCCCATAACAGTGGCAGCGAACAGCAACAGTCCAAAATGGGCTGAGCCTATTTAAATCATTTTACCCCTCTATATTATTTTATTTTGTGCATTTAATTTGTAATTACGCGACTAATACTTTACTTGTTTTATTTGCTTAGATTAGGTGAACCTTAGTAGAATTAGTAGGTTAGTCTGATGGGTAGTTAATTTAAAAGAGAAACCAGCAATTAGCCCCATAGATTTCATCCCTTTTTTTTGTGTTAAATCATTTATAATATCTATAACATTTATTTCTTATTAGAATAATTGATTTTTAAAATAGCATGACTACATATTTTGAGTCAAAAGAATCAAGACTCACTCTTACTATCTTAGAAATTTAAATGTTACAAATTTTTACACAAACGTTAACTTATTTGAGAAATAAAAAAGGTAAACTAGTTCTGGGTATAACTTCTTTACTTTAGCTCTTTTTCAATACTTGAAACATATATTTGTTAAATTTGTTAGTCGGCATAATCTACTTTCTCCAAATATTCATAAAATGTTGTACAAATCCATACTTTCCTTGGTTTATTTATAACTAACGTCTTTTTATACAAACTATTATATTTTTCACAAATCTTATTTAAAACAGCATGTTCATATTTTTACTATAACCTTAGCAACACCCACAAGATATTTTCTTAAATATGTAAAATATTATATTTGCATTCTTAGCCTAATTAAATTTTAGTCCGGTCGGTTAACCATTATTAATGGAATTTAGAGGATGCCTAATACCTTCCCTCTAAATTAGTTGAACCCGTACCTAGAATCTTTTTGATTTCGTAGATTTTAAAATAATATCAACTTTAGATAATTACTTTAATTAACTTTAGATGTCCTAATTCACCATAAATAATTAGGTGGCGACTCCTTAACTTTAATTAGCCCCGGAATTACCGGGATGTTGTAAACTATTTTGACTCCAGTTAAAATAGGGTATAACATGGGTCATACTCGGTCATTTAGTGATGCTCACATTTTTTTCTATAATGCTCCATATTTTTTAAGGGTTTTGGCATCCATGTCCCGTCGTCGGCTAATATCGCTCTGGCCTGTCTTGTCCTAACCACAAATCGCTCCACAACCTGCTTGAAAGTCATTCTCACCATTGCGGTGACAGGTAGTCCTCGAGTAGATTTCAGCAAGCCATTGAAAGACTTTGAGCTGTTTGTTGTGAGCATGCCCCATCTTTTGCCTCCATCAGCATGAAACGTCCATTTTTCAACTTCGAGCTTCATCAACCAAACGTATGCGGGTTCACTCACTGCCCTGATCAGATCCATTTTTGCAGCCCATTTTCGTTGTTGATGCTCCATCGCAACCCCCCACATCAATTTGTTTAGAGTGTCATTGTGAAACTTTGATTGCAAATTTGCCTTCAAGTGCCTTAAACAATAGCAATGGTAAACAAAGGGGGGCTGCCACCCCGGTAAATTATCCATATTGTGCAATATGCCTTTATGACGATCAGACAGCACGCATATGCCGGTACGATCCTTAATAACATGAATTTTCAAATGGGTCAAAAAGATCCCCCATGTGTCGTTGCTCTCGTTAGCGACAATTGCGAAAGCAAGAGGAAATATTGACCCATTGGCATCCATTCCTATTGCAATTAGGAGCTTGATGTCGTAGGCACCATATACATGCGTACCATCTATAGATATCACTGGTCGGCAGTGAGCAAAACCATCAATGCATGGTTTGAATGTCCAAAATACGAAGTTGAAGATTTTACCCTCTATATGCTACCACTCTACAACAGTACCATGATTAAAATGTTGTAGAGCTGTCATATACCTTGGCAGCGATTGAAAAGAAGTATGCCAATTTTCAAAGACCATCTCAAAAGTGCGTCTACGCCCGAGAAATCCCTTTCTGTTGCTTATAGTTTTACTATATACGGTTTGAACGTTTCGAATACAATCTTTGATGGGGAACCTACACAAGTTTAAACAAACAACATTTAGTAATGATCTTTCAATTGATATAAGACATATAATGTACTAGGTAGGATAAGTTACCTTGGCATTTCGGCAATGTCTTTAAGTAATACTTGAGCAATCATGTTGGTATCTAGTTTATAATGATCTGCTCGATTTTCTTCCATATCACAAGTGTGTCTTTCGCGGAATTTTTTAATAGCCCACATACCATCAGGCTTAACAATTCTCCGAAGCAACCACTCACAGCCTTGATACCGTCGTCTACAAACTAGCCTCCATATCTTTGTGTTTGACTGATCAACCTTAAACTCCCCCATGTCCTTAAAACAATAAATTTTGACAGCCCGTTGCAACGCTTTTTTGGATGCGAACAACATTTCCTTTCCAAGGTAGCATCGATCTTTGTTGAGATCCTTTGTTTCAATCCAGGTTTTTAGGCGACTATCATCATCTTCTCTTGTGAAGACAAATGCATCATCACGACCCTGCAGGCTGTCAAGATAAGGGATATTGTTAGAATGCCACTGAATTGGGCTTTTAGAAGTTGGGTTTTCAGCCATCGGTGGTGGTACGTGGTGATACATTGGTTCTTGTTGGTTTTGGCTTTGAGGAATATTGTTGGTCATACCAACTTGAACATCATCATCATCTTCATCATCAGTTACCTCTGCATTATTAGCTATTTCAGCGTCATCACTTGATGATGACTCATAATAATTAGGAAAATCTTCATTATCAAGTGCATTCATCCTCCTACACGAAAAATAACATATTTTAAATACCAACACACATACACACACACACACACACACATATATATATATATATATATAGATAATTTAATATCAAGGTGATGAAATTATTGTTGTTCATAAGCACTGTCATGGTGTGGAGAATGATCAACTCCACCGAACTGAGAGGATTGACCAACATCCATATTTGGTACCACTGGCGAGTTTTGAGAATAGTTCCTATAAAGATTTGAAAACTGGTTATTTACCAATTCATACAATAAACACGTGCTACTACACATAATAATAATATGAAAAATCCATATTTATCAATTTTCATTGTAAGCTTTGATTAAATTGTTGGCTTAGATTTTCCAACGGCACTTGACCACTCAAAATGTCTCCATAAGAACTAAAGTCCCCATAAGTGTTACCATGAATATGCTAGACTTGAGGGACTTCTTCTCGAGGTATCTTTTCAACATACATCTCAAGAACATTAATGAAGACTAAATCACGATATTCTTCCGGCGATCCCAAATAATCACTCTCATCGTTGATATTGTGCATGCCATAACGCACTACACCGTTTGATATTGTTTGTGGATATCTGCCAGTTAGTGAGATTCCAAACTCAGTGGGTGTAGTTTTCATTCTTTTGTGCATATAATTGACTAGTGATTCATAATTTAAAGTTGTTGAAAATTTAACATGGGCTTTTGGTTTGATACTATAACGAATGGAGTAATTGTCCTCGACGATATCTCCATCCCAAAAAAGTGAAACCTTAACAGTTGAAGCATTTTGAGACATTTTTTCTATGAAGTTTTTTTTTTTTTTGAATGACTTGTAAGACTTAGACTTATGAAGTTGATGAGTTTTTCACTCGTCAAGCCTTCAAGTTAAATAGATTCCTGAAATTGTCATGCGTGGTGTGTTGTCAAATCAACACTTACATTGCGCATTAAAATGGTGCGCAATACAAGTCGTATTAAAACGGTCAAATAATGCAGCAATGTATTGTCAAATCAAGCTTTTATGTGTCATAGATTCCTGAAATTGTCATGCGTGGTGTGTTGTCAAATCAACACTTACATTGTGCATTAAAATGGTGCGCAATACAAGTCGTATTAAAACGGTCAAATATTGCAGCAATGTATTGTCAAATCAAGCCTTTATGTGTCATAGATTCCTGAAATTGTGACAGGTGAGGGACACCTTTTCACGTACGAAATTAGTGCGTGAAAGAAGAGAACCTTTCACGTACAGTTTCTGGCCGGAAATATGACCATCCAGAGCCGCGAAACCGGTGAGTCTAGTCAACTCATCCCGGTAAGGCGACAGCACAGGAGGCTCCTCAATATACAATGGGCGTCCATCAACTTGTAGCCCATAAATGACCTCCACATCCCGAAGGGTAATGGTAGCCTCACCGGTGCGGAGATGAAATGTGTGCGTCTCCGGTCGCCACCTCTCAATCAATGCCGTGACTAGCGACCTATCATGCTGTACCCGACCAACTTCGACGCACCGGTAGATACCGCCCCGACGTAGTATATCCAGGACACGAGGATGTGGGGGGCGAGCAGCTAAGATCTCCCATGCTGAGTCCCCTAACCGGGTACGGACCTGAGACTCAGGCTGCAGGTCGGATGTCCATATATGTTGCGACCTATGCTCGGGCTGAAGATACAGTAACTCTCGGTCGAAGGGCCCCGGATCAAGACGGTGGTGATCTATCTGTTTTACGCATTTTAAATCAATCATTAATAAGCAGTATTAGTTATGTAATCTTTTATCAAATTTTTTATTAAGGATTGTGGTGACCCATCTGTTTTACGTATTTTAAATCAATCATTAACAAGTAATATTAGTTATGTAATCTTTTATCGATAATTTTATTAAGGATTGTGGTGACCCATCTGTTTTACGTATTTTAAATCAATCATTAACAAGTAATATTAGTTATGTAATCTTTTATCGATAATTTTATTAAGGATTGTGGTGACCCATCTGTTTTATGTATTTTAAATAAATCATTAACAAGTAATATTAGTTATGTAATCTTTTATCGGAAATTATATTAAGAGTTTTCAATCCTAAGCTACGGATTATGAATCCTAAACTAAGGGTTTTCAATCCTAAAATATAAAGATTAAAAATTAATAAGTCAAATAATTAACAATTAGTTAGCATACAATTAGTATAAATAATTAATAAATAAACAATTAACTAACTAATCAAATAATTAACAAGTTATTATCATATATTTAATAAATAAACAATTAAGTAACTAATCAAAAAATTAATAAATTATTATCGTATATTTAACAAATAAACAATTAATCAACTAATGAAAAAATTAAGAAACCATTAACAAATAAACAATTGGCTTAACAAAAAATAAATAAATAATTAGCCAGTCTAACAATTGAAATAGCTAGTCTAACAATTAATAAATACTTAAGTCGCTAATCGAACAATTAACAAATATTAAATAAACAAGCAATAAATAATTAACTAATTAACAATAGATAAACAAATTAAAAAAAAAAATTAAAGGGGGCAGTCGCAGTGGTGGGTGCGGACTGCCCAAAAACGCACAAAAAAAATGCGCAATCCACCACAGATCCCTCCCACCATACCTAAGGTAATAATATATTTAGCAATGTAATAAAAAATTCGTAGTAAAATACCTAGAATGAAGGTGTTTTTGAGTTTTCAAAATGAGCTCCGCGCCGCTCTATTCCAAAATCTAACCTTAGAAACTTGTTCCTCCACTTCAATATACCAAGAATATTGAGTTTTGGATTGAAAAACAATACGAAAATAACGTTTTGGGGGGGCTGGGGACCACTGAAAACGGCGTTAATGGCGGGTTGGTGGATGGGTGAAATGGTCGGGTCTGTGGTGGGGAAGGAGGGGGCGACTTTTTGTTGCCTCCTTCACGCACGAAATTCGTGCGTGAAAGGCCCAACTTGTATTTTTGCAGTTTGGTCCTTTCACGCACTAATTTAGTGCGTGAAACCTACTAATGTTTTTTTTTGTGCTACAAAAGTTGCGGATTTCGAATTTCATATAGTATAATACGAAAGAAATAACTATTAATCTCAATACTGTGGACAATTTTAATGAATTCAATTTTGACAATTAAAAAAAGCCAATCCCATAGAACAATGAAGTTTATATATATTTGAAATTGAAAATAATTTTCTAAAGTTTGAGCTATCATTTTTCATCTATGCCATTTCTAATCTTTTTCAACACCACCACTTGATTTAAACTCAATATTTATATTCGAAATTTAAGACTCATTTTTTCAAGCTCGCAACAATGGTGATGCCTAAGTTTACATGTTTTTTCAACAATACCACTTGTAAACCCACTCTTCATTTTTGAAATTCAAAATCACTTCTTTAAGCATGCAGCACTAGTGGTCTACATGTTTATGAGCTTTTCCAACAACATCCACTTAATTTAAACTCAATTATTATATTCAAAATTTAAGACACTTTTTCAAACATTATACTTCAATTGTTGTACAATAAATTCGAAAGTAGTGTTTTACCTGAAGTTTATCTATACCAACTATCAATTAAACACTTTTAAATATTGGCCATAAGTTAAATGAGAGCATCCAAATAGGCTGTTCCATGAAACTTTCTCAAAACGCAATTTAACTAAACCGTGGCCCAAAACGGGCCCATATTTAGAGTAGTTGCTTGCAATAAAAAAAGCAAGCCCACAGAATGGGATGGGGGAGGTTGAAATTGGTGGTACTTTCTGGCGGCTCTCCAGAAATAGACTGACTTTGCCTTGTTGAAAACGAAAAACGGTTCACTATAATAATAAATTGAAGAAGAAGAAAGGAATAGAAAGCAGAAACAAACAAACATAATACATGCTCTTTTCTCATTCTGATATTATTATTATTATCATCTTAAAAGAAAATGGTGCTATGGGAGATCACATTGGGAACGGCGTATTTCTTGGGTCTAAAGCGAACTTACAAGCTCTTCTTGAGGATTCAACGTAAGCTCATTAGTCCAAAGTATCCCAAGCTTCGTGATTTCGCTCAAAGGTACTTTTCCATCTGATTGTCATGATACCCTTTTATTATTAGGTAATAATTTATGAATCCATAGACAAAATCCATTTGATTCAATAGGCGATAATGTATATTAACTTATTCCTATTGGGATGTCACCCTGTACAGGCAAAATGAAAAATTAATATCAGCAAAAGCAGCTTCATTATTAATTAATATACAATAAGCAATAGCCTTGGAAGGGTTATCTGGACTCTCCTGTGTGATTTGCGGGCTATTGCACACGAGCGGGGTTGCACCCTTCCTGTAGGGGCTGCAGGTTCCCTTGTCATCAAAATCAAAAAGAAGGAGAAAAGGGCCGAAGGTAAGAGTAGAATTTGAGGCAATATCTTTGCTATTAGGAATTGGCTCATCCCGAATGGGAGTAAGAGAAAGAGAGTCGGGGAGGTATTGGGAGAGTAATATTAGGGTACAAGTACAACTAATCGAAGGTTAAATGTGTCAGCAAACGAGATGACAAAAGCCATTATATAATACCAGTATAATGCTACTCTTTGCTTTCCTTGGAGCAACAGTAATTCTTATTAGATGGATTAAATAATAGACAGGTAAGGTGAAAAAGAAGTTTAGGATAATATTAAAAATATAGAAGAAGTTTAGGATAAATTATCAGCCTATTTGGAGGACATCCATTTTGGGGGCCCTTCTAGAATGCATATGCAATTTCATGTTCTGGTATTTGGAACAGGTTCTATAAGAGTTGGTGATAAGTTTGTCACTCCATCTCAATGCAAATGGAAAATTTGCAATCCTTGGAGTCGTCTGTCGAGAGGAGAACTTCTCGTATAGGTGTCTAAGTTAGAATATGATCTTGCTGATTCTTCTTGATAGTTTTATCTTCATTAACTTTTATTGTTGTTTTAGCTCTGTGATTTGGTTCTTGATTGTTAGTACTATATGTCTTTCTCCAAAATTACTTTCTTCAGATGATACCCTTCCCGTGTATCTTTCTGCTTTTAGTCATTCTCAATGACAATGGTTGCCGCCCTCCCAAATATAATGGCTCTACTATTCCAGCTTCCACAATTTGATGCTTTTGTTTGTTTAAATACTTTTGATGCGGATTTTCAGATCCATTGCTCCCAATTCTTAAACAAAGTAAGTCTTAGCTTTGGTGTTACCTCTTTCTGTGCTTTATATGAGTGCTATTCTAGTAAGTGGTAATGGTGGACTAGTGTCCCATTTTTTCAGTTCGTGTCCTCGACATTTGACAATTTTGTTGGAATAAGATTGTTACACGTACATCTCTTTAATTTTATTCCTTGAATTTTGTGAATGTTGATTATAAGCAATGGGACTGGAATACCTGCTTGTCTTATCTCTTAGGACAGTTGTTTGTTAAAGATTTTTAGAGCCGACAGTGTATGTGGTGAGCTGAGCACATATTGCACTTTAACATACAAAAGCAGGCCTATATTACCTGGATTTGTGTAGGCGTATTAGATCATATATGTGTTTTGAGGTGTTAGATTTACCGAAGCCTTTATGTTCAAAATGCATGGATATGGATAAGATGTTTGCACGCACGTCGGAGAATACGGCTAATAAGCATTTAAAGTTTACACATAGGATGATGAAGAGTGGATTTCTTTTACTAAGGAAACTGAGGTTAACAAAGTTAGAAGAAAGAATTTTTCCATATTTCTCTTCATCAAAATCTACGACTGGTTGACTGCCACATGGTGATAGATGTCAAAGTACCTCAATTAGCATGACCAAACTAACCACATCTTCACCACACTGCCCATTTCATACCGTGTTGACATGAGTATACTGTATAGACTACAGTCTGGGTAAAATTATAATATAGAAGCTAATTTCTCGTCACCTTATAGAAGGATTTCTAGAAGTTTGAAAGTGCCCAAACATCACATAAGCCGAACAATTTTAACCATAATCAGCAGCCTTCATCTTGCTCATAAGTCTTGACTCAATCCCCATGTAGGTTTGGCAGTCATGCCTCATTACCCTCATCACGGTGGCAAAGCTACGAGCACCATCTTTTTTCTCTTTAGGTTTTTCTTAATGTAATCAATCACTCACTTCTATATAGTTTGATCTTCTATTGAAAATTACCAGTTCTTCAATTTTCTTGTGTTGAATCCAAGCTTTGTGATTGCTTTACAGAAGAACAATGGATTTGCATGAAGCATATATGTGCCAAAACCAAACATTAGTTTTAGTTCCGGGATTGAATTTTTGGAAACCAAAACCTATTGTTTGTGTAGCCCTGGATGTGAGATCAAAGATTGTTGTAATTTAGGTTTCTTAATTGTATATCACTTTTGATATGAGGAGGAAGATGATGCAGATTAGGCTTTTAAGCCAGCAGAATGAGCTGAGAATGCATATCTATGACAGTAATCAACTATATAGGGCCTCAAAGGATATGTTATGTGTGTGTGTTGATGCAAGGAAGAGAATACTCCTGACATGAATTGCATTTAAAATATGATTAGGAATTTGATGTAAAAGTGTGTACACCATCCACGTTCTTCATAAATATGGATCTGTTTATATAAACCACCATATTATGTTCTAGACTTGTAGTACATAATTCCTCAGTTGTCATGGAAATCATCTAGTGTGATCAGACTCTTCACCTTGTGGAAGTGTTAGTGTCTATGGTTTACCGCTCCTGTTTTGACAAACTAGTTTCATATTCACTCAACCTTTATATCTTTTCAAATTTAAGATATATCCTGTTACCTGTTGGTTGGGAAATTTGCAAGGTTGTCAATATAGCCAAATTAGCCTAAGGATGGGCATTCCCTGTTGTGCGATGCCTGTTCGTGATCTTTTCTATCCATCTTTTCTGTCCTGTACACCATCCAAATGCTTTTTGCTTTTCCAGGCGAACACGAGCTGCATTTGATGTGGCGCTGACCGTTCATCGGAAGGTACAGGAAAGAGATATTGAAGCTGGTCGGAACCTTGGTAATTGGATCCTTCGATGGCTTGACAAAATGAAGCCATCTGCTAATATTCGAGGCTCAAATAACAATGCAATTACGAGTGCAACTAAGCGGCATAGGATATCATCTCACTCCCCGAAGCCTGATGGTTTCCAGAATTATGGTGCTGGTAAGGACAAGGGATCCAGCAGCAGGCATCTGTTTACCTCAGCTAGGAACACATGGCAAAAAGCGTATCCAACCATTTCCATGATGATCAAACCAAGAAGCCCAGCTGGAACAAATATCCAGTACAGGCAGTTCAACACTGTTTTGCCAACCAGTTTCAAAGCCATGAATCATGCAAAACATGGTTTTAATGGAGTGATCCGACCAGACATATTGCAGTGGATTCAACGAAGCTAATCCATTAGTTACTCTGTTGCTTCACTCGCTGAGCTGAACCGTCCGAGACGACCTAAATCTGACAATAACTAAAAGCGTTAGATCAGTGCCATAATGGAAAAAGATGGTTTTAAATTGTAGTTTTGTGGTTTCTGTTTTCTTTTGGCTGGACCTTCTCCTTTCCCGTGAAAATTGTACATTCTTTTTGGATTTCGCCCCGTGTGCACTTCAACCGACCTTGATTGTTGAGTTGTTTCTACTCTGTTGTATTTTCTTCAGGATTATACTTTATTGTGGAAGTGCATCAAGGCTGAAATCGTCCACAACAAAAAACCCGAAAATCAATACAGTTTTCTTCATATGAATTTGCATAAGAATAGATAAAGTTTGCTCATACATCCATTGATCTATCGCATGTTCTGTTTTATACAGAGTAGAATTAGCGTACTTGGTCATTTTATCAATTCTAACTTAGCTTATATCGTCCTTTCTTGATGATAGTAAGACCTTAAATGAGAAGCTCTTTTCGAAGATAAGGTTATTGAGGAATAGAGCAGAATCAATGTCGAGTGGGGCATGGTTGGTGTCATGAAGTGCGCTAGTGTACACTTTATTTGTCAAATTTACTGTCTAAATTTAAACGGGTTGGTATGGGTTCATTTTAAATGGGTATATGATTATTACAAGATTCATTTCTATTCAAGCAAAGAAAAATGCGCTTGTGCGACTTTGAAATGATTGATACAAGATTCACATCTGGGCACGGTATGTACAACCCAATCCCAAGTACATGAGTCAGTGAGAGATTAGATAAAATGTTCCTCCACTATAAGATAAAATGTTTCAGTTTTCTGCCAGTTTTTAATTCTCATATGATATGAGGCCGAAAAATGGTCCGAACCAAGTCATAAATTTGAGAATTCAGGAAACAGCAAATAGTACTTCACCCATTTTTTTTTTTTTAAATAAAAGAAGCAAGCCTTTCAAGTAGGGGCAGAAAGAAAGCAGGCGATTTTAGACGAGAAGATAAGACCAAAATGATAGTCGTTCGCCTAAGAAGTTTATGCAGTGGATCCACGTTCACCGTGGGCGTACCTGTAGCGGTAAATCTAAGCATTAGCTATCCTGCTGATCACAAGTCACTACTAAAAAATGAAAAATTCTTATTGCAAACGTTTGCAACGAGCTTTCCATTGAAAACCCGAATCTTCTATGCAAACATAGGTCGAACTTTCACGTTTTTTTAAGTAGTAAGTTAAAATTTATTTGTGTACTGACAATGTATATTACTTAAATTCGGACAAAGGAGTGAATTACCTTGAGATACTACTTGACTTGTTCGGCTTGTGGATACGAGTACTCGGTCCCAAGAGCAACAGCCAAATTCTTGTAAGCATTGATGAACATATGAGGTGCAGCTGCAAGTAGGGGTGTACATGGACTGGGTTGGTTCGGATTTTTCAAATACCAAATCAAACCAATTATATCGGGTTTTTAAATCGATAAACCAAACCAAACCAAATCAACAAAAGTCGGGTTTTTCACTCTCGGTTTTTCTCGGATTTTTCGGGTTGGTCGGGTTTTTTCGGGTTTTCTTTTTTGGTTCAATACGAAGCATCTTATAATAGCATTTGCTTGACCAAAAATAAGCATCTTACCCTTCTATTTCTAACTATGTAAAATGAAAAATGTGTGGTGAATTCATTGACTCATTAAATAAAAAATTCATAACAATTGAATCAAATAAGTATAGAACATGCATGTGATGTATAACTATAACAATCAAACAAAATGTAGTAACAAACAACTTCAATATTGTTCCGTAAAATGAGTTTTAGTTAGCTTTTAAACATTTACTTAAAAAGCCTATCGCTAAATGAACAAAAAGATTATAACTCAAACTTAGCATTAAGAATTAATTATACACCACAAATACTTACAAGGAGGATCATACAAGAGGTGTTTGTTAGAGGTTCCCAGTGGACAACACTCACAAAATAATTGGATGAGCTGATTTTCTAACCTTAGTCTACTAGTTTTGTTTATTGTTTGAGTTGTTTTGATGTGATAAAGGCTAGCTTTGATCGCTGCTAGGCTGTTCTGCCATAGTAGTGTTTTGACATTGGACAACAGTAGCTGTTTGTAATGAAAAAATCTCTTTTAATTGCCAAAAAAGAATTAATTATACAATCGGATGTGGTACCAATTCTTAAACGAATTGCATCACGAACGAAGCTGACTAATCAATGCTTAAAAGTGATAAAGTTATACACGTATTTATAAATTATATATGTATAAAAATATTTATAAATTGTGTATATATAATCGGATCGGTTTGGTCTCGGTTTGACTTTTTTTAGTTAAAACCAAACCAAACCTATTATGATCGGGTTTTTTTTATCCAACTCCAAACCAAACCAAACCAAACAAACCTTTACTCGGGTTTTTTTTTCCCGGTTTGGTTCGGTTTGTCGGTTTGGTGCGGTTTGTCGATTTTCTTTGTACAGCCCTAGCTGCAAGTGTAGGATGAGAAGCAGCCAAAGACAAAGTAGTAACCATTGAAACTCCAGTGGCAAATTTCTCAACAAGATCATCTTCTGTAAGGTCCAACACCTCTGGGCTGAATACCGATCCATTATCGTATACAGAAGTAAAACTTACACAAATAGCTACCTTTTAATAGCTTCTAACTAGTGATAGCTACAAGTTGAAGATTTACAATTCATAGCTGCTTTTGGCTGTATTTCAGTTGTATCTCGCATTTTTGAAACACAGTGAAATATAATGAAATACAAAACACGTTAGAGTAAATTTAGGCTCTATTTTTGGAACATATTTTTTTTTTATATTTCTGAGAGAAAAAATAGGCTATATTTTTGGAACATAATATTCTTTTCCTTTTTAAATAGTAAGTCAAATTAAATCAACCATATTTCACACAAATCACTGAAGAGTAAAATCAAGCCCTATTTATGGAACACTTTAAAAAAAAATATGGGATTCAATTTAAAACTTCCCATAAATCACGCATAACGGTTGTTCTTCCATAAAAGCTTACGAATCTCTCTCAACTTTTATCACAATCAAAACCTTTTGAATTCAAAAACCACTAAAGATCTAAAAACTTCCAAATACAGCAAAATAAACACTGAAATATAATGAAATATGGTTAATTGTTTAAGAAATATAAAGTTGTAATATACGTATATACAATGGAATACAATGAAATATATCAGAAACTGTTTCATAAATTAGAAATACAGCGAAATACAAAAGTCATGAAAACAAAATGTAGTAAAAATAGGCTCTATATTTGGAACATTCACTATATTTACACTAAAAAAAGATAAATACATTGAAATACAACGAAATAATGTACTTAAATATACTGTTTGTTAATACACAGAAATACACTGAAATATACTGAAACATTTTATCAAACACTTGGTGGGCATGAAGCTCCACAATTCTCATCAATGGTGTTCTCATGGGAAAGAAGTGAGTCGTCTCAGATTGTTACAAAAATGATGTTATCCAGAGATAAAGACTTTCAATTGGACTAGTTAATAAAGCTTCACTTCGTCGTCCTTCACCGTTGTTAAAGCTCTTTTCTTCACTCCGTCGTCGACCATGGCTTCACTCCGTCGTCGACCTTCACTCCGTCGTCAACCATGGCTCATTTTAATAAAGCTTCACTCCGTCGTCGATCATGACTGCTACTACTACTGTAGGATTCTTCTGATTTGTAAGAGAAAATAAGATCTAGGACAGGTGATGGAACAGAAGCATATGGAGTTCAGATCTGAAGAACTAGAACCTTAAGGTTTTTTTCGAGTTTGGAGATGGAGATGGTAGTAATAGTGGTGGTGGTGTTGACGGCGGCGTGGGTAGTGCAGATAGAGAAGGGAGAGAGGGGTAAGTGAGGGGAAGGAGAAAGAGGCTGGAGATAGAGTAAGGGAGGGAGAGAGGCGGCAATGAGGGGAAGGAGAGAGAGGAAAGGGAATTTTTTTTAGGGTTTGGAGAAGATGATAAATCTTAAATGTGTAGTGAGGGAGAATAGAGAGGTACATGTATTTTAAAAGTTACTGGACCAGTTATGAAATTTTGAAAAAATAAAGCTACGAAAATTAAATAAAAAATAAGATAGTTATTATTCATAAATAAGTCTTACAGAATGGTCTAATTCCAAGCTTGGCTGATAGGGCTGCTTCTGATGAGCCCACTTTTTCACCTTTCTTGATGAGTTCCACTGGTGTTACGATTTCAACAATTGCCCTGTTGATCTAGGTGGGGAATGTTTAGCACCTACATACTGTAAACCAAAAATTGCACAAAATTATTGATAAATTTTAATGGGAAAATTATAGCCCAATACCTTTGGACAATCTAGTTTACAAAATAGCCAATAAATCTATAGGTTTTGTATATTTATACTTGGATATAAATAAATATACATATGGTATACATATCAGTATATAGATTTTCTATGCTTAGACTACTGTTGCTAATTTAGTTTGACCGACGGTACATTTACATAGTGTAAAATAATATTTTAAACTATCAAATCATCTGAATAAAAATGTTAGATTAATAACCTGAAAAATGAAGCATGTTAGCATTGTTACAACGGGTTAAAATACATTGATACAATGAGTGTGAATAAGTAAAACATAAAATTGTACTCATATGAGATAATAACCAGGATGACGGAAGTTTGAGAAGGATCAAGGCCAGTGTTGCCAGGAGGGACAATCACATCAACTGGAGCAACTAATCCAACACCTGCGGGAGCTCCAATATGTTTGCAATGACAAAACAGTTAAATAATAAAAAAGTGAGTTTTACAAATTTAAGTTAGTATACAGTGAATAATCAATATAGTATAATTATTTTATAATGTATATACATTTGTTATACACTACGTATTTGCTAGTGATAAGTGATAACTACAAACTGTTACGATTAGGCGTGTAAACTTTTTTTGTAGCACGGAGACAAAATCTTAAGATCCCATTTCAATTTAATAGATTCGAGTTTTGTATTCCTTGAAAGTATTTATAATACCTTTTTAGGATTTTTACACATGCATATTGTATCTAAGGTACAAGCAAAAAAATGATGGGAACCAAAAACTCAACAATTAAGGTCTGCTCATGACTACATATCGAGGTAGGATTTTATGAAATAGAACACATCAAGGTACATCAAAAAACGTACAAGACAAAATATCAGTGTTGAAAGGTCCCTCTGGTGGCCAAAATCACACCTCATAGCCTACCTAACCTTTCTTGTTTATCGTTTATTTAAAACGTAACCGCCAAAATGTCCAAAAAGGATTGAGGGACTGTATGTTTCACTCAAAGTACCTAAAGCCTATGTTGCTCGGACCCTTCACTTTTGCCGCCGTACCCGTGTCCGACACGACACGACACGGGTTTGGGTACGGAATTCGTGTCGGATCCGGTCAATAGAGATCGGATACTTTGACCGAAATTCATGACCAAATTAAAGAAAAATTTTGAGATTATGATTTCTCAAGATAACAAAAAGTAGAGATTTGAAGACATGAGATGGCATACCTTCAATATTATGTAGAAAATTTAACTAGTTTCTCGGAGCACGCAATCTAGCACCTAGTAGAATGGAAGATTGAATCACATGTTTGGTACAAACTACATGTAGGTGCTTCCACAAAAAGCTCTCATAATCTAGGCATATTCTTGTAGCTATATTATTAGAATTTTGAATTATTTTTGCCGAATCCCCGCACCCATATCCGTACCCGGATCCGTACCCACGAATCTTAAAATTTAGATCATGCCGAGTCCGACCTCTAGATCCATACCCGTATCCGACACCCGCACCCGAGTCCGAGCAACATAGCCTAAAGCAAATCCATCAAATATGAATAACTGAGTCTAGCACGTAAAATTACATTAGTAATGTAAACTTATCTTTTTGTAATCGTAATTGTGTACAGATTAAATTCTTTTAATTAATAAAAGTTGACATATGTTGATATTTGCTGCAAATAATTTAGTATATCAAAATTTAATATTTCATTTTGTAGCTAGCTCTTGAGAAAGATATTTTTGGATAGGTAAACAGTTTTTGCTAACATTTTAGAATTATTCAGTATTTAATCACTCTTTAATATGGAAATGACTTCTGATGCCATAGTTAAAATATGAAAGAATTCTTGAAGTTTGAACCCATGAAGAGTTTAATTTCATGAATCATTTATGGAATTGAAACTAATTTTCACATTAGATTGTGAGAGTTTGAAAGACGAATCATCTATGGAGTTTGAACTGATAAAGGATTGAACTCCATGAATCGTCCATGGAGTTTGAAACTCTAAATTATTCTATTTAAGTTTTTACTTGTCAAAATTTCAAACTCCACGTGCACTGAAACTGTTCCGCATTTCAGCTAGGTTTATTTTTGTACAAATGTTATTTTCGGCTTAAAAAATGAGTTATTTCTCAATTGCATTTTGAAAAGTGGCTAAATATAACAAACGGTCTGCAAACTGGTCATCCGAGCTAGTTTTTTTGCTGACCAAGATAGTTTTGTTGGCCCAAGCCCGACTGCTATATAAGCCAATAGTCCAATAGCCACTTCCCGAATTTTAAAAGAGCAATCTGGAAGGATATGGACCAAGCCCAGGTACCAAATAAAAGGAGGAGTATCCAGGGGGCCATTTGCACTTTCGTCCTATTTTGTGTTGGTATTTTATTTTTGTCCCTCAATGCAAGTACTTTTATCGCAGGACATAAATTTATATTTTTGCATTATATAGTATTTAACAAATTATGTCCACGCCTTTAAAGAACTTATGCCTCACTAAACATACGTTCGATTTTGAATGCCATAAATTAAATATCAGTCCATCTGAAGGGAAAAAAAATTAAAGACCAGTCCATTTGAAGGACAAAACGTGCAATTACTTGCCAACCCATTTGAAGAACAAACCGTGCAATTTCTTGAAGTAATTGCACGTTTTGTCCTTCAAATGGACTGGTCTTTAATTTTTGTCCTTCAACTGGGCTGGTTTTCAATTTTGCTCTTCAGAATCCAATTTATGCCTAGAGTGACATAAGTTCTTTAAGGACTCTAGCATAACTTGTGGATATTATGATGCATAAATTAGGCATAAGTTCGATTGTGAAGGGAAAAAAAAGTAGGTATGCATTTGGCCATGAAAAACAAATATTATTCACTTTATTTGGAATTTTGAAGTTGGAGTTAAAGATAAAATTGTGTTTGGTTATAGTTTTTGCAAAGAATTTCACTTTATTTGGAATTTTGAAGTTGGAGTTGAAGATAAAATTGTGTTTGGTTATAGTTTTTGCAAAGAATAGTTGGTTGTTTGAAATGTATTGAAAGTGAAAAAGTGAAAACAAGGTTTTAGGTGTTTCTTAAATTCCAAATATAATTATTTGAAATTTTCAAGGCCAAACGCTGATTTCCAAAAAAAAGTGAATTTTCCCCAAAAAAGTGAAAAATTCTCATAGCTAAAGACCAGCCCATTTGAAGGAGAAAAATTATGGCAACTTACATAAATAACTACCTTTTAGGAGCAATTAACCATCCATAACAACTTTTTCATATTTACAATTCGCAACTACATTAGGCATTTTCGCTATATTTGATGTATTTCAATTTATTTGAATACACTGGTCAATTGTATCTGATGTCACATGTATTTGAATGTATTCGAGCTGTCACAAAATTGAATGTATTTATTGTATTTGAATGTATCTCATATGTCTTGTATCTCATATGTATTTGAGTTTCTGAGTCAAAATACATATGACGAAATACACTCAAATACACTCAGATACAAGGAGAAGAAGCTAGGAAAAATATGTAAGAAAAATAATGTGGTTGGTGGGTTCGAACCTAGGCGGGCAGGGGCAGAACCCATACCCAATAACCACTCCAGCCACAGGCGCTTGATGTATTTTGATATAGCTATGAACGATAATTTATAAAATTACTGTAGCTACTAAATATAAATAAATTAAAAGATAGTTATTATCAATAATTACCTTTTAGAGGTAGCAATGCCAAGTAATTATTTCAAAAATTAAAGACCAGGGCAAAATAGGGTCAAAAGTGCAAATGACCCAATTTCTTCGTTTCCCTAGCCCATTGGTCCGACATTGACAATCCAGGCCCAAAAGGCTCAACTCTCTCATAAAATAAACAAAAAACAGAAAGTATGTTGAAGCTTTTAGTCCCTAGACTCAAATTGTTCAATTTACCACCATTACAATTTTGTAAGCAAAACTTTGTGAAATCTGAGTCTTTATCATTGTAACTATGTCTTCAAACAACCCTTCTCAGCTACTTCCATCTGGTAAGTACAACTTTGACCCTTTTGATTTTTGGTGTTAGGTCTAAGTTTTATGTTTCTTGAGATGGGGTTTTTGAGTTTATGGATTTAATTTTGCAGAGTTGATTGATCGTTGCATTGGTTCAAAGATATGGGTAATAATGAAAGGTGATAAGGAACTTGTTGGTACACTTAGAGGCTTTGATGTTTATGTTAACATGGTTCTTGAAGATGTTACTGAATAGTAAGTCTTTTTTCTTCTTTCTTTTTTACTTTTACTGCTGTGTGCCACTTATTTTTGTTGTCAAAGATTTTAACTTTACGGTTTTAGAATGCTATAATTTTGCCATTGTTTTGTCAAAGATTGTTACTTTACGGTTTTAGAATGCTATAATTTTGCCATTGTTTTGTCAAAGACTGTAACTTTAGGGTTTTAGTATGCTATAATTTTGCTATTTTGTCAAAGATTTTAACTTCAGGGTTTTAGGATGCTATAATTTTGCCATTGTTTTGTCAAAGACTGTAACTTTAGGGTTTTAGTATGCTATAATTTTGCTATATTTTGTCAAAGATTTTAACTTTAGGGTTTTAGGATGCTATAATTTTGTCATTGTTTTGTCAAAGGTTGTAACTTTAGGATTTTAGAATGCTATAATTTTGCCATTGTTTTGTCAAAGATTGTAATTTTGGGGTTTTAGAATGCTAAAAGTTTCCATTGTGTTTGTCAAAGATTGTAACTTTAGGGTTTTAGAATGCTAAAGGATTTCAGCATGTTTTCAATTGTGTGCATTGGAGCAGAGATTGGTTAAGTACACCAGTTTTGTATAGTCTTAGGCACCCGTTCAAATTTGCCGAGTTTAGGATTGCAATCTGTGTGTACTAATAAGAGAATTGGGGTTTAGTGTCCTATGTTGTTAAAAGAAGTTTAAGAATAAAGTTGTCAATTTTTGGCGAAGTTCGACCAAATATACCAGTTTGTAATGTGGAATTGCGAAATTTTTAATATCGATGTCAAATCCATGTCCTTCTAGCGAGTTAAGTAATGCATGTTCTTTTTGATGCTCTTGTCCTAGTACATCATACTAGCCATTAGATTTTATAATCATGGAGCTGGCTCCACCATGTTCATGTTGTAAAGTAATATATGGTCAACTTGGTATATTTTTGCACTTAAAATCATCCGTTGGGATTGTGAGTTTAGTTTCATTACTTTAATCATCTTCTTCTAGTTAGCAAAAAACAAGAGCATCTTCTTCTTGCTGTGGTTATTTATATCAATGCCTGCAATAGTCTGACGTAAGTTGCAATAAGTCTTCATTATTGCAAGCTAGTTGACATATCATGAGTAAATTGATAGTACAGATCTATAATTAAGCTTCCCTAATTCTTTGGCTCCTTCATTTTGTATAAATAGTTGGATCTGTATCTATGCACCTTTTATGTGCATGAAGTCCTCGTTCATGAAAATGTAGCTTCTCCTACTTGGAACTTGGGTCTAAATTTACCATGTACTCTTCACGTCCACTTGTTTGAAACTTTTGTTTGTAGTAACTACTAAGTTCTACACAGAATCTTCTTTAATCTGTGAGTTCTGCACAGTTTCTGTCTCACATTCTTTTAGAGAGCATAGGTAGTTATTGAAATTTGAGGTTTTAGGCTGCTTTTGCGGTTTTGCCTGCTGTTTGACGGTTTTTGTAGAAATTTTGGTCTCAAGTTCTAGTTTAGCTCAAGCAGGCGAGAGTTATTCTTTGTAATTTTCCATGGTAGCTCTGGATAAACCTGCCTGCACACCATCATAGTTCTGCTATGAGCTATAGTTGAAACTTGGAAGGATACTCCACTGCTCAACAACTTTCCTATATTTATTTAACTGCCATTTATGTATCACAGCTTGGCAACTTGACGCCTGACCTCTTGCACTGGGGACTAAAATTTAGCTTTGGTATCTCTATTGTAGTGAGGATTTAATTTTATTTTAAAACAATTTCAGATGATAAGAGTTGAAAGTTCTCAGTCTGTCGTCATGATAAGTTCCTCATACAAAAAGAAAAAAAGAAGAAATTTTTAATGTTGTAATTTTTCATGGTCAAAGAAGAAGTAACTTTTAAAACATAGATATTGGATAATAGTAGTATTATTTTGGGGGGCCTGATTTATATTTCCCAAGTGCTGTCAGATAGTTGTCTGTGCCCAAGGTCAGATTATCGACATCGGCATCGGTATTGGGGTAGCAACAAGATGCATTAGCTGATAACATATCCATCGCCCTTCCTCGGTTTAAATTTTTAAACAGAATACTGAGAATGCATTTAAATTATGGGCCTCTTAACTCATCTTATCCACGTGGAGTGGAAGCAGCTGTTCTTTGGTATCACATGGATAAAAGATATAGATCTGGGGGGAGGCTGAATTCTCACGTTTGTTCTGCCTTGTTTTGTCTAGTTGTCCCATCGAAGGTGAATGAATTGAATGACCAGATTCTTATTTGCATGTTCTTTCTGACGAATCAAAAAGAGACTATTGTATTATAAAGTATTTTTTTCAGAAGTTGATACCTAAAACATGTTCCTGAGTGCAGTACTTTGCATTCCTTGTAGCTTCGTTGTTTGTCTTGCAATGTCTGATGCAGACAGATTCATTTCCACATTCTTTTAGGGAGCACTAATAAAAAATATTTCTCAAAAAGAATATAATTAGATATTGGAAATAGAGGTTTGAGGCTGCAGTGATCTGCTGTATTGATGAGTTAGTATAAAATGTGGTCTCTCTTTAAGTCTTCTTTGGCTCCATCAGGTTAAAGTCATCCACTATAATTTTCCAAGTTAGCTCTGCATAAAAGTTAGTAGTCCTGTATTTTTAATGGAGCAGCCTGTCTGTGCAATTTGAAAAGCTCAGTCTCCCCCACCCTCGGATGTAGAAAGGTTTATTTTTCCCTGTAATGAGCTATAGTTGAAACGAGCCTTTTATCAATCCTCTACTCAACAACTTCCCAATCATGTTGCAGTGAGATCACTTCTGAAGGGCGGCGGATAACAAAACTTGATCAGATATTGCTTAATGGAAACAATATTGCTATCGTGAGTATAATCTAGCGTTTCGGAATAAAATCTTTCTTCATTTGTGTCCTCTTTACTCTTTTTTTTCTTTGTTATTCTCCTATCTATCAATCCAGTAACAAACCCCTTTTTTCCCCAAATGCAGCTGGTTCCTGGTGGGTCACCACCTGATGAGTGATAATTGCGAGCAACTTGTGCTGCTTACTGAGACTAGTTGTTGAAGATCTCTGAGAGAAATCGAAAAGTCAAGCAATGTTCTCAATATGTATTTTCAGTTATTTCGTCGTATAATCTTATAATGAATCGGCATTGGCTAGGTTTTAGTAAATTATGAGTGTGTTCAGCTAGGCCCTACTTTATATAATGTAGTTGCATTATATTGAAAACGTTACGGTGATGTTGCAATGGTACTTTGACACTGATGTTGTTAAGCTGAATGGTAAAATCAATTGGATCTTTGACAATGTGCTCTTCATGAAACATTTCATTATTTGCAAGTTGAAGTTTGGCCATTTGTATTTGTCAATTTCTTCAACTTCAACTTGATATAGGGAGTTTGAAAGTTGAAAACTTGTTGGAGGGGTCGTTTCACTTACGAAATCACAAAATTTCAATTTTCCATTCAAGTTTAATTCATATCGGAATACAATTTCAACTTCCTAAGTACTTGTTTCTCGGGGTGGAGGTGATATTTTAAACAGTGAGGCAAATTTTGTGATCGGGATTTATGATTTTATTAGTTGCCAATTTCTCTACACCTTTTCAATATTTAATCTCAAAACTTAGGCCTCGTAATTTAGTCAAGCTTTCATTTGTAATACAACTGAGATCTTCTGCTCTTTAAAAAATTGTAAGACCTATGGGTAGTCTTAATAACAAAACGAGCAGGGGTATTAACATACACACAGACGTTTCATGTGATGCATATTGGCAATCAAATGAACCGACAAATTAATCAAATTGTAAAACGTGACAGACAATCAGAATATATGGATATTAATAACTTTCTCTATTTTGAATATTATGGAAGAGAGTTTGAATACGATTGTCATACAGTCACACAAGCGTGCATAAGAAGATTAAGTGGGCGTTTGGCCATAAAAATTATTCACTTTTTTCCGTATTTTTTTTTTACTTTTTTTACTTTTAACGTTTAGTCATAAAAATTATTCACTTTTTTCCGGAGTTGTACTCCGGAATACTAAAAACAAGAAAAACTTATTTTTTTTAAAATTTCAATTTTTTCCACTTTTTTATCCTACATTTCACTAAAAATTACAATTTTAAAAACTATGGTCAAATACAACTCCAACTTCAACTTTAAAAATTCCAAAAAAAGTAATTTTTTTTTTGATATTTATGGCCAAACGGGCCCTAAATTTACCTCGTAAGGCATGCTAGTACTTTATTGTAAAATCCCGCGCAAAAGGCTCTTATCTATAACTCTTTCACTCTACTTTGCATTGGGATTTGGAAGTAATAGAAGTGATGATAAGCTGAGAAGTTTCTTAGAGAAAGAGGAGAAAAAAAAAATGAAAAACAAGCAAAGAAAAAGAGAGGATATGATCCCAGTTGTGATCATAGAAAGTAGCAGTAGTGAGGAAGAAGAAGATAATGATGTTGATTATATTTGTGATGAAGATAGTTGTGGTAAGTCGAAGAAGAGGAAGAAAATGTGTAGCCAAACTAAAGGTGGAGAAAGCAGCAGGAAAAGGGAATCCAAAATGTGTCAGAGGAATGACAAAGGCAGAGTGGTGTGTTGTTCCAAATGTAAAGTTAAAAGATATTGCCTTCCTTGCATCACTCGATGGTAAGTGAGCATAAATGGCAATGGGGCATGGCAGGTCAAATGACTAGTTAAGCTCCCGTTTGGCCATAATTTTTTTCTCAGTAACAGTGTTTGGTTATAAAAAGTGACCAGTTTTTGGCCATTTTTTGAAGATGAATTATTCAAGTTTTAGAAAGTGGTTTAGACTAGTTTTTGTTGTTTTCTACTCACAAAACTTCAACTTCTTTTAAAATAAAATATATGTCCAAACAAAATTTTAACTTTCAAAATCATTTTTCATCTTATCTTCAAAAACTCTTTTTTCCGAGTTTCAACCAAATCTATATCCAAACGCTAGCTTAATGGGGCAGTGCAAAAAATTATTCAGGTCATGTCCGCCCAGTAGCCCACCTCACTTTTGAGAAGAGCAGCTTACACACATTGGAATTAATTACCAAATCTATGGTTGTGTGCTATAATGGGTAGTAGCTAGTGATATCAAAGAAGTGGCTTTTCTTGTTTGAATAGTTTTTCAATGTTTAAGAATGGTAGGTGTGTTATCAATGATTTTCATTTGCTTCTAAAGTGTCTGCAAATGATAATAGTTTCATCTCTCTACCTCTGTGTGTGTGCATCTGTGCTGCAAAGTCCTCAAAAAAAACTTTATCAAAAAGAAACTTATTATCTGCAAATGATGTTTTGGAGATCTTTTTTTGTGCTCATAATTTTTTCTTTTCGATATGTTAAGTGATCTAAATGGTACTTTGAAGATAGCTGCTTGTGGAAGTTGATGCCAAATCAGTTCTTAAAGTTGATGTGGAAGTAACACTTGGAAAAAGTTTTCACCTGAAGCTATGTGGTACAATGCTGATTTACGTTGTGAGCTAATGAGAATTGAGCTGTGTAACTTTATCGGTATAGCAAATTTGAGTTTAAAACATTTCTTAAGCACTGGTTGCTTATTTTCTAAGCTATTCTCTTTATAAGTGCTCATTTTCAGATTTTTCTAAGATATTCCTGGTACCATATGGTTATATTGTGTTAATTGTGCATGTAAAATCTGTGTTGGTGATATTGCAATGAAATTACAATTACAATTGAAAAATAAAAATGAAAAAATAAAATTTCTTCGGCTGAGGCGCGGATATCTCGCTCTCTTTAAGGAGATTCAAGCCCACTGCAGTAAATTTACTGGTCCAGCAGTAATCTTTCTGACTTGTCCCCTCCAGGATACAACAGCCCGAACACGTCGTATAACTCAACAAACTCTGGACAAGATGTTGAGTCCAAAGCTCCACCAAAGAAGAACACCTTCCTTCAACTAATAAACTCTTTTATTTTTACTTTCCTCACTTTTATGAATTCTCCAAAGGATATATATTTTCCTCTCTACTCTCACAAGTTAAGGATTGGTAACTTATTTTTTTTCTTCTTGTATCTAAATTGGTGGATAATAATTCATCCTTATATAATGGATGAAAAGGTATAGTAGTCACATTTTTTTTACCACAAAAACGTGAGAAACATTTGTACCAAATTTGTATCTTTGTGGCTGCTATCAATATGAAAAACATTGGCTGCTACCATGTGAAATGTATGGTCAAAGGAAGAAGAAAAATACTTTGAATAATATTAAAATGTTCAAAAGACACTTACAATCCCCCACTCATTTTAATATTAATCTAAGAGAGTTTATCAGCTGAAGGTAGATTAATATGCATAATGAAGGTGTGCTCTGCATTGAATCTCCACTTAGTAAAACAATAATCTTTACTCCAGAGCCGTAGTGGTCTCAGACTTGAACTATGACTGCTTTAGGGAAATAAAGAATTACTGCTTACACATAATAATTAAGGTGTTGACATGAGCTTAATAGCCAGCACATTACGGCCTTGTGCTATTCCAGTTTTCATGAGTGCTTTTGAGAACGAGCCCAATTCTCATAGAAAGCGGCCTATTTTCACACTCATATAGGTGAAATCTGTCAAAAGTGCTTCTGTAACTTAACACCCACTCATACGAGCTACAAAGTTTCATTAAGAGTTTATAAACTCAACCTCCACAAATTGTTACAGAATAATGCACTTACACCATAGGGAGGGAATAAATAAAATAGTGCATTTTTCTCAACAAGTCATCATATGATTCGTTTTTTCCCATTGAACCTGGTTATAGGATCTCTAGTCCCCAGGTTGGGTTTCCTCATATATGACTCATGAATTTATGGGCTTCAATCCCATCCCCCTCGATGGGCTCCAGACCTTTTCTCTTGCCAAGGCCTTGGTTAGTGGATTTGCAAGATTATCACAAGATTTGACATAATCAACATTAATTGTACCACTTGTCAAATATGATCTCACAGTACTGTTATAATAACGGTTTTGAACTCTACCAATTACCGTTATAATAACGGTTTTGAACTCTACCAATTGCAGCGATGCTATCACAATGAATTAAAATAGGAGGAATTGGTTTTTCAAAATAAGGAATTTGAAATAATAAATCTCTTAACCAATTCGCTTCTTCACTAGCTGAAGCTAAAGCAATTAGTTCAGCCTCCATGGTAGAGTTAGCAATAATAGTTTGTTTTTTTGATTTCCAACAAATAGCACCACCTGCCAACGTAAAAATATAACCAGTGGTAGAACAGGAATCACCAGATAAAGTGTTCCAATCTGCATCAGTAAAACCTTCAAGTACAGCAGGATATTTTTTATAAAACAAGTCATAGGTTTTTGTACCAACTAAATATTTCATAAATCTCGTTATGGCATGTCAATGTTCACTACCTGGCTTGCTTGTAAACCTGCTAAGTACTCCAACTGCATACACAATATCAGGCCTAGTGCAATCAGTCACATATCTCAAACTTCCAATTAAGCTAGCATATTCCTTTTGATTTATCACATCATTGTCACTTTGAACAGGAAACAAGTGAACACTTGAATCAAAAGGAGTTATAACATGCTTGCAATCAAGAAAGTTATATTTTTTCAAGATTTTCTCAACATAATGTGACTGGTCAAGGAATATTCCATCACATGTTTTAGAAATTTTTATTCCAAGAATTAAATTTGCCTCACCAAGATCTTTCATGTCAAAATGGCTTCTAAGAATATTTTTAGTTTCACCAATACCATTCATGTTAGAGCCAAAGATCAATAAATCATCAACATAGAGGCAAACAATAACATGTGAATTATTCCAAGACTTGTGATAGATGCACTTATCACATTCGTTTGTTTTAAAACCATTTTCAATCATGCAGGAATCAAATTTCTCATGCCATTGCTTTGGTGCCTGTTTCAAGCCATATAGGGATTTAGTAAGTTTACACACTTTGCTTTCTTGGCCTGCTTCAATAAAACCTTCGGGTTGTTCCATGAAAATTTCCTCATTTAGGTCCCCATTTAAAAAAGCAGTTTCTACATCCATTTGGTGAATATGCAAATCAAAAATTGCAGCAATAGCAATTAAAAGCCTTATGGATGTAATTCTGGTTACCGGAGAAAAAGTATCAAAAAATTCTAGGCCTTCTAGTTGTTTAAAACCTTTAGCAACTAGTCTAGCCTTATATTTATCAACAGAGCCATCCGGTTTTAACTTTTTTCTAAGGACCCATTTACACCAAATTGTTTTACAACCCGGTGGTAAATCAACTAACTTCCAAGTTTTATTGGAAATAAGTGATTCCATTTCATCATTTACAGCCTCTTTCCAAAAAATAGCATCATGTGAAGATAAAGCTTCTTGTAAATTGAGAGGGTCATCTCCAACATTAAAAACATAAAAATCAGGACCAAAATCTTTTTCTACTCTAGCTCTTTTACTTCTTCTTAACTCAAAATCATCACTTTCTTTATTTTTCAAAACAGAAGTAGAAGAGCTAGGTAGTGACAAAATATTTTCATTAGTCCTATGACCCCCACTATTTTTAGAATCAAATGGAAATTTATTTTCATGAAAAATAGCATCTCCTGATTCTATTATTATATTATCTTCAAGATTAAAAAATTTATAGGCTGTACTATTTGAAGCATAACCAAGAAAAGCACAAGTAGTAACTTTTTTTTACCCAATTTACTTATTTTGGGATCCATTAGCCTTACATAGGCTAGACAACCCCAAACTCTTAGATATCCCAAATTTGGCTTGTGACCTCTCCACAACTCAAATGGTGTTAATTTAGTCTTTTTATGAGGTACACGATTCAATACATAACAAGCAGTTAAAATAGCTTCACCCCAAAAATTTAAAGGTGCACTAGACTCAATAAGCATGGCATTTGTCAACTCAACCAAAGTTCTATTTTTTCTCTCCGCTACACCATTACATGCAGGAGAGTAAGGTGGAGTAGTTTCATGAATTATTCCCAATGATCTAACAAAAGAATTAAACTCGTTAGACTCATATTCACGGCCTCTATCACTTCTAATTCTTTTTATTTTTCTACCAAACTGATTTTCAACTTCATGGAGATAAATTTTAAAATTTTCGAAAGCATCACTTTTATTTTTCATCAAGAGAACATATGTATACTTGGAAAAATCATCAATAAAAGTAATAAAATATCTTTTTCCTCCACGAGTTAAAATTCCTCCAAGTTCACAAATATCAGTATGAATTAACTCTAATAATTCAGTTTTTCTTTCAACTTGAAAATGAGGCCTTTTTGTAATTTTGGCTTTACTACAAGCTTCACATTTTTCAAAATTCTTTTTTATCATTGGGATTAATCCTAAACTACTCATGATTCCCACATAACGATTATTAATATGACACAAACGAGCATGCCAAAAATTAGTGGAAGAAAGCATGTAAACAGAATTAGTAACTTTATTCATCTCAACATTCAACTTAAACATCCCATCACAAGCATACACCTTTCCCACAAAAATACCTTTTTTCACTATTACATATTGATTAGACTCAATAATTTGTTTGAAGCCTGCTTTATTAAGAAGAAAACTAGACATCAAATTTTTTCTCATGGAAGGAGTAAAAAGTACATCTTTTAGAGTTAACACCCTTCCTGAGGTAAAGCTCAACTCGACATCTCCCTTTCCAAGCACTTGAGTAGTGTGAAAATCACCAAGCATGATGGTTTTGGGCTCCTCAAATGGAGTATACACTTTGAACCAATCTTTGTCATAGCAGACATGACGGTTTGCACCAGAATCAGCCCACCATCCATCAACATTTTCAACCATATTTATGTCTGTTATCATCGCCACAAGTGGCTCTTCGGTAACGTTCGCCTGAGGTGTAGGACCACGTTTTCGAAACTTGCAAAATCGAGCAATATGCCCACTCTTGCCACAGACAAAGCATGGTCCTCTATTTTGTGTTTGTTGATTTTGTGCTTGGTTGATACCACCATTATTTTTCTTGGGAGGTCTACCATTATTTTTCTTGAATATTTTCTTCTTAGGCTTCATCGAAGTATTTTTGTTATCATTAGGAGCAGCATTATTTGAAGTAATTAAATTTACCTTATTTGTGACGGGTTGTAAGTTGCTCTCTTCCGTTTGCAAAAGTGCATCTTGGCCCCTTGCTTCTTCCTCCATGCGGATTCGCATAATCAACGTCTCAAGAGAGGTTTCCTTTTGTTTGTGGCGCATAGTTTTTTGAAACTCCTTCCATGAAGGTGGAAGTTTATCTATTATGCCACAAACAATAAGGTTATCTCCAATTTTTATATCCTCGGACCTGAGCTCTCCAACGATCATTATAAAATCTTGGGCTTGGTCTACCACTGATTTGTTGTCCACCATTTGGAAACGAAAAAATCTACTAGCAGCATATTTTTTCGCTCCAGCCTCCTCGGTATCATATTTACTCTGCAACGCTTTCCAAATTTTCTTTGCAGTAGAGTAAGTTCTATCATAATAATCATAAAAATTATCTGATAGACAATTAAGTAAATAATATCGACACTTGTATGAATCATCATCATACTTTTCTATTGTGAACTCAAAGAAAAACAGAAAGAAAGATGGAGTATTCTAAGGAACAGTTCTGGTGTTCCTGAACAAATACCCAATAGAGAGAAAATGAGAGAACAATGAATTCAGTTTGTTGATTTATGACTTCACCAGTGTGTACAAATGTATCTCAAACTCAGTCTTTATAATCAAGTAAGGACTGAACAGAATTTGGGAGGGAAATTCAGTTGCTAACTAACTCTGGGAACTGTTAACTGTCTAACTAATTCCCATGTGCTGTGCACATGACTATACTCTAACTACTTTAACTACTTGACAGCTAATTAACAGTGAATTACATGTAATTATTAGTAAAACTCATTTGTGATCATAACAATGCCTCCCCCTCAAGGAATCCTTGTCCTCAAGGATTAAAGTCTGGAAATCTGAGCTGAAAATCCTGCAGGTTCTCCCAAGTGCTATCCTCAGGAGCAGCATTGATCCATTTGACTAGAACTTGAGTGACAGCTCTGCCCCTCTTAGGAACCATCCTTCTATCCAAGATAGTTTCAGGTGCAAGCATGACATAACCAGACTCAGAATGTACCTCAGGAAGTAGTACAGAAGCAGTGTGAGTACCAATTTTCCTTTTCAACTGAGAGATGTGAAATGTGGGATGAATTTTAGAGTGGGAGGGTAATGCCAAGGTGTATGCAACCAATCCAACCTTAGCAATAATCTGAAAAGGACCAAAGAATCTTGCTGACAGCTTCTGAAAAGAGTGATCTTTGAGTGACATTTGCCTATAAGGCTGCAATTTAACATAAACCCAATCACCTATGTCATAAGATCTGTCCACCCTTTTTTTATCAGCCTGCACTTTCATTCTATTCTTTGCCTTCTCCAAATTGAATTTCAACCCTCTGATGGTAGCCTCCCTAGCCTGTAAGCTTCTATCCACAGTGTCAATAGCTGAATCAAAAGGCATATATGGTAAAAGAGGTGGTGGATTTTGACCATACACTACTTCATAAGGGGTCAAGTGTGTGGAAGAGTGGTATGATGTGTTATACCACCACTCAGCCAGTGGCAACCACTGAGGCCAGTGTTTTGGTCTCTCAAAAGTCATACATCTGAGATAACATTCAAGACACCTATTGACCACTTCAGTCTGACCATCTGTTTGTGGATGGTATGCTGTAGAGGTCAAAAGTGAAACTTTCTGCAACTTAAATAGTTCCTTCCAAAAAGTGCTAGTGAAAATGACATCTCTGTCAGATACAATGGTCTTGGGCATGCCATGGAGTTTAAAAACATTATCCATGAATATTTGAGCCACCTCCAAAGCAGTATAAGGGTGTTTCAAAGCCATGAAATGCGCAGCTTTACTTAGTCTATCCACCACCACAAAAATAACCTCTTTCCCCGCAACTTTAGGGAGTCCTTCAATAAAATCCATAGAAATGTCCTGCCATACTTTCTCAGGGATTGGAAGAGGTTGAAGCAATCCAGAGGGTGGAGTATTAACATTCTTACACCTTTGACAAGTGTCACATTCTTTAACAAAAGCATACACATCTTGCTTCATTTTCTTCCAGAAAAAATCTTGTTTGAGTCTCTTCAAAGTAGCAGAAATCCCTGAGTGACCCCCAACTGAGCTACCATGATAGAATGCCATCAATTTCTTCCTCACATCAGCATCATATCCCACCATCATCTTGCCCTTTCTGGTTAGAATACCCCGCTGGAAACTGTAGTAAGGTTTGTGATTCTGAGAAGTTTGAATATCTAGTATCAACTGCTGGAGGAGAGGATCCTGAATCCAGGTCTGCTTGACTTCCTCCAAGAGTGGAGTTTGAACCCCAGAAATGAGAAACAATTGGGTTGATTCTTCCTTCCTTGATAAAGCATCAGCTACAGTATTCTCCTTACCCTTTTTGTAGCTGATTTCATAGTCAAAGCCTAGTAACTTAACTAGCCACTTTTGCTGACTTAAAGTAGTAATTCTTTGTTCCAACAGGTACTTAAGACTGTGATGATCAGTCTTAATGATGAAATGCCTTCCAAGTAGGTATGGTCTCCATTTTTGTACAGCATTAACTAAAGCAAGCAGTTCTCTTTCATAAACTGAAAGTGCTTGACATTTGGTTGATAGCCCTTTACTATAATAAGCTATAGGTTTTCCATCTTGAACCAGGACAACACCAATTCCTTCACCTGATGCATCAGTTTCTACTACAAACTGTTTAGAAAAATCAGGCAGTGCTAAAATGAGAGCAGAAGTGATGGCCTTTTTCAACTGTTCAAATGCTGCAGTAGTTTCAATGTTCCATTGGACACTCCCCTTTTTCAATAGATCAGTCATTGGTCTTGCAATACTACCATACCCCTTAATAAACCTCCTGTAATAGCCTGTTAAACCCAAAAATCCTCTAAGGCCCTTGAGAGTTGTTGGCAATGGCCAACTGAGAACAGTTGCAATCTTGTCATCATCCATAGCAACACCATTAGCAGAAATCATGTGTCCCAAGTAGTCTATTTTTGTGACTCCAAAAACACATTTACTCTTTTTTACAAACAGTTTATTGGATCTTAATACCTTGAAAGCTTCCTCTAGATGTAGCAAATGCTCCTTCCAATCAGAACTATATATAAGAATATCATCAAAAAACACTAATATGAATTTTCTGAGATAAGGGTGAAAAATCTTATTCATCAGACTTTGGAATGTTGATGGAGCATTGGTCAATCCAAATGGCATGACCAAGAACTCATAATGCCCATGATGAGTTCTAAATGCTGTTTTGGGAATGTCATCCTCACACATCCTGATCTGATGGTAACCAGATCTCAAATCCAACTTAGAAAAATACACTGCACCATGTAACTCATCTAGCAACTCCTCAATCACAGGAATTGGAAATTTATCTTTCACTGTGGCATTGTTTAATTCCCTATAGTCAACACACATTCTCCATGTCCCATCCTTCTTTTTCACCATGACAATAGGGGAAGAGTAGGGGCTGGTACTGCATCTGATGACACCAGAGTTGAGTAACTCATCTACCATCTTTTCTATCTCATCTTTCTGAATTACAGGATATCTATATGGTCTGATATTTACTGGACTAGTACCCTCCTTCAAGATGATTTTGTGGTCATGTTGCCTGTTAGGTGGCAATTCCTTAGAGGTCTCAAATAACCCCTCATAGTTACTCAATACAGCTTGTAAATCCTTACTCCCTCCATCCTCAATCCCCATAGTCCACAAACTAGCATTTTCATCCAGAAGGGACTCCTTCAAAACACCTACTGACATCATGCATAACTCAGCAGGTTTGGCAAGCAATTTATCCATTTTACCTTGCTGGATCACTTTTACAGAAAGGGGTTGTATACCCCTTAAAGACACCTTCTGACCTATGATAGAAAATTCCATCTTAAGTTGCCTGAAATTCCAAGTGATGTTCCCAAGTGTGATCAACCACTGGATACCTAAAACCATGTGACACTCTCCAATAGGCAATATCAACATGTCTGATTCAAACACCACACCTTGCATTCTCCAAGTGAACCCCTTTCACACATAATTGCTGTTGACCTTACCCCCATCAGCCACAGACACAGCAAAAGGATGAATGCGAGACAATGCACACCCTAATCTCCTAGCTGTGTTGAGATCCAAGAAATTGTGTGTGCTTCCTGTGTCAATCAAGACTTGTATGGCTTTTCCCTTCACAGAAGTAGTTACTCTCATTGTTCTGAAATCATGGACACCATTCATAGCATGCACTGAGACATGGGGCAAGATTGACCCCTCATCATCAGTAGGGAAACCTTGAGCCCCCATAGCAAACATCTCAGCAGGGTCCATCAAACAACTATCCCCCATTTCTTGTTGCTCATCTAGTTCATCTAGCTCCAGGAAAAATAACTGTCTCTTGCTTTTACACACATGGCCTGGTGTAAATTTTTCATCACAATTGAAACATAGTCCTTTAGATCTCCTTTCCTCCATCTCAGCAGGACTCAAGAATTTTGGTTTGAAATTTTTTGGATTTGTGGTTGGTGGTGCTCTTGGGTAACTGGTTTTTGGGGCTGCATAGCTTGTAGTAGGTTGTGAAAAAGCACTATTTCTGAAACTGGTTCTGGGAAAAGAAAAATTTGAGTTTTGGGTGGATTTGGTGGATTGTTGGTTGAGTGTGATTTTTTGTTCCTGGATCCTGGCTAGACTAATGGCTTTTTGCAAGGATCTTGGTTCAAACATTTTGACAGTTAGGCCAATATCTGGGTGCAAACCTCTAATGAAACAACTCACCACATATTCATCTGCTAATTCTACCCTAGTGAGTAATTCATCAAATGTATCAACATAATCTTGCACAGAAGATACCTGTCTTAGATCCTTAAAATCACCCATGGGGTCATCAAAGAGTTCTGTGCCAAATCTGGAGTATAAACACCTCACATACTCTCCCCAACCTGGCCATTCTCTAGTGATTCTGCTTTTCATGAAGGTTTGGTGCCATTGTAGTGCCTTTCCTTCCATTCGACAAGAAGCAAGCTTAACCTTCGATGCTGCTGGGGTCTCATCCACATCAAAAAACTGTTCGCATTGATACAACCAATCCTTCAACCCAGATCCATCAAATTTTGGGAACTCAACCCTGTAATTTCTTGTAGGCAATTGATACTCATCATCCCTAATTCTTACAACTTCTGGTTCGCGCCTCCCATTTGCAGCTGGAGCTTCTGGTTGATTACCAGTCATCATCGTTTCAATCAACTTCTTGATGTCATCCATGGCATTAGCCGCCTTAGCATCGACCATTCTGCCCATTTCAGAAACTGAACCAACTACCCCTTCCATGGAATTCTTCAAAGTATCGATCTCTTTGCGTAACTCCTGTAATCTCGTGTTATGGTCACCCATTTTCACAGGTCGAAGAGCAGACTGCTCTGATACCAATGATGTGAACTCAAAGAAAAACAGAAAGAAAGATGGAGTATTCTAAGGAACAGTTCTGGTGTTCCTGAACAAATACCCAATAGAGAGAAAATGAGAGAACAATGAATTCAGTTTGTTGATTTATGACTTCACCAGTGTGTACAAATGTATCCCAAACTCAGTCTTTATAATCAAGTAAGGACTGAACAGAATTTGGGAGGGAAATTCAGTTGCTAACTAACTCTGGGAACTGTTAACTGTCTAACTAATTCCCATGTGCTGTGCACATGACTATACTCTAACTACTTTAACTACTTGACAACTAATTAACAGTGAATTACATGGAATTATTAGTAAAACTCATTTGTGATCATAACATTTTCAGTCTTTTTTTGAAGAGAAATAAGTTCTTCATCATTCATGGAAGAGTTGTCTACTTTATTTGGATTCTTCTCATTTAACACATAAGAAACATTGAGAAGACTTAAGTAGAAAATTATTTTACCCTTCCATCTCTTAAAATGAGTACCGTTGAACCGAAATGGCTTGTTAAGATCTCCTACTTTGACATCCGCCGATTTTTCAATTGTAGCCATTTGAATCTCCTTAAAATTGTTGGTGATATTGCAATGAAATTACAATTACAATTGAAAAATAAAAATGAAGAAATAAAATTTCTTCGGCTGAGGCGCGGGTATCTCGCTCTCTTTAAAGAGATTCAAGCCCACTGCAGCAAATTTACTGGTCCAGCAGTAATCTTTCTGACTTGTCTCCTCCAGGATACAACAGCCCGAACACGTCGTATAACTCAACAAACTCTGGACAAGATGTTGAGTCCAAAGCTCCACCAAAGAAGAACACCTTCCTTCAACTAATAAACTCTTTTATTTTTACTTTCCTCACTTTTATGAATTCTCCAAAGGATATATATTTTCCTCTCTACTCTCACAAGTTAAGGATTGGTAACTTATTTTTTTTCTTCTTGTATCTAAATTGGTGGATAATAATTCATCCTTATATAATGGATGAAAAGGTATAGTAGTCACATTTTTTTTACCACAAAAACGTGAGAAACATTTGTACCAAATTTGTATCTTTGTGGCTGCTACCAATGTGAAAAACATTGGTTGCTACCATGTGAAATGTATGGTCAAAGGAAGAAGAAAAATACTTTGAATAATATTAAAATGTTCAAAAGACACTTACAATCTGTAATCTGGTTAGAGATGAAAAAATAGTGCTCTTTTAGAGGAGGTAAAGAGGCTCAACAAATTCCAGTTTTCTCTTGCACACAAGTAACATTGAGACGGGCAACTTTTGGACAGTAAATTAGGTTTTGCTTTCTCCTGTCTCATATATTGTTTTTGCACTTGGTACAGAACAGCCACCCCGTTACGCCATAAAAGGATTTCTTGACATGTTCAACAGATGTGAAGGGTTTATGTAGCATCTTGCTTTGATGAATTAACATATTTATATGATCAATTTCAATCCAAGGCCTAGTTTAACTCTGTTAATAATTTTCCTTTACCCAGCCATTTTTAGCTTAGATACCTGTTAAAATTGAGTAATAAGACCTCCTTCTATCATGTTAATTGTTACATGTATAAAATATATATAATTTGTTTTCTATTTGTCCTCCATGTAGGTACCCCGGGATGTCTGAGGAGGACTTCCTAAAAGCTTGCCCTGTATGTCGTAACATTTGCAACTGCATAGCATGCTTGCGGTTAGATGGGTTAGCTAAAGTAGGATTCTTTCAATTCTTCTCTTTGTCTAATGCTCTAAAAACATTTAGTTATAGCAAATTGAGTGGTACCCTTGTTTGCAATACAGCATTTGATGTATGTAGAAGTGAAGTTCGGTGATGAAGAAAAACTCGAGTACGCTAAGCACATTGTACAAGCACTTTTGCCTGCTTTGGAACAATTTAATACCGAACAAATGATTGAAAAGCAGATTGAATATCAGATTCAAGGTATGAAATCTCTCTATTTGATGGTAAGATAGATTTATAAAGAGGTTGCGTCATTTAATAGGTTTTCATATACTGTTGGTAATACAAAATGTTGATGCGAGTGAGTGACTCAATGTGATTTGGCATATGCTGGCAGCATTTGGTGACTTAAGTTGAATTGTTTTCACTTTCCCTTTTTTAGATAAAAAGGCTGGTGATATGTGCATTTTATTCAATGACAAGAAAAAGATTGATTCATTGAGTACCATTTTTCTTTCTTTGGGCAGCATTGCCAGATTCAAAGGTTAATATACAAAAAGCAAAATATGAGAAGGATGAGCGCATTTATTGGTGAGCATTCACATTTACCTTAGACTGCAATTAGTTGATAAGTTCACTGAACACTGAATGTCACTGTTATTTGCAGCAACTATTGCAATGCTTTTATTGTTGATTTTCACCGGAGTTGTTCTATCTGTTCCTATGAACTTTGCCTTACTTGTTGCAAAGACTTAAGGTATGGCAACCTGCAAGCAGATGCATTCGAAGTGAGGATGCAGTATATTGACTATGGACCAGGTTATTTGCATGGTAAAGGTTGCAGCATAACTTCTTCAGCTAAGAACGGAACTACTGAAGCTAAAATAAGGGATCAAACAAAGGTGGTAATGGCATCTAAATGGAAACCCAAAGAAGATGGTACTATTCCTTGCCCACCCAAAATATATGGGAGGCTGTAAGGAACCTTAAATTTGAGACGTATATTTTTTGAGAATTGGATATCACAGCTGTTACTGAAAGCTAAAGAAATAGCAGAAAAATGTAAATTGAAGGAAATGCACAATGATTCAGAACTGCGCTTCTCCTGTTCAAAATCTAAGGGTGCAAATGGTGGCAAGCTACGTAAAGCAGCTGCTAGAGAAAATTCTGATTATAACTATGTATTCTGTCCAGCAGTTGTGGATACTCGGCGTGCAAATTTTACTCAGTAAATATTTCGGTAATATTCATTAAAATCTTTTGAGGTAACTTTTTTAACTACAATTAGTATACCATCTTTCCCTCAAAATAACAATAATAATAACAATGAAAGTAATAATACCGTTAACTAATCCTATCTAAATTATCATAGTTAAATTAACCCTTAGGTAAATAAAAATTGTATCAAGATTTAACTAGGGAAAAGTTAGATTAATGCCCAAGAAATTTAATTAGTGCATTTAGGAAATTACCCTCTCCATGTCAAATATGGATTGTCTTTTGGAAATAAGAAGTTGCCAAAAAACAATGCGGTGGCTAGTTTAGGAAACCTTCTCCAGATCAAATAAGGATTGGAGGATTTACTATAAGAAAGCAGCTACCGTTTGTTATTTTTCAGTCATTCAATTACAAAGTAATTAAGAAGAAAGTGAAAAGAGAAATATAATTATGGAGTGGAAGAAGCTTTACGTTCTTGGTGCGGGCTCTTATGGAAAAGTGTATTATGCTGTGAAGATCGATTCTTTTTCATTATCTGCTTCAGTTGCTGCTGTTAAATGCGCAGATATCAACCGTTCAATTTCACTTCAACAAGAAGCGCAAATCTTGACAACTCTAAATGGTTGTCCTCACGTTGTCCAGTTCTTTGGAGCAGACATAAGCATCGACGACAATAATATCCCAACTTACAATCTGTTTCTTGAATATGCATGTGGTGGATCGCTGCACGATTTGATCAATTCAAAGAGAGGAATAACAAAGATGTCTGAATTGGAAGTAGGTTGCTATGCTTATCAACTCTTGAAGGGTATTCAACATGTTCATAAGAAAGGGTGGGTTCATTGCGATATTAAACCCGCTAATGTTTTGGTTTTCGATAATGCTAATATTAATGAACGTGGTGGGATGCACAAGTTGAAGTTGGCCGACTTTGGATTGTCATTAAGAGTTGGTGATGGAATGGCATATATGACTGGAAGGACGTTGAGCAATCGGGGGACTCTTCTTTACGCGCCCCCAGAATCTTTGACGCATGGTTTTCATTCCAAAGCTTATGATATATGGTCGCTAGGGTGCACTGTGGCAGAGATGATGACTGGGAATCGCGTTTGGATTTATCGCAACAGTACTAAAGATTTGCAGTGGCAGATTATGAATGAAGACCCTATAATTCCAAATAATGTTTCTGAGATTGCTAGAGATTTTTTGTACAAGTGTTTCATAAAGGACCCTCGAAGAAGATGGACGTCCGAACAACTACTCCAACATCCTTTTATTCAGAGATCTTTATGCACTTCGACTAATTCGATGCCTGAAACTCAAGGCAGGACAGCAAGGGTTAATACTTTTGGTTGCCAAGTTCCCCTTCCCGAGAAGGACTTCATCAGTTTACTCTTCGAAAGTAGTTTAAGGATACAATGAAGCGAATAAGATTGCTAAAGCACTTATTGACTGCTGATGATGTATTACTATTATTTTACAGAACACAATTTTTCTGTAATACTACTTGGATATAGAGTTTCTTTCGATTAATAGTGTGTAATAGTTGCTTGCTACTAACTAGATTTAATTACGTTCTTTCTTTCTTTCTTTCTTTCTTTCTGATTAACTAAATTTAGTTATGCTGGGAAGAAAATGTTGTTACCTACGTTTCTGAAAACTTTAACTGAACGACGAGACACTGAATGAGCAGTAACCTTAGTGCTTTGCAGGTGGAATGATTATCGTTTGATCCAGCGTTGCGTGTGTGTGTTAAAGAACAAAATAGATTCCGAATTCCTAAATTAATATTTCTCTGAGGATAGTGCGTTAATATTTCAATAGGACTCAATACTGTGAAATATGCACTGGCTGTGGTTAATTGTGTATGATTAATTCAATTTCACACCGATGAAGGAGTATCTCTTTACAACTATAAATTTTGCCTTCGCAAAAAAGAAAGTACTAGGATCAATTGCAGATGTGTGTCTAAATCTGCCCAAAAGGAAAACATCGAACCACGGTTTAAACTGAAACATGTCCAATGAAAAAACTACTCTTAATGGAAGAACTGGAAATTAATTATCACCCAAACATTATTTAGTCCAAGAAAGTACTACGGTTGCTGCAAGCACGACTAAACGAACTCTGCATCTGAAATTCTGTTCTTCTTCATGGCCAACAAACTCATTTCCATAGGGGCCTGTTACAAGTAGATAATTGAGATTCATTGATCAGAATATATAGAACATAAATCAATCTATTTCCTATTTGAACATTATAAAATTTATTGCATATTAGTATTAAAAAGGAGAGTATAAATTTACTGGCTTGTGATTAGGTTGACAAAGAAGGCTTATTTATCCCTATGCCCACTGTCCAGACTGTTGCAATACATATTCCTTTCTGCTGCCAGAAAATGTTCATTCCATTCTAACTACGTCTTAATCCCATTTTAGTTATGTTGCTATTAGCAAGGACAGTATAAATTTCCTAGCTCGTCGTTAGCTTACCGCCCTTACATACATACTTCTGTCTGCTTCCAGATAACGTTCATTTCCATTACAACTACGTCTCAATCATATTCTGGTTCGGATCAGTTATATGAATCCTCTATATATAACTAGGCTGAACCAAGAGAGCTTAGAGAAAAAGCAAGAGTAATAAAAGTGCTTAGTGAAGTAAATTCCCTTTGAAAACCATTGCACATTGGCTGCTTACTGAGCAGTTAATCATAAATATAACTATTACTGTGCCAAATTACTAAAACGACTGATAAATATAGTCTTGACCCCATTTTCTGGGACAGTGTTTGATCACTTACTCGTGTTAAGCAAAGAATTTTATAACAAAACATTTCCCCCTTCCTATTGACAAATTCAATTTGTCAAAAGGTAAAAGAAACAACATCCAGGATCTAAGTTGTTCACATTTTCATGTTCGTTCAAAATCCAAATTCATCTAGTGAAATTTATATGCTTATTACTCAAATCACAAAATCTAGTAAAACTTAATATATATAAGCTCAAACCAATGGGACAAAAAGTCAGATAATAAGTTAATTTTGTATACGGTTAAAATATTACATTACACGTGGCGTGGGGGTGGAGTAGACTCATGGCAAATGAGAGCGAACAATCACATATTTCATGATAGAATCCGAAGGCAATAATTTCGTGTGAACCCGGTGAAAATATTACATTACCCGTGGCGTGGGGTGGAGTAGACACATGGCAAATGAGAGTGAACGATAACATATTTCATGATAGAACCCGAAGACAATAATTTCGTGTGAACCCGAAGTAAAGATTACAGAGCAATTCCCACAGATTATTTATGATCATCAGGCGTTACACAACCGTGCAAATATATAGCTAAACGTTACGCTTCTACAATTAAGTAGCATTTACTGATACAATTATTAATTATGAGACACAATTTACAACTTGTTGTTGATGATTATCACGTATAAAAGGAACCCAATATCATTGGTAGAGGACGCCCAATTCTAGCTTAACAATTCACATTTATACTTACAGACAAATTATATTTCTTCTGTCCACTTATTGTATTTCATAGTGTTCTTTAAGGCTGAGTGTTCATCAGGAGTTGTCTTCACCGAAGGAATTCCTCTGAGCTCATACGGCCCAGGATTATTTTATTACATTTTTATCTTATAATTACTTGATTTCATTACTTGTCGTTTGCAATCATTCTAATCGATGACAAATCAATTCACGTATCCTTTAAACCACTAAATAAATTAAATGGTACTCCCTCCATTCCATAATAAGTGACTCTTTTAGCTCATGCACACCCTTTAAGAAATTACTTACTCCTAAAAAAATTTTACTTACCCCTAATTAATGCTTAGAAAAAGAAAAGTTATTTAATGATTGTTGATTATAAATAAGGGCAACTTTGGAAGAATAGGATTAATTTCTTCTTGAAATCCTAAAGTGTCACTTATTTTAAAACTAAATAAAAAGCCTAAAAGGTTACTTAATATGGAATGGAGGGAGTACCTTTTTAGGGGAAAGAAATTTCACTAAGTTAAGTGACTTTTCGTGAAATTTACTCGGGAATAGGATCCTGGACTGGATACATACTTCACTCTATATGTGATTTTGCAAGTTTTGTTTATTAAATCCCATTGATGTATCAACACCTATTCAAATAAGATAAACCCATTTATTGGATTTTCATAAAACAAGTTAAATGAAAGAAGGTCAAACATAATATTATCTCCGTCCCACTTTGATACTATTTGATTTGGCGCAAAGTTTAAGAAAGAAAGGGATACTTTTAAAATTTGTGGTCTAAAGTAAATCTTAGATATTTGTGTGGTTATAAATCATTTCATTAAGAGTAAAAAGATGAATTTTAAATTTAAGTTATCCTAATTATAAAAATGTGACATTCTTTTTGTGACTGATTAAAAAGAAAAGAATGACACATAGATTGGAATAGAGAGAGTACACATTAATAGGTGCACATATTCATACATTACTAAATACACATCTACTTTCGTATAGATTCCAGTGTATATGTTGTTTACCCCGAATTTAGCTAATCAATTGAATTTGTAGGTGAGGTATAGGATATGTGGATAAACTTTAATCTATTTTGATTTTTCGTGGAATATATGTATATTATCATGTGCAATGGCTTGTATATATGAATATATGCTTTAATAACTTGACCAAATATGTTGCTATGGATGATCAAGTAAATGATGTTAGAAGAGTAAGCTAAAGACAATAAAATTCCACTGATTCGGGCCAAAGAAAATAATATTGCTATATATTACAATGCTCTAGATACCAAAAAGCTAACCCTTAAAAGTAGGAAAATGACTCCTTGTCACGACCCAACCCCGTAGGCCGTGACTAGTGCCCGATCTGGGCACCCGAACCCATCTATCAAATATTATCTCAAATTCTATCAACTCATTCTAGTATATGGTGGAAGCCGACAAGGCTTTATTTCAGATTTAAGTAATTTCCAGAAAAATTTCGGCAGAGTTTCCTTTGTTTTACGGACTATCCAATATACCCTGCACGCAGAAAATACCAACAAAAGCCACACAGGGCTAACCAAGCAAAATATAAACATATGCGGACCGGCCGCCTCGGCGTATAGGATCGCCCAAACAACATATGCGGACCGGCCGCCTCGGCGTATGGGATCGCCCAAACGACATGTACATACATCCATACAGAAAGACCCTAACCCACAAACACGTCCACAGACCTCTAAACAGACCGACAGAATCATATGGCGGGACAGGGCCCCGCCGTGCCCCTGAACAAATACATATATACATAGCGAACAAATGTATACCAAAATGTGTGCTCTGAAATGAGAAGAGCACTCCAAACAGCAGAAGAGGGTGTCCTAAATGGGTAGATCACCAAACTGTGCGTCTGTACCTGCGGGCATGAAACGCAGCCCCCGAAGAAAGGGGGTCAGTACGAAATATGTACTGAGTATGCAAAGCAGAATATACAGAAAGCAAATCTGAGACATAAACGAAATGGAAGTACCAAACATAAGTGCAAATCCAACATATCAAAATTTGCTTACTTTCAAAAATATGTAAGTAATGCATAGGGTACAGAAGAATATGGTCGCCCACCCGTCGATGGCGCCATAACACAGCATAACACCAGAAAGTTTCAAATCTCCGTATCCCCGTCACATATCACATCACAACATAACGCCATACACAGCATAACACCAAATATAGGTGGAACCCGACCCTCTTTTGCGAGTAGCTCGGTGAACCATAAACACAGCATAACTCCGGAGTATATCAAAATGCGCACGACAACAGAACCGGCCCGGGACTCGGCGAAAGGAATAACAGAATGCACGAGTAGAGTCGTGAGTAGTCATATGCATAAAATCATTATCATAAATTCAAACATAAGTAAAATGATCATATTTGAAATCGGAATAATAATCATACCAAATTCTTTCAAAGATTCTCTGAATTACATAAAGGAAAGTCGCGGGACCCACAGACGGGTATTTACCCAAGTCGGGCCCGCCTATGGAAAACATACGTATCATACATAATGCAAACTTTTATAAAAATATTGGAGCAATCCGAGCATTTATGTGAAATGTATGGCATTCAGAAATTTCGAAGTTCTTTAAAGTGAAACCTTTTTGCGCAAAGTTCGGAAAGCGATTATTTCAAATACATAAAGGTTCATATTTCATCAAATCATACATAAGAGTGCCAAGGAACATATACGGATCATAACATGCTCGGATTTAGAATCATAGGATTTCCCTAATGGCTCGTAATCTAGCCTATCCAAAACTAAGGCATGCCAAAAGAAGGAAGGTTGGAGCTTTACATACCTTTTGCGTTTAGTCGTATTATACTTGTACTTGCTGCCCAATGGTACTTATCCTATATCAAGATATCAAGAGTTACAATTAGTCTACAACGGAATTTCATACGTATTTTGACGCTCACAATCCCTTTCTAACATTTAAACGACGTTTCGTTCGCATTCAAACCAACTAGTGCTACAAGCTAACATTGCTAATCATTCTTTCATATATCAATCCAAACTTGTTTAACATGACTTAGGGGACATAACAAAATCAGCCCCATATGCACTACCTACACCATTGTTATCATTCTTTCTCTTTACATCCATGGAGTACAACAACCACAACAACAAAGTGATTAATACACTAATTCCTTATGTTTATCCAGCCCCTTTTTCAATGTTAGACCAGCCATCATGAACAGCCCAGACTCCAGCAAATACACTACATATATTGTACATAATCATAACTACAATCCCTGCATTTCGACTCAATAAGAGCAGCCACGAAAATTACAACAAACAGCCCCCCAAATGTCACCAAAAACAACCACGAAATTTATAACAAGCAGCCCCAAAACAGCCACAAAATTCATCACAAAACAGCCATGAAATTCATCACAAAACAGCCACGAAATTCATTACATAACAGCCCCAAAACAGCCCTTATTTACCACATAACAATGACCGATAATCTCACGAACATCTAAGAATATACCAAGCAGATCGACACACTTCGCATACGATATTTTCTACGCTTCTTTCCTCCAAGTTTGATGATTCACATCAACAACAACACAGCAACAACATCAACCTCTATATGCAAGAAAACTATCGTACATTACAACAAGTTCTAAAACAGCCCATCCATTATAACACCACAATACAAATCTTAACTATCCTTAGTTCTCCAATTCCTCAAGAACAGCCCCTAACTACGATTTAACCATAATAATGACAACCTCAAATAGCCATATAATCGCATGAGATTTTCCACCAAAAACCTTATCAAAACAGCCCACAACAACAACAACATCGACTATTATATGCAAGGAAACTGCTCTAATTTCACAACAAGTTCTAACATGATTTAAACTTTCCTTTCACCTTTTACACATAATCCATAAATTAATAACAACAACCATCCATGTACAAGAAATTCCTTCAATTTCGTTTCAATAGCAAACCCAAAACAGTCCATCAACACTACAACATCGAAATACAATTTTCGACCTTTATTCCACAAAATTACAAACACATGGAATCAAGTGTAATTTTTACCATTGACAACAGCCCCTATACATGTTAATAACCATATTTCCAGCCCTTCAACATAAACAAATTATCTACAAATATCATACCATAATTATGACAACACTAATCAAACTCAACCCAATTAAAACAACTCCAAATCTGCCCACTTTTAATGCCAACTTTAATCAAACAGTTTTTCTTACTTCCAACTTCACATAATACAACTTAATAGATCCATTACAACATCATTAACTCCAATCTTATAACAAAAAACCGAAATCTTACCTCAAATTAAATTAGGACACTTTAGAAGCTTAAGTTGTTCCAAAAAAAATCTGCCATGGCCGTGAGTTGTCATAACTGTTGTAATCCTTGTTTTCTTCCTCTAATTGGACTTGGAAATCATCAACTTAATTGTGTAGAAGGGGGGAAGAAGAGGAGCAAGCCGTGAGCTTCCTGAAGCTACTGCCATGTCCATGGCCGTGTAGCTCTCTCCCTCTTTCTTTAGTTCACTTTGTGGAGAAGATGAGTGCCTCTCTCTAGATTTTCAGATTTGTGGTTGAAGAGGAAATCCCCCTCTCTCTCTAAATTTCGAATTTAATGAGTATTGGAAGTGTGAGTCATCCACTAAGACCTCACATGTTGTCTCATCTCTCTAAATTTTCAGATTTGGGAATGAAGTGTGGAAGATGACAATGTGATGAATGAATTATTTTAGTCATCAAAGTGTTGTTTATGGGCAGCATAATGCTCCCACACGTGCCCACTATAGAATGTCTTCAAGATCAGATTTTTTTTTTTGTTATAATGCTTGGTGGAGCCCACTTAATACACTAATTAGCCTAATTAATCCTTAATCCCCACGAATATTTCTACACTAACTGCAATTAATTAACAAGTCGTGCACTTATTAAAATCGGGGATTAAAAGTCTTTGTCTCATATCGCAAAGTAATCTTGTCCTTGAATTTATGTCCATTAGCTCACAAATAATCCAATGTACAAAATTACGGGATATAACACTCCTATTTATAGTTTTGCCTTATGGGCCTTGCATACAACATAAAGCCTTTTTAGAATAAAGTAAACCCTAAAAGGATAAGGTTGGGTCGTACGGTCTGACACTCGTACGGTTATCGGTACAATGTGACAGAACTATGTTGACGCGTGGCAATTTCGTAATTGATTAACCGGACTAATGGCCACGATCAACTTGGTCATGGAAAAACCGGACCAACGGCCACGATCAACTTGGTCATAGAGAAACCGGACTGGCTATGATGCGGAGTTTGGTCCGGAGATATTGGACCAAACAGATTTGCTTCACTTTTCTCAGGTCAGCCGCAGCCGGTGCAATTTCATCAGTTCTAAGGGAAGACTCGGTGACCATGCCTATCTCTTTTATCGCCGGTCCCCGGTCTCACCGGTCTTACATATATCCCGGTTTTTACCGTATACATATGTAGTGCTTTTAGACTTAAACTTGGTCCATATATTTCTAAATTGGTGCGTTTAGGAAATTGTATGCCCTCTCCATGTCAAATATGGATTTTTTCTTTTGGAAATACTACGAAGTTGCCAAAAAATTACACGGTTACTTTTAGGAAGTTATCTCTCCATGTCAAATATGGATTGTTTTTTGGAAATAAAAAATTACCAAAAAAAAAAACAAAAAAAAAGAAACAAAGCAGGTGGTTAGTTTTAGGAAATTAAACCTTCTCCACATCAAATAAGGATTGAAGGAATTACTATAAGAAAGCAGCTACCGTTTGTTATTTTTCACAATCATTCAATTACAAAGTAATTAAGAAGAAAGTGAAAAGTGAAATATAATTATGGAGTGGAAGAAGCTTTACGTTCTTGGTGCGGGCTCTTACGGCAAAGTGTATTATGCAGTGAAGATCGATCCTTTTTCGTTATCTGCTTCAGTTGCTGCTGTTAAATGCGCAGATATCAACCGTTCAATTTCACTTCAACAAGAAGCGCAAATCTTGACAACTCTAAAAGGTTGTCCTCACGTAGTCCAGTTCTTTGGAGCAGACATAAGCATTGATAACGGCAATATTCTAACTTACAATCTGTTTCTTGAATATGCAAGTGGTGGATCGCTGCACGATTTGATTAATTCAAAGAGAGGAATGACAAAGATGTCTGAATTGGAAGTAGGTTTTTATGCATATCAACTCTTAAAGGGTATTCAACATGTTCATAAGAAAGGGTGGGTTCATTGCGATATTAAACCCGCTAATGTTTTGGTTTTCGATAACGATAATAATGAACATGGTGGGATGCACAAGTTGAAGTTGGCCGACTTTGGATTGTCACTAAGAGTTGGTGATGGAATGGCATATATGACTGGAAGGATGTTGAGCAATCGGGGGACTTTACTCTATGCACCCCCAGAATCTTTGTCATGTGGTTTTCATTCCAAAGCTTATGATATATGGTCGCTAGGGTGCACTGTGGCGGAGATGATGACTGGAAGCCGCATCTGGATTTATCGCAACAGTACTAAAGATTTGCAGTGGCAGATTATGAATGAAGACCCTGTGATTCCGAGTGATGTTTCTGAGATTGCCAGAGATTTTTTGTACAAGTGTTTCATAAAGGACCCTCGAAGAAGATGGACGTCCGAACAACTACTCCAACATCCTTTTATTCAGAGATCTTTATGTACTTCGACTAATTCGATGCCTGAAACTCAAGGCAGGATAGCAAGGGTTAATCCTTTTGGTTGCCAAGTTCCCGTTCCCGAGAAGGACTTCATCAATTTACTCTTCGAAAGTAGTTTAAGGATACAATGAAGCGAATAAGATTGCAAAAGCACTTATTTACTGCTGATGATGTATTACTATTATTTTACAGAACACAAATTTTGTTAATACTACTTGGATATAGAATTTCTTTCTATTATAATAGTGTGTAACAGTTGCTTTCTACTAACTAGATTTAATTACGTTCTTTCTTTCTTTCTGATTAACTTACTTTAGTTATGCTGGGAAGAAAATGCTGTTATATTTCTGAAACCTTCAACGGAACGAGCATGCAGTACTAACATTAATGCTTCATAGGTGGAATGGTTATCATTTTGATCTCTGTGTTGTGTGTGTTAAAGAACAAGATTGATTTCGAGTTCATCAACTAATATTTCTTCAGGGGATAATGCGTTAATATAAATGCAGATATGTGTTTAAATCTGCCTAAAAGGAAAAACATCGAACTACGGATTAAACTGAAACATGTCTAATGAAACACTTGTATGAAAAAACTACGAAATTATCACCCAAACATTATTTAGTCCAAGAAAGTACAACTGTTGATAAAGGAAATGCATGATTAACCAAAAAAAGCCTCTATCATGGCAAGAAACATTCTATCGGATGCTAAACTAGTGTGCAGCATCATCTCGGATAGAAGCAATACATTAAGATGCAAGCACGACAAAACCAACTCTGCACCTGAAATTCTCTTCTTCTTCATGGTCAACACACTCATTTCCATCTACTTTGCTAATAATAGGGGCCTGCTACAAGTAGATGATTGACATTCATTGATCAGAATACATAGAACATAAGTTGGTCTATTCTCCTATGTGATCGGTACAAAATCTATTGCACATTAGAATTAACAAGGAGAGTATGAATCTCCTGGCTCGTGATTAGGTGAAAACAAAGAAGGCTGATCCCTATGCCACCGTCCAGACCATTGCAATACATATTCCTTTCCAGAAAAAGTTCATTCCATTCAGATTACGTCTTAATCCCATTTTAGTTATGTTGGAATTAGCAAGGAGAGTATAAATTTCTTAGCTCATGGTTAGGTTAAGCACAAAGAAGGTTATCCCCCAACACACCGTCCTGCATACAGATTCCTTTCAGCTGCCAAACAACATTCCTTTCCATCATAGCTACATTTCAATCCCATTCCAGTAATGACCAGTTATATGAATCCTCTATACATAGGCTGAACCAAGAGGGCTTAGAGAAAAAGCAAGAGTAAAAAAATTGCTTAATTGTAAACTCCATGAAACCATTACAAATTATCTGCCTCCTCTCTGTTGACTGCTGAGTTGCAGCAGCTCATCATAAATTTAACTATAATTGTGCTAAATTACTAAAACAAATAACAAATATAGACCTGACCCCCTTTTTGCTGGGACAGTGTTCGTTCTCACTGAATCGTGTTAAGAAAACAAAACTTTTACAAAAGATTTTCCCTTTCCTATTGACAAATTCAAACGGTAAAAGAAACAAAATCCAGGATCTAACTAGTCCAGTTTTTCATGTTCATTCAAAGTCCAGATTCATCCAGTAAAATTTATGCATTTCTCAATAACAAAATCCAGTAAAACTTCATATAGGTCAAAACAATGGGAGAAAAAATCAGGTAGAAAAAGGTATTTCAGTATACATTCCATTAATTACACAGCAAACACCCTTTCAAAAATATACACATTCAACTATAACCTTAACATTCACAGCGAAAGTCCAAAAGTAAACTAACTTTAAAAAAAAAAAAAAAAACATACAACAAAAAGCACATTAACAAACAAAACACATATATCTAAACTAGATGATCAAGAAACTGACAAAGATATACCAAAATTCGTTTTCACATATCAACCCCAAGAGTTATCAAAAGCAGCCGATGTAATCGCCTGAGTAAATTCCTGATAACTGATCCTTCCATCTCCATCAGTATCAGCTTCTCTTATCATCCCAGTAAGTTCTTCAGCAGTCAAAGCATGTCCAAGTTTAGCCATCGAATGCGCCAACTCAGCAGCCGTAATATATCCATTTCCATCTCTATCAAACATCTTAAATAACTGTTTCAACTGCTCTTCCGTGTAAGGGGATTTCGCTGGAAGAAGCTCTGGTGCAACTAGTGAAACGAATTCGGAGAATTCAACAAGGCCGTTATCGTTTTTATCAGCTTTTTGAATCAGAGTTTCAAGCTGATCAGGACTTGGTTTTAAACCGAGGGACCTTAATAACGCGCCAAGCTCGAGTTGTGTTAAACTTCCGTCATCGTTTCTGTCGAATGATCGGAAAATTTCTCGCAGTTCAGCCAACTGCTCATCATCTAACTTCACAGGTGGTCTATTACTCATATTTCTCTGTGAGGCAATAAATCAAACACTTGATGTGCACTGTACAATTCTTGATCTGCAGATTGAATTATTCTTGAAAATCAATATCAATGGATACCCTTTTCTTTCTTTTCTTCAAAAATGGGGTTTGGGTTTTGTTCTTCTCGTTTTTTGCTATTCGTGTTATCCTCTTTCTTTTGTTGGCTACTGACTTTTTTGACTACTCTTTGCTCAATTTTGTGTCACTTTCGTGTAACTTCTTCTCTTGGACTTGGTAATGGCTCTACTAAGTTCGATGGATTATCCGAATTACAAGGAAAAGTTATCCGGATTTGTAAGATCGAGATTGAAAAAAAGATATGGGTGAGTCCCCAAATGAACTGGACATGATTATTTCTCATTTGTCCCCTAAGAGACCTTTTATATTGTTTCTTTAAACAGGGCAAAGTTAGGTTAATTGATTTTGTTGTCTTTTATATACTCTTTTCATTTCAATTTATGTGAATTTTTTCGAAGTACGACAGTTAAATTTTTTTAATTTTAATCGTAAATTTAAACATAAATTTATCAAGTTTGTAAAAATAAAATTTATTTATTTAGAAACTATGTAAAAAGTAAGTAAAATGTGGTCAAAGAACCACTTTGAAGACTCCCCAAGTAGTAATAAGTTCACATAAATTAAAACAGGAGGAGTATTTAAATTAAGTTTTACGTCTTTTTTATGAGAAAGTTTTATTTTTATACATAATAGATCTAAAAATAACATAAAAAGGGTCAATAAAATTATTTTCTTTAATCAAATTATAAGTCGTCGTAGGAGATCATTTCCTTGTGTCGTTCTCTCCCTAGTGGTGTAATGAATATTTACAAAAATAATTTTCTCCATGATGAATTGTATAACAAACAAGAATGTTCAACTACCACATAATTTTATAATAAAGGCTATAGGTTATTAATTGTGATAGTTACGAAGGTCAACCCCTCGAAAAAGTAAAATACTTGTTGTATCAAAATTTGTAACTCAAAATTTACACTCGGGTAATTCAGTTACTCAATAGTAGTGATAAACAATTAGTCAATTACAACAAAATATTGCCAATGAGACCTTGTTAAGATGATAAGGTTAGTCATTAGTGATAATATTCTTGAGGTTTAGTATATTTGTATGCACTAAATTGATACTAATATTAAAAAAAAGAAAAAGAACATGCACGTCAACACATGAGAAGAACACACATGACAAATTTTTAGTTTCTTTTGTACAAGCAACAAAGAAAAAAAGTATAGTCAATATTCCTCTTCTATTTAATTTAGTTTTTGGACAAGTAAAACTATCATGACGATTGATGAACATGAAATGAAAGGATTTGAGAAGAGGAAAAAAGAGGGACAAAAAGGCAAAAGGTTGCGGCACCAAACGCGGGAGTTTCGTGAGGAAAGAAGAGCACGTCGCTATTTTGGAGGATCTTGACGGTAATGACTTTGTCAACTGTTTTTTAAATTTGCCATATTCTTCTACTCTTCTTATTATTATAAATTTCATTTTTTTTTTTGGTCTAGACTAGATTTCTTATTCATTATGGCAGCTTTCCCATGTCGTGTGGGCCTGTTTTAGCTTTTCAATATTTTGTGAAAAAAAGGTGGAGTAGTTGATTAAGTGGAGTATAGGATTTTTACTAAAATATTTTAGAATATAAACAAGTAAACATTTGAAAGAGCCAAAAAAAAAAAAATTCAACATCTACTATATAAACTATAATAAAAATTAAAGAGTAATTTTAACTTTATGTACAGTATAATTTTCTATCAGAGGAGGTTTAGTTTCCCCTTCCATCCCTAGCTCGGCCCCTGATTGGTGGTGTGTTCTTTCCTTTTTTATTTTTTCCAATTAAATAATTTGAAGAAGCCCTTAATGTTCTAATTACAATGACAGATTATCAACAGGGATCAATGGCAAGTTTAATTACGAAAATGTCAATAATTAAAGATTATGCGGAGAATCCAAAGACATTTCGTGAGAATTGCAATAAGCGTTGTGCAATTGGCGCTTGTCTTGGCAGGTTCCCCCCCCTCTTTTTTTTCGGAGAGAATTTTCTAGTCACAAACAACAAACGACCCTGCTGGTAGGACATTTGGTAGTTTGTGAGTAGCCTTCAATGATTCTGAATTTAGAATATAGAGTTGTTGACAAAAATACTAATGCATGATTTTTGGTAGCTTTTGATTGGAATGAAGTCAAGAACAATGATGGAAGATGTGCTGGAGTTGATAAAATAATTGAAAAGCTATAAAAATTGTTGGAAGACTTTCATTTTAACATTCCTTTATGTTTGTTTTCCCTTCTTTTATATGATTAATAGAAGAAAAGAAAAACTATAATCATGTTAGAAGACAATTGAATTCAAACTTGTAAACACTGCATTTTTGTCGTACATCCTGATCGTTGGGTTAACTCCATGGGAGGATAGTAATAACTAATAAATGCCCTTGTGCACATTCCTCTTAATCATCTAAAGTAATACTTCTATCAGAATTTCCTTCGTAATCCTAACTAGTGAATTTATCCGCGCTTCGCGCGGTCATGAAATACCTCATTGAAGTTATGATTTTTTTTTTCGATACCCAAATATTAAAAGTAATCACAAAGCATACTTTGTGAAAAGTAAAGTTGATAAGTTCAACCCTTATGTTTATTTCAAAACTTAAATATTCAATAATTAAATTAAAAGTCAAAATGAATAAAAACATCACCAACATTCTTAGTGGATATAAAAAGAAGTAAACACAACATCATAACAATTATATTTTCCGTGTCAATAAAACATATATTGACTGATCAATTTATAGAAGAATATATATATATATATATATATACACAGAGTTTCCGGTGATTGAGAAATAATAAATAGATTTATGAACCTCTAAATTTCTTTTGCATCGCATATACAAATTCAAGGGATTTTGATAGAGGAATAAGATTGAAACTTATGTAAAACACACAAAATATTATGAACTTAAACACGAAAAAATAATACCCCCTTCGTCTCCTAGCCACAACAGACTTTCATAAACCACAACTTGGTTGTACTATTTTTAAGAATAGCTATTACTACTACATTAGGGAATTCTCTAAAATGCAGGAGTAACTGGTCAGCCCTAAAAAACTATCGGATGAGTAGAAAAACAAAATATCACTAAATAAACTTTATTATTGTCACCATCGCTGCTTAATTCAATGTTGATAGTTGGATGTGTGTACAACACTGATTTCTACTTCCATACAACTAAAAAAATCACTTCTTATATTCACATCATTTGATATGTACTGAATTTCAACGAACTCATCAAGGTGCAAAACTACAACATTGCAAAAAAGGTTACATGTTTATAACCTATAAGAACATTGGTAAATAGATTTAACGGAAAAAATGACAAAACAATAGTTGGTTTTGACAAAAAAACAATATGAAGAGCCAAAACGACATCACAAGTAGTGCCCTCACATATGTAATAAAAGAACACAAAAACGAAGTAAGAAACTGTGAATTTATCATCTGAATAAGAGATAAGGCAAGTATCTAATAACCGAATGCCATGTCTGCAAAGGCATTCTGGTGGCATATTAAAAGTTGTACAAAAAATCTTTTAAAAAAATATGAAGAATCTACGAGAGTCCAAACAATTAAATAATATATAGTTAAATAAATAACAGATTGAGGCCAATCTTAACCATATGAACGGACCTCGTTCAGGGGTCAAGGAAAGAAGATACCTCTGTTGACAAATTATTTTAGAGTATGCTTTCAAGGTGGCATAAGTCAACTATATTCATACAGTGTAAGTTATTTTTCTCTTAGATTGATTAGTACATGAAAATTTGCAGTGCTAAATATGACACCATAATTCTGATTAAAATCAGATCCCTAGGACCACATCTCTAAATTATTTTCATATATATTTTTCCTATTAGAGAAAATTAAGTAGAAACATATAAAAAGAAATTGAAGGACATAAAAAAAATAAGAAGATCGTACTAAAATATGTGTACAAGCTTAACCGAAATATGCGAAAATTTTGTGTAAATATATCTTACCTTACTAATCTTAGAGACCAAAGAGATCAGCATGTAAGGCCTATACCATATCCGTTTCTTCTTGTAATGGCATATATATACATATATATATATATATATATATATATGTGTGTGTGTGTGACTCTTTTAACTTGTGGAAGGTGAGGGATCGGAGGGGAGAGGCTCGTTGGAAGAACTTGAAAGCTGATGGGGCTTTTCAGTTCTCCATTAGCATATACAATAATTAATAATTAATACAGTAACTTATACACAATGAATTGGTGTGGTTATTACATAATTTAATGAAACTCAATAAATAGGTTAGAATGTGGTTAATTCCTTAACTAAAAAATAAGAAAAAATAGAGAAAAATTCAGAAAAAAAGATAAAAGATAAATAGAAATGGTGGCCATAGAGAGGTGACACATCACCTTGTCTATGCCTAGCTTTATATTATATATAGATATAGATATAGATTCTTGGTACTAGTATTTAGATAAATATCAAATTGATGAAATGCATTGGCGGAGTACAATTCTATTTACGGGATCAGCAGAATTCAATATTTTTAGCCCGAACCTTGTATTTTGTGTTAAAATCTACTTGTTGGAAATATTAACAATATTAATCAGTAAAACGAACAAAAGGATTGAATCAACTTATTAGATCACCGCTGCGTCGTGGCAAGCTACTGCCTGGAAAGCGATTTTGGACCAACTACTGTGCAAATCGTTTAGCCCGGTTGATCCCCAAGGTTCCACAGCACTTTCAAACACTTGCACTAGTGGCTGGAAGTTTGGAGTTTGTATAAACTGAATTGCCTAGAAATTGGAAGGAAAAGAAGATTTTTCAAGATAAAGATGAGATGATTTTTTTTGTGTGCAAGTAATTCACCAAGAAGACAGATTTATACAGGCTGAAAATATGATGGGTTCAAAGAGGATTTATTAAACCAGCCATTAAATCAACCATTAAAGGGAATTGAAGGACCATTACTCCGTATGTTACAGAATTGATGAGTATGTTCATATTCTTGTAATGTATCTATATTCTTTGCATTACACAAAAGGATAAAAGGTAAGATTAATTCCTACACTACTTAGTGGGCGTTTGGCCATAAAAATTATTTACTTTTTCCGGATTTTATTTTTTATTTTTTTTACTTTTAGCGTTTGGCCATAAAAATTATTCACTTTTTTCCGGAGTTGTATTCCGGAATACTAAAAACAAGAAAAACTTATTTTTAAAAAAATTTCAACTTTTTTCACTTTTTTATATTACATTTGACCAAAAACTACAATTTAAAAAACTATGGCCAAACACAACTCCAACTTCAAAAATTCCAAAAAAAAGTGAAAAAATTTTTGATATTTATGGCCAAACGGGCCCTTAATATATGTTATAATTTATTCAATACCCAATAAATTCAAAATGATATTCCACTGGCAATACGTTCATGGTTGACTAAATTATGTGAAATCAAGCTGCTAACCAGTGCTACGGCATATGATGTGTGACTTCCTATTTTACTGACAAATTAACGTCTTCACAATGCAGCCGCCAAATGAGCCGTCCGATCAAAGATCAGATCACTAATCTACTAATTTAAAAGCTGCCAATAATTTTCCTGATATCCTTTAAGAAAACATTATAATATTTACTTAATAGTACTTGTTTGGGATTTTATCAAAAAGGCTAATTCACTTGATTGCATATCAAAAGGGGGACTGTTTTTCTGTATCATTTGGATATTGGAAAAAACAACTTCCTTGACAAAACAATCGAGATCTCCAAAACAATCACTTATTTCTCCAAAAAATGTGACTAAGAGCCCGTTTGGATTGGCTTATAAGTTGCTTATAAGCTGTTTTCAGCTTTTTTAAGTGTTTGACTGGCCAGCTTAAAGTCATTTTGTGCTTAAAATAGGCTCAAAAAAATAATTGGGCCTATTTGACTTAGCTTATCTAAAGGAGCTTATAAGCTGAAAATAGTTTATAAGCCAAAAAAATAAATTAGACTACCCAACTTATTTTTTTTAGCTTATAAGCTGCAAATAGCTTATAGGCATAAGCCCATCCAAACAGGCTCTAACTAATCTACTACTGAACGAACAATCATTAACTTTCAAAAAATTAAAATAGGTTTTTTCCCCAAAAATCTCGTTTTTGTCTTTGAATTTCGATCCAAAACAGATCTCATTTTAGGAACTAAGAAGGCATTAATTTTTTTTTTTTTTTTGGTCAAATCTAGCAGTGTTCAAATAAATGATCTCTCAGAGAAAAAATAGGATAATTTGCTGAGATATAAAGGTAAATTTGTTAAAATAACCCTATAACAGGATTTTCTTAAGAAATTCTAGACAGTATTTTTTAATTCTATAATACCAGCTGAAATTTATAAGAAGGTACCGCACCGTACCAACTGATTGTGAAATTCGTTTACTTAAAACAAAACAAAAAAGGCATCAGATTAATAAAACAGGAAAAAATCCAAAGGACCCATCCCAAAACAGTGGCTCTGAATTCGTCAAGTTTCAAATCCACAAGTATAAACAAGACATCAAAGATTTTGATCTTGACTGGAGACGCTCAAGTCTACATTGAACAGCCATTCTTGGTAAAGTGAAGTCGTTAATTTTGACTTAGTTGTAAAGCAATACTACAGTTGACTTATAGAAAGAAATTACTCAACCACTTGAAGTACTACTATCACAAAATTGGGAACAAAAGAAAAGTTCAACTTTCATCAACTAGGCTTTCAAGGCCAACTCTGATAGCAAAGTGCATAGGGTTTAAGTTTTACGCACTCACTGCGTAAAGTTATCTATACAATCTAATCACTTCGACTGCAGATAAATCTCTATAATAAAATTAATTAATAACCCAGTAATGATAACTAACCTGCTATAACAAGTTAATTTACATTAATATGTATAAAAAAATCTCTACACTGTCAGTATATTAAATCCAAGTGAAAGATGAGAAGAGATATATTATGAAAGGCAACTATTTTTTGCAGTCTTCTCTAAAACAAGTGAGAAGGGCATCCTTCGTGAGTAGTTACCAATTATCATGTATATGAAATGTAATTGTAAGTTTTCTTCTTTCCAGATAAGCTGAAATTACTGACCTCCAAATGATGAAATACTCGAAATTTGGAAATCCAAAGCTATTACATTTTATTTCAGCAGCCCTTCAACTATAACAAATTTTACATTATCTAACACTGGATGATGGTGATTCGGGCTTAAACTGTTTAAAGTAATTTCTCAGCTTGATCCTGAGATAATTCAGTACCAATACTCAAGCATTCCAACATATTCCCTCCCCAAAAGAGAACCTTTAACAAAAGTGAGATTACCATTCTGCAATCGGACACAAATTTGACATCAACAGAAAGCAGAGCAATGTAGGCTCTCATAACTGCTCGATCCAAATTCTACGAGGATATCAAAAATATAAATCAAATTTCATGTGGATATTTTTTCTTGCCACCTTCAATCTGCAAGTAAAAGCTATAATAGAATCTTATTAATAAAATAAAGACGTGTATCACTTTACAGCTAAGGTGGATTAAATACTACATTCTGCACTAAATCGATGTAGCAGTAGATACCACTGCCATTGCTAAGAACTCTGTAAATCATAAGACAGGATGATGGGTACCTCTACTAATATAGAAGAGAACTCCCTTCCTTAACTAGTACAAAAAGCCCACCATCTCCTCTGGAGATCCGCATATCCTTATCAAGGTATGTCGTGAGAAGGAAAGATTTTGTCCTTTCGCCTGGAATTGGGATCTTGAAAGAAGGCTGACCAGAAAGAATTCGTGCTATGCCTGCAAAAGCATTTTCCAGAGGACCTAGAGATTGTTGTACTGGAGAGAGACTAATCTTTTGCCCAAACACATCCACAGTTTCCGGCAGATCTATGTTTGATTTTATCTCTGGAGGTTTAAAGTTCCCTTCCTTAAATTCAACCTGCAAAAATAGTAGTTGTCAGCCAAATACGGAAGGAAAATTGAAATATCCCCCAAAATACCCTGCGAAAATTTCTCAAGAAAACAATCTACAATTTCCTGATATTTTACACAATTAGTTCCTCTACTAACTCAACTTCTTTCTCTTTGCGCAGGATATTGCTGTAAGTACCTTTCTAAAGAAATTAGATTGTAGTTGAAAAAGGTACCTGTATTCTAGAGGGGCTTCGAACTTCAAAAGTGGCAGTAGCACTAAAAGACAAGGTGGCTACAGGGCTTGATAATGTAGTCGAATTCTCTATAGTCAAGCTGCTCGAATTTATGTCTTGGCTAATCTTTTCTACCTTCAACAGAGGTATGTTGCCCACAGCAAGAAGAGGTAACAACTCAGAAAATGCAGTGAACCTGACACATTGAGGAAGAAATATAAGATTGTTTGCTGCAAATACATCATTTAGCATTTACTTCAAAGCAGTTTCTGCATGAAATTTCACTACAAGAGATCACATTCTTCAGTGTTAACAGTAAGGTAAGATTGCATTATTTCATTGAAACTATTATCAGCAATGCAGCACCCAGTTAACACTTGGGAACTTGGTACGTGACAGTTAACAAATATGCACCTTTCATATTGAGGCATAGAGCTACAGTCTTCCAGTTCAATGCCAAGTCATATAGGCAAGTCTGGACCTTTCTTCCAACTAAAATCGCAACAACAGAAGCGAAGATCTTTATCTACAGAGATTCTTGGCCCAAATCAAAATCCAGACTACACACTACATTTCAAATTTCATTTTTAGATTCACTATACTGACCTTTTGGCTGTCCAAAATATATGCACTTCCTATGGTGAAACTTTTTTAACTAACACTAGGGCAGCCCGGTGCACTAAAGCTCCCGCTATGCGTGGGGTCCGGGGAAGGGCCGGACCACAAAAATTACTTCAAAAAGCCCTTTTCATATCTCAATAAAATACAAAAGAGAAAAGACATCATTTGACCCTTGAACTTGGCACGAAAACTCAGTTTGGCAACTAAACTTAACTTGTATTTATTTACCCCTCTTAACAACTTTCATCTTAATTAAATACAACCCCAAATGCTGACGTGGCAAAAAAAATAAGAGAGTGAAAAATATAAAAAGGTGGGCCCGCTGATATATATATATTATTATATAATTAAAAAATAAAATAAAAATATATATAATTAAAAAATAAAATCAAAATGCACCCCCCACCCCCACACCACAGCCCCGGCCCTCTTCTTCACCAAACAACCCCGCCCCCACCGCCATCTTTTTCTTCACAACCCCTCACCCCACAGCCCCGCCCCCTCTTCTTCACCCCACAGCCCCGCCCCCACCACCTTCTTCTTCTTCACAGCCCCCCACCCGCGCCACAGCCCCTCCCCCACCACCTTCGTCTTCTTCACAACCCCCACCCCACGCCACAGCCCCGCCCCCACCACCTTCCTCCTCCTTCTTCTTCACAAATTCCTCTGTCTCTCGATATTCTCATCATTCTTTTCTTATCATTTTCACCATTTTTTGGTTTCTTGATTTTGATTTTTGTTTTCTTTCAAAAATAAAGTTATGGAATAATGATTATGGAAGAAATGGGGTTGCTAATAATAATAATAATAATAATAATAGCCAACAATAACAACCAAAATAACCAATCTGGACGAATTTGAGAAGGAATGGGATGAAATTTGGTGGGGTGATGATGGTGGTGGTGGTGGGTGTGGGTTAAAGATGTGGGTGTTGTTCTTATGGGTGGTTATGGTAGGATGAGGAGAAAGAAGAAGAAAGAGAAAAATAAAAAATGAAGGGTAAGTAATTTTTGACATGGCAATGACGTGGTAAGGATGAGCGTCGGCGGCGGTGCGGAGGCGGCAGCGGCAACGGAGGTGTGGCGGCAGCGGGGGGGTTGAGGAGAAAGAAGAAGAAAGAGAAAAGGGGGAAAGAAGAAGAAAGAGAAAATAATAAAAGAAAAACAAAAAATGAAGGGTTAGTAATTTTTGACATGACAATGATGTGACAACGACGTGACAACGATGTGGCAATGACATGGCGCGAGTGTAATACACCTCCCATTGTGAGAGTGGTATTATTTTTTCAGGGTGGTAAATAATTGAAATGAAAGTTGTTAAGGGGGGTAAATAAATACAAGTTAAGTTTAGTTGCCAAACTGAGTTTTCGTGCCAAGTTCAAGGGTCAAATGATGTTTTTTCTCAATACAAAATACAAATTTGTCAAGCAAACTTTTGGCTATGTTACTAAAGAAAGATAAGTTAACTCTCATTTGAATAATTGTACCGGGTGAAATTAGAGCACAGTTCCAGATGCACCAACCAAATATTTGTACAGCTGTTGCTAGGCATTGGCAACTCATGCTCACATAAAAAAGACATAAAGCTTCAGAAGCTACAGAGAGGAAGTTTGATGATAGAGCATAGTCTCTTCTTAGGAACCTCAGATGCCAATATAGATCATTATCTCTTGTCAGGAACCCGAAAGACTACTGAGTGTTCTAATTGTTGTTAAAAATTCCTCTATGGTTTGACAATGAAAGGGATGGTGCAATGGTTGGAAATCCATCCAATGTCAACAAGGCCTACTTAGAAAAAATAGAAGCTCCTATAGGTGGGCTCAAATTTTTACAGAATACTGTCATGGAATGGTAGAAGTTAGAAGCAGAAGGCTGTTTGCAGACCATTCAAAATGTGAATATATGCAATATCGATCATAATTTCTTGTTAGGGTCCTATAGCTCTTCTTTCAGTTTCAAAAGAAGTTTTTGTTAGGATTCATAATGAGGGTTGTAAGCGTTGAGAAGACTTTGTCCATGGTCTGACGATGAAAAGGAATGATGTGAGGCTTGGAAATCCATCCAACATCCACAAAGCCTACTCGCTTAAAAGGTAATAGTAGAAGTAAGCTCCAACATTTTAGAGAAGAGAGTGGTCGATTAGAAGTACAGGCTGTTTGTGGAACCATTTGAAATATGACAATGCCCTAAAGACAGGTCATTCAATAAGAATTTGGAAAAATCCGTTTTTGATAAGGAAAGGGAAAATGATTAGGGATTTGGAAAAATCTTTAAAAGAAATATATGACGCAATAAACTTTTAATAAAGCATAGCAATTCTCTGTCACACAAAGTATCATCGACATTCATGCCCCAATTTGATTTTCCTACTCTATGCTATAGAAGAATAAACTTTGAACAGGAACTCTAGTATAAATATTGTCTTAAAAAGCATATCTTCAACCTTCAGATTTAATTCTGTGATATGTGAACCATGATAGTAAATGTCAGCAATCTTAAGATCATAGATCAAATCCTATAAAATTATACTTCAAAACTATTAGAACCAGTCTATCACCACTTCCCACTTCCAAGCATTTAAATTTTTGTACTTAGTACAACTTTACTTTCCCAGTAGAACTAGGGAAATAATAATAATAACAACAACAAAACATTGGCGATGAGAACAAACAACTATACCATTAAGATAATCCCCCTTTATAGGAAGTTACTTAAAACTTAAAACCCTTCCCTCTTTCGATAGTTTAAACGAAGTTGATTCAAACGAGAAGAAATTTGGGAACTATAGACAGCAGTGCTTTTTTTTTTTCTTTGGAAGGTGGAGAATATGGGGGGGCAAACTGCTGGTTCCTTTCAAAAACTTGCTTCGAGAAGGAAGCTCCAAAAGATGCAGTCATGACCATCTATAAAGTAACAGTATGAGAAGTAAAAGTCATATTATGCAACCAATGCCTTAATGGTTAGGTCCTATGCTTTATGAGGAGCTAATAACTCAGTATAATATAAAAGCAAGTTTGGCCCTAAGTTGTTCCTATGGTATGGTATAAGAACAGATATGGGTATGAGTAGAAAATGAAAAATGTTTAACTTTAGAATAGAGAAAAGGCTTAATAAAGAAAACCTTAATTGTAGGTTTAGTGGTAACATTGTTATTAGTTGTTGAAGAGAATTCTAACGGGAGGAAAGCCAAGTGAAACTTCCCTTTCAAGATAGAAGCAGCAACCGGGAGGCTTTAAACTCAAATGTGAAAACCATAGAATGAATGTGAATTGTAAAATCAAGCTCCACCTACTACTCCAAATTTTCGACCAGTACTCCCTGCACTCTTAAATAGATCCTAGTTTGACTAGCCAAAAGGGCAAGAGGAAAATTAGAATATATTTCATATTACGGTTTGCAGACAATTATTTAGTTGAAATGTGATACTTAGTTGAAAAGACATCAAATCAAGATTAAGATATATTAGAAGCATTGGCTCGTCTTGTCTTGAATTCTTGGAAAATACTTGAGAGAGCAAGTATTTCCCTGCAAAGTTAAACAATGTACATAGTCCGAAGTATCCCAGATTAACAGGGTAAATAGTTATAGAATTCTCGGAATTAAACCCCAAGGCATGTCATTACAGGAAGAACCGAAGAAGATATGGTCTTCTAACTACGGTGGGTAACAACTGAAGGATACAGCTGAAAGCAAGCATATAGACAAGTAACAGCTCACCTCATAAGGTTCTTATTTAAGGCCAATCTCAACTTTCAAGTTCCCTCTTTTAAAGTGTTATGATGTACCTATCCCGATTGTATAATGAACTCCCACCATACAATTCTAGCTTTCTTCTTTACTGCTTTGGTGCAATGCCTACATTTGCGGTTAACTTCTAACCATGCACCTGGAATTGGGGGAGAGCAACTTGCTCTGTGGTGTCAATGCTCAGGATAAGCATGCCACAACCGATACCATCAACCCCTTTTTCCCATAATGAATGAAATCCAGGTAAATTTGACTACCGGAAACTACCAATTACCCTTTAATAGAAGCCCCCTGTGAGACGAATATCAATTTGTTAGAAATTGTAATTCGCACTGTCCTAGAAAACCACTCATTGTTTCCACAAACAAAAGCCAGCATGCTTACAGAAAATATACCTACATAACAATGAAAAGATCATAAATGGCGAAAACAAAGTCAAAAAAAGAACTCCCTCTGTCCTTATGTGGCACCCTTTCCTTTTTAGTCTTGTCCAGAATAAATGTCACATTTCTATAATTAGAAACAACTTAACTTTAAAATTCCTCTTTTACCTTAATGGAATGATTATAGCCACCCAAGAATTGTTTTAGACCACAATTTCAAAAGTGTTTCCTCCTCTGTTAAACTTTGTGTCAAATCAAACGGTGCCACATAGAATAACCAAAGAATCAAGCAGCGAATTAAAAACTCACACTAAAATCCAGTTGCCATCAAGCAACTCAGGACACTCATTTGGTGCTGGAGTAGGATTAGCTGCTTCCAACTGAGAAACAAACTCCAAAGCCTCGGCCCGAACCTCCGATGAAGACCGAAACCCGAAATCCGACCCATAAACCGTATCCACCAAACACCTTTTAAGTTCTAGAAGCTTCTCATCTTCTCCAACACTCACATCAACCCCTGCACTTAGAGATGTTAAAATTAGCCCATGAAAACATAATCAAAACATAACCCACCCAAGTTTGGACGGATTATTAGCCCGCCCATTTATTAGCTCAACTCATCTCATTTCAGCCCAATAAAAATTGTGGTGATATGTAGCCCAAATTACTCACCGAGAAATCTTGTCTAAATATTTTTTATTTGATATGCTATATAAAGCCAAAAATAATAATCTTTTAAGGTAAATTAAAACTTAGTAAGAATTGAGGGGGTGGGCTTATAACCCGCATTTCAGCCCAAATAACGTTTAGGCCAAGTCCAACCCACTTTAGCTGGATTATTGACCACCTATTTATTAATTCAATCCATTTTGACCCGTTTAGTTGACACTACTACCTGCACTGCCGTTACCCCACTCATCCTCATACTGGGGAGGATCCGAATCCGATAACTTCGTAACCGGGTCGGGCTCAGGCTCCGACTTCTCTCCCCATTCATCAACGAACTCAGCCTTTTTATCGTCAGCTTTGTTATCACTGTCCGGTGTAATAAAGGTCGGTTTTTCCGGGTCATTGGATGATCGAACTGAGAAATTGGGATATTTTCGAAACTTAGGGGTGGGAATTGAAGAAGGAAGATAAGTGTGGGGTTTAAGTGTGATTTTGGGGTTTTTTACGGTGAAAATTAGAGGATTGAAGAGAGTGGACATATTTTTGATTTTTGGAGGAGTGTTTTGTGGTGGTGGACGGTGGAGATGATGGTGGAAGTGGTGGATTTGAAACCGTTGGTTTTATAGAATGGTGGAGGTCGATTTGCCACGTTTTTATGTACTTTGATTTGAATTAAATTTGAAGTGACCCATGACTGGTTGCTTTTTTTAGTTTTACTAGTATACGTACCCGCATAATGCGCGGATGGTTTCAAGAGAAAAAAGAGCCTAGATAGATAATGGTAACAATTTAGACTTTAAGTTCTAATCATCTTGAAATTTGCTAACATTAAGAATTTATACTCACACTGTAACACAACATGTTAATAACATGTAAAAGTTGAACCACAAAAAAATTGAATTCATCTTAAAAATTATAGTGATGCCAACGATTCAATTTTCTAATTTTCTTAATATCACGATTATCACGAGGTTTTCACATCTATACAATTTGAAATAAATTTTTTTATAATATTCAAGATTTCAAATTGTTTAGTTTCAAGCACTTATACCTATAAAATAGAAATAGAACTGTTTTACACCAAAAATATAGACAGTACGAAAAACATATTGTTTGTGACAAAAATAATTTATAGAAATAAAATAAAAATCTGACATTTAACTAAATATATTTTTCAGAATCACTGACAACTTCAAGTATTTTCTAATGTATCTGAGGGGTCATTGAAGTCATCGAAATCTAATTTTTCGCAGATCAACTCCACCAATATAGCTGCATATACTAAATCAAGCCCTCAACATCCTAACCAAATTTATATAGTAACAAAAAATTAACTTAAGGATTTTAAAACATTAAAGGATTAAACACTTTATTTTTCAAAATTTTACAATTTGTGTACCTTTGGTATCTCTTTGTCCATCCCATCAACATAAATTTAAGACACACTTGGCATGACAATAATGTTACGTTGATATAATTGGAGTAATTAATAACGCAACACTAACGGGAAAATAAAAATTTAGTAGACAATATTAATGTCTTTAACGAATTAACTAATGATGACTGGGGAGAAAAATCGTACTGATATGTAGAACAATCAAAAGCCAAACAACATAAAAAGAAATTGAAGTTATAAAAATACATAGAATGCTTTCGCTTCTTGTTCAAGTTTAGTACCCCCTCAATACAAATACAATTTCTATGTGCTAGAAAGATTCTAAACTTGCAGAGGCTTGGTTTAATCAAATATCTGATTATCAAAGAAAGGGGTACATCGCTTACTCCTAGTAACACTATTGATGCATGACTGAAGATTAGAAGATAGATGAGATCAAAGAAGTTCCAAGTGTGTGTATTATTCTTCATTAGAAAACAACCCAGTTAGTGCTTCTGTTTGCAGTTTCTTTTAAGTATTAGTCACTATACATCATTTTCTTGCTAACCTTCTGTTGACGCCCAATTTTGTCTCGCCTCTCCTCCGAAATACCTATTTGCGTTTCTAATATTTTTGGGATAATAAAATATATATTATGTTTACTATAATTATTAGCCTCTTATCAATACCGGCATTACATTATTCTATCCTCATCATCATTTACCATTTATCACTTATTATTATTATTATTATTATTATTATTATTATTATTTATTACTATTATTATAATTCACAATTTTCTATCATTTCGACATTTTACCAGCTTACGCACACGCATCGCATTTATTTTTGCATAATTAAATAATAGTATTTATTTTACTGTGGATTTTCGAAATATTATTGCACGGCTATTACACCGCCATTTTTTTTATCTGAGCATTAATGATTGCATATTTCATATTGAACAATATTTTAACACGAGCTATCTAAATAGGTATTTTATTTTGGAAGCCAAACTATTTCATGCACTCAGTCCGTATTGTTGATTTATCGGATCCCAAATCAAAGTCCAATCGACTCATAAATATTTTTGACTAGCCCATATTTTTGACCCAAATTTTTTAGACCAGTCCATTTTAAATTTATTAGTCCATTCTTCTAATACCCGGTCAAATTGGCCCAGTCCAAAAAGGACCGGGTCCGGCCCATTTCCCACTTTAACAAAATAACCCTAGGTTCCCTTCCCATTTTCCTCTCTTCTTCGCCGCATTCCCCATCGCCTCTCTCTCTCCTCCTTCTCTCCTCCATCTCCCTCACCTGCCATCTCCACCACGCCTTGTCCCCCCACGCGTCTGTCACCCCACCTCGTTTTGTCCCTCACGCTCCTCTCTCTCTCCTTCACAAAGAAACCCTAGATCTCCCCTATAAATATTGATTTCTATGATCGTTGAGGGACAGAGCTTTTGGATTCGAAAAACCCCTACAAGATAAACTCTTTCAATACCTGAAATCCCTTACTAAAACTCGGTCTTGGATCCCCAAAATCCCTTCAAGAAACAGAGGAAAATTCGAACCAAGGAGGAGAGGGGAAACCCCCAGAATCTTTTTTTTTTTTTGTTCAAGAAACCCCTTGCAAAATATTTTCTTTTGATTGTGACAGTATCACGAAACATCGAATCAAAAAATATATTCAAATAATTTCTCGTCTGCTCTGCGTTTGTCGCGAATGCAAGTCTCGCGACGTCGAATTTGAAGTGTTCGAGCAGAGATTCGAAAACCCTGCACCCATTTCGCTGCACTCGAAGAAGGTAATTCTCCATTCCCTTGTTTTATTTTTTTTTTCCATTCTTTGGTTGCTCTGTGTTATTTTAGTTTGTTATTTTGTGATTAAGGCATGTTAGTTTAGTTAAGTTTGTTCGTATGTTAGTATTAGTTAGAATTTAATTAGTCCTGTATAATAGTTTAGTTAAACATGTTTGTGTGTTTAAGCGTGTTTACGTATGATAATCAGTCCAGTTTGTTTAAATATGTCAGTTACATTCTTTGCTTAGTTTAGTTGTATCTAAAGAATAGAATTATGTGTGTTGGTTTAGTTGGTTATTAAGCTTGATTAACAGATGGATAATGCTCTTTTTTTTTTACAGATCATCCTGCATAATGTATTAAGTTATAGTTAGATTTATTAAATTCCTATATGCTGCCTTAGGTTATTTTGCTAGTTAATCATGTCTTATTTTTTTTAGTTTAACCAGCCCCAGTTCAGCATAACTTTGTTATTGATCTAATCTGTGGAATCTGTGCTATGTGGTTGACTGCTGGTAGTAGCATGAGTCATAGGGTATTGTTTTTTTTAAAAAAGGATTAAAAGCATTATGAGCACAACCTTAGCATCTTTAGGCTTGTGTAAATGACCTACTAAATCTGGCAAAGTGTTTGAGATTCCTTATTTGCCAAAACATGATACGCATACTATATGATTACCCCTTGAACCTGTTTGAGCAGCCTTGTTTAATCTACCTTCTTGGGAATGAAATAATTTAGTTTCTTTTCTTAGTTTCCTCTTCTAGTTAACAAGCTAGTCTGAAAATTCTTTAAACAAGTGTCATACTTGAGAGGTTATTTTAACAGTAATTAAATTTGGATCTGCCTGGTTAAAATATTTGCGTAAGTGCTTTAACTACCCAAATTCAGTTTTATATCTCAATAATTTTACATCCTTCCTAATGATCATGCACGTAAGTATAAGAGTCATTTGCAAAATGTCTCGGACAATCGAATGTTTGCTGCAAAATTGGCTTTAGAAGATAAGATGTCCTCTTAAACGTGTGTTTTGAATTATCTAGGCAGGATTATATTCAGAAGTTTAAGTTAGGATTGTCACTAGAGCATGGTTAAAATATTGAGCCTTAGCTTCAACAAAGCATGATGTAAATTTGTTTGGCTGCCTACATGTTTACTCTTGTTTACAGAAAGATAAAAAAAAATATAAAATATGTTTGCTGGTTCTAATCAAAGGTTATAAGGTAAGAGCAAATGAAAATCAATTCAGATTCCTACTTGTTTATTGAGATTTAGTTTGAATGTGCCCCTTCCCCTTTCAATCTTGTCTTTCAGCTATTTGAATGAAGCATGGGTGCATTAGTTGTTCCATAAATAACCATGAACATTTGAATTTGAGAATCTGAAGAGGTTTTGAAGTTTGTTTACAGTTCGGTTTACTTTATGTGTGGTTAGTTTGTGTTTCGACAAGGTAATTCATGAGTTAATTATAGTTATCTAACAAAGGTTTGGTAGTTCGTTTTTTTTTTTTTAAATTTGAGACAATGTTCCAAACCAACGCAAAACCCTCTCTTAAGAACCTGTCATTCAGTTATTAGCTAATGTGGTGAGCTATTAAAGTCTGGTTAAAATTTCTATCCTCATAAATGTTGCTTCCAAATGTTAGTTAAAACTGGAAATGAGCTTCAGTGCCTCTTAGGAGTTTTAAGTAAAAGGCTATAAGCTAACAGAGTTAAAAATCTGATTTGGTTATCTCCTCCCAGGCAATAAGATTTGGTATACGCATTCTTCCTTTTTGCATTGAGTGGGCAGACTCTTTACCTTAACACATTTTGTAATTGATGGCTGCTGTATGGTGGATTGGCTAAAATGCTATCAATATACTTATAAGAGTTTTAATTTTTGTTAAGGCAATGAGGCCGTATATCTATATATTCTTGAAGTATACTCAAATATACATAGTATACACCTAATCCACTAGTTTGTTTTGAATTTTTGCACCATATACATCTTAGCCTTATTTATTGTTTATGTACTAATCCTTTTCTTTCGTTTTTATGCATGACCATCGCATACGAGTCCGAGGGACTCGTCTTGTTCCGCATTCGGTGTTGGGCTAAAAGTCCAACGTAATCATCTCGAGTCATTCCCCGTCAGCCCATATCCGCATCAAAATAAAAAATAAAAAAATCTGGGTCGAGGTCCATATAGCAAAAACAGAATTGCAGCCGTGGCCCAAATGGGCCAGATCCATTTTCATCTCTTCCTTCTCCCTCTCCCTTATTTTTATTGTTGTGTATTCTTATCTTGTATAACTAACCTCGTCTTATTAACTTAGATAAATCCTAATGAATTCGTAGATTTGATTTAGCAATGGGTGGTTAAGAAAATTGACAATCAATTCCCCTAATTTATTATCCTTTTGTCATGTTAAATGCATATAATATTTATGAGATTTTACTTTACATTAGAATAATTAGGTATGACAGTAGTTAAGTTAAAGGGAATCATGAGTCATTCTGACGATTTGGAAATTAGAACGTGCAAAAAATATAAATTCTGATATATCTTATATATACTCTTTCTAAGATTCATCAAATTGCATATTTTAGCCGCACACAACTAAATAAAAGTAAATGAGAGGAAGAGAAACTTATGCCCTTCACGCCATTTCTTTTTTTTTAAAAAAAAGAAATAAGTTCGGGATTTTTTACATCACCATGTTGATATACGATCTTGCATCAAATCCATATTTTACTAAAAAATTATTAATTGTAAGCAACTCATTACGTTTTATATTATTATATACATATATTTTTTTAAAATTTCAGCAACATTCATAGTTTTTTTTATTTTCATTTTAAACACCTATTCATATGAATTATGGTATTTTTCTAGAAGTCTTTATTTAGATAGTGTTATTATGTTAGAGCTATATTTATAAATCCCATTTCAAAAATATCATCTAAAATATTCCTTTTATGCAAAAAATATTCTCTACAAGTCTTATTTCAAGATAACATTATTATTTTATTTCAAGTTTTAACAATATTTATAAATCTCAATTTTAAAAGCATTCCTTCTCTGCAAGTTATTTATATCTTCCTACAAGTTAGTTCAAATGGCACTACTATATTTTACAAGTTATTTTCTCAAAATTCAAACACTACATTTAACCTTAATTAATCAACCTAAGTTTGGTCGGATAACCGTAAGTTAACGGATTCTAAAGGATGCCTAACCCCTTCCCTTTAGGATAATATAGAGCCCTTACCTGGAATTACACTGGTTAAGCAGACTATTAATTGAGGTTTAGTTTTTAACTTTGCCTTAGTTAACCTCTAGGTGTCCTAATTCACCGTTAAATTAATTAGGTGGCGACTCCTTAAAACAAAATAAACAGGAATCACCAATACGTCATACTCCTAAATCAACCCGGGTTAAAATGGGGTGCGACACCTTCTAGGCGACTAAGAAATCCATAATATATGAGAATTTACCCACAATACAGATTTAAATAAAATCAAATATAATATGTACACAAATTTCTAGTTTAAACACTTTTGAGTATTGAATGTCTGTAACGAATACGCCTTTACACTTCTTACGTCTTGTAGTCGTAGACGGACAATTCTCAAACTCTACCATTGAAAAGAAAAAGAGAGGAAAGAAATCCTAAGTCCCAATCTTTTTTTGTACTACAACCACTAAGTACACTTAGCCTAAGGCCTTTGTACTAACACGGCAGAACATGGCATTTCCGTATACATGTGCGAAATAGATACCCATCACAAAAACACTTTGTGTACATCATTATGATTCGTATATAACAGACATCTTTTATTCTACAGTATGTGCAAAAAACACAAGCATCGTAATCATGCATAGCACCCAAAATTATCATCGTAAGCTCATTCGAACTCATCATTTCCTATGTCGTAGAAGCTGTAGTCATCAGCTTAGTAGGCAACTTTTACCATTCCATAAAACACAATATTTGGAGAAGTTTAGGACAAAAACCTGCAAAAGGCAAGTAAATCTCAATAAATAAAAGATTGAAATGGAGGAGCTCGAAAAATATATATTAGGAGCTCGAAAAATATATTCAGCTAATCAGAAGGACCGATGTTTGATGCCGTGATTCAGCTAATCAGAATCACCGATGTTTGATGCCTTGCCTTGGGCTACACAGACATGACTATAGTTTGTGAGATGCACACGCTAAATATATGCCACCAAACGATATCCAGTAATGCATATGTTTAATTAGAACATCTATCCTCATGGAAATTAGATATCTTAAAGTGAACTTTTGGGCAAGAAGAAAATATATGATCGTCCATCAAAAGAAAAGTTCAAATTCATAGAGATAAAGATATCTAAATCAGTAATCTCTAAGAAAAATAGAATTAGAAGTACAATTTTCAGAGAGATTCAGAATTTAACCTCCACCTGCAAATAGAATCAACCTTTAAATTGTGAATATCCACATGTATATGGAAATGTCATTTTCCGTCATATTAGTACTAAAGCCTTTGGCTAAGTGTAGTTAGCTGTTAGTAGTATATAAAGATTGTGACAAAAAGTGTCTCAAAACTCAGTATGTTGGGCTCGTATTTAGCATTATCATTTTGAGTTTTTCAACTCCTTGAAAAACATTCAGTTGTCGATATTGATTTTCAAAATCATGTCCATCTAGACCAACCTGATAGAAAAGATGGAAAAAATAGTCACTCCACTTATAATATCTTAGGTTCAAATGAACTAAATAAAGAGTTGAAAGTCTGGGTGGACGGTTTAGCTTAAAAAAAATGAAATAAATGACAACCTCAAGGAAAACAAATTTGAGACATTCAAATCTTATATCTGCATATGCACATACAATGATCCCAAAACACTACAACAAAACACCGGCAACATAAAAACTTCTTAAAAAAAAAATGAAAAAAATGACAACCTCAAGGAAAACAAATTTGAGACATTCAAATCTTATATCTGCATATGCACATACAATGATCCCAAAACACTACAACAAAACACCGGCAACATAAAAACTTTAAAGAACTCTCTTTAATATTGAGAGCGAAACAAATTTAATATTCAGATTACTTCATGTTACAACTTACAACATCCTGGTACATTCCACTTAGATCTAAGAAGCAGAGTAGTATCCATAGTTAAGATATCATACAATGATTTATGCTAGGCAAAATCCTTTTTTTTTTTTTGGTTTCAATAAGTCCTATCAAGTTTAGAAGAGGGATACAATTTTTTTTCCTTGTACGGTAATTTTAGCATCTCTAAGTGTTGATCACAGAATGATAGTACTTATTACCTTCTCTAAAAAGAATCCAAGGTATTAACTTACTCTTGAATTCAAAAGCTTGCTTGAGTACTTTCGCCAAATAAATTTAGAAATAAGCCTTACGGGACAGAACCATCTCCCAAATGGTGGATCTGCTCCAGGACAAAGTGCCTCCTATCCAACAGCGTCTTCTTAGTCTTCTTCACCATTCATCGAATGAGGCAGCGCATAAATCAACCATGTAACGAATTAAGGATAAATTAGACAGAAACTTAAGAAACCATACACAATAATAAATATTGACATCCATTCATTTAATAAAATTCCCATGACACTAAATAGTAGATTCATAACAGACATTTGTTGGTGCGCGCGGATACAGTGGCGGATCCAGGATTTTCACTCAGGGTGTTTGAAAAAATAACTGGACCTAAATATACATTGTAATATATGTTCAGGGTGTTCAAAAGTTAATATATGTACATGAACACAGAAAATTTACCCTAAATATATACTATAATTTTTTGTTTAGGGTGTTCGGGTGAACACCCTGACCTGTTACTGCATCCGCCCCTGCGCGGATATTGACATCCATTCATTTAATAAAATGCCCACTAAATAGTAGATTCATAGCTGACATTTGTTAGTGCGCACGGATACATTTTTATACCTTGGATCAATCTTTAAAGGACTGCTTGACTTTCCCAAATGAATCTCCATTGTATTCCTCCGCCGCTTCCTCAAGTGACTAAGCAAGCCATGGACCGAATATTATTTGCATCACAAGATTACGTAGGAATCTTACATCAACATTCCTTTATACTTGGAATGAACAAAAAGAGGACTAACAACAATGTTATGTGAAAAAGCTATTTGAACACCAAAAGAGTAAGAGAGATCAGTGAAGCATAAATCTCAGAGTGACTATCACAATAAATCAATTACTATTAGTACTATATTAATAAAAACACTCAACATACATTCTCAAAATTTAAATCTTTTAAGGAACACCCAAAGTTTGATTCACTGCCTGTCCACAACGCAAGTCCTATTAAGAAATGAAATTAAAAACATGAATGCAAATAGCCAAAAGTTAAAAGCAACCTCTTCTGATCTAGACTCCCCCCCCCCCCCCCCCCCAAAAAAAAAAAAAAGAATAAGTAATGGTTTGGAAGTTCCGGACCATTATCCGGATTTGGTGGAATCAAATTGTCCCTGCATTTGTTAATTTTATTTTATTTCTCTTTTTGCAGTTATAATTTTATCGGTTGGTAACTTCCCAATTTTAAAAAAGAAAAATTAGACATTTTTAACTTTACTTGGTAACTTCCCAAGAACGTGTTTTTTATGCTTATATTTCTGAAAATAAATTTGCTACAAAAAAGATCCAAAAAACGTGTTTTAGAAATTTTTAAATTCTTAATGCGTGCATGCGTGTGTTTGTGAATTAGGGGGGGGGGGGGGGGAATGGGGTAAGTGATGTGCATGGTGTGATTTTTATTATTAATATATAAGTGCATTTAGGTTAGTTTTTTTTTTTAATTATCTCAATTAGAACTTTTACTCTTTCAAAACAAATTGAAAATTCTGTATCTCATTTCAATTATTTACAATGTTTATTAGCAATGTCCTAAAATTGTGTGGCACCGGTTCCATCTTTGTTGCCCACTTTCCTTCTTTCTTTCTTATTTCCTATGTAAACCACCTTCTCTTTTTTCTTTTCTTTTTCCCCTTCATTTTTTTATTTTTCTCAAGTAGAATTTAGAAGAAATGAATTACAAATTCTTAAAACTTAAACGTGGAAAAGTCTTGATCTGGCAAATTTTTGTTACCAATTTAAAATAGAATATATAGATGTATACCATTAATTAATTTTATTTCCAAATTAAAAACAATAACTAATAACTAATTATTAACTATTTCTTGTCCTAAAACTACCACATGTCATGATCCTACGTCGACACTTGTCAAAATCCTATGACAAACTATCCTCTTTTTAATAATATATAGATTTTTGTCATTGACAACGATTAAATTTAGGGAAAAGGGCTTGATTTACCCCTCTACTTTGGGAAAAGGTTCATATTTACCCCCGTTATACTATCAGCCCATTTATACCCCTACCGTTACAATAGTTAAAACATTTGCCCCTATTTTTAACCCCCTGTCCCTGATAGTATAACGGGGGGTAAATATGAACTTTTCCCCAAAGTAGAGGGGTAAATCAGGCCCTTTTCCCTTTGATTGCCGATTCTTCTATTTTTAGATAATGTTGCAGGTTTCCTAACTAGTTCTGATTTGCTAAAAGAACAATATACACAATAATTTTATGCAAAAGTAAGACATTGCTTCATCCAAAAAAAGGTTTTACAATGGACATATTATAACAACAATTTATCCAAACGAGGGTATTACATTACATTCATCCAAACAAAGGCATTTAAAACAACTTCATGATAATATTTTTCAAGTTACACCAAAAACATAAATGGGTCAACTTTGGAAGACAAAGTAACAAAGATGTGGATGGTAATTATAGTTTCATTGGCAATTTTCGTGGGTTTCATTACAGCTCCAATGATGAAGTGATTGCCCTTACGAGACTAGTATTTATGTTTTTGGTGTAACTTGAAAAATATTATCATGAAGTTGTTTTAAATGCCTTTGTTTGGATGAATGCAATGTACTGCCTTCGTTTGGATAAATTGTTGTTATAATATGTCCATTGTAAAACCTTCTTTTGGATGAAGCAATGTCTTACTTTTGCATAAAATTATTGTGTATATTGTTCTTTTAGCAAATCAGAACTAGTTAGGAAACCTGCAACGTTATCTAAAAATAGAAGAATCGGCAATCAAAGGGAAAAGGGCCTGATTTACCCCTCTACTTTGGGAAAAGGTTCATATTTACCCCCCGTTATACTATCAGGGACAGGGGGTTAAAAATAGGGGCAAATGTTTCAACTGTTGTAACAGTAGGGGTATAAATGGGCTGATAGTATAACAGGGGGTAAATATGAACCTTTTCCCAAAGTAGAAGGGTAAATCAGGCCCTTTTCCCTTAAATTTATCGCTAAATTTCTTTTAGGCGCTTGAAATAAGATTTGTTCACTTTGACATATGATAAACATGTTTCTATAAGTTGACAAATGTCTGAAGTTTTACTGAGTTTAATGTGTATAATTAAAGATGTGACATATATTAATTAGTTAGATTATTTACGTGATGGACGCTTAAACGCACGTGCGAAATTTTTTAGTTGAAAGTGTTTAATAACATCAAATTTATATTCATCTTCTCCACATCAATTGGTATCTTCCCTAATGCCTGTGCAATATCAGTATGAAAAGGAACATTAAACTCCTTACAAATTTTCCCAATTTCCTCCATAGGCTGAATAACACCAATCTTATTATTCACCATCATAACCGAAACCAACCCCGTATCGGGCCTTATTGCAGCCCGAAATTTCTCTAAATCAACAAGCCCATCAGACTCAACAGGAAGATAAGTTACATCAAACCCCTCTTGTTGTAAATGACGACAAGAATCAAGAACACACTTATGCTTAGTTTGAGTAGTAATAACATGTCGTTTCTTATCTCTATAAAAATGCAAAACACCCTTAACAGATATATTATTACTCTCAGTAGCACCTGAAGTAAAAATAATCTCTTTGGGTTAAGCTTTAATTAGGGTTGCAATTTGGGTTAGGGAAACTTCAACAACCTGATCAGATTCCCAGCCATAAAGATGAGTTCTTGAATGAGGGTTTCCAAAACGGGAAAGATGATAAGGTAACATAGCATCTAAAACCCTAGGATCAATTGGTGAAGTTGCTTGCATATCTAGGTATAATGGTCTACCTGAGATTTTTACGCCTTTTATTGTTATACCGGTTGTGTCATCCTCGTATGGTGGTTCTCCGACGGCTGCCGCTGCTGCTGCAGTGGAGATAGGGCGGATATGGTGGGACACGTGGCAGGGTTTAGGGATATTGTGGCGTAGAGTTGTTGCTAGATATTTCGAGAACATCTTTTCGACTCGCCGATTTCTAGCTTAGCGGCTTGTTAACGCAAATAAATAGTACTCCTTTCTTCCCAATTTAACTCTCTAGTTTTCTTTTTGGTCCGTTTAGAAAACACGTAGTTCTACATTTAGTAAGTTGATTCGATTTGAAATAATTGTTCAGTTAGCCCTTTTCACTCTCCCTAAAAAATATCAATTTTTATAAAAAAACACTACTTTTAAAAAATAAGTGTTTTGACTAAATTATTTTTAATTAATAAAAAAAATTATTTATTTATTGTCTTGAGTAAGTAAGAGTAAATTTGGAAAAATAAAATTAATTCTTTATTGATTAGGTAAGTGAACACTTGTTTTAATGCATACACACAATTTTAATTCAGAACTTAAAGATTAAAAAAAATAATCTAAACTCTCTATTTAATCAAATTAAGTCGCTTAAATCAAACAGAGGAAATACTTCCTCCGGATAAAAAAAAAAGTCCACTGAGCCATTTGCACATACGTCTCTTAAAAAAATACTAACTCCTAGATAAAAATAGTTAATTTGACTAAACTAGCCCTAATTAAATAGGTATTGAGATTTGATCATATAACACTTAATAGGGGCAAATCTAAAAAATCAAGATTAGTTTTTTCTTAATTTGATAGTGAACACTTTTTCTGACCCAAAAAAAGGTTGAGTGGATATTTTTTTTTATCCGGAGGGAGTAGTAAACACCGACTCACCGACGAAGACTACCTTAATTTATGCAGTGACGCGTGGCAGCTTCTCCACTTTGCAATAGCCCTTGCTCGAATAGAATGACAGGGTAATCAATTTAAACGCTGATGTATTATGGCAACAAACACCATTGTAGGCGCTTGGATTGGGAGTGATAAGGAGATAAGTAGGAGAGATCCAGTTTAAACGCAATAGTTGTTTAAGTAGGTGTTCGGCAATAGAAATCAAATATTTTACATTTTATTTGAAAATTTTGGATTGAAGTTGGGTTTAATTATGCTTTTTGTAAAAGGATATTTAATTATTTGAATATATCTTTTTCTAATAAAAAGGTGAAATATAATTTATATCCTCGATTTTTAAAAACTAGAAAAATCACTCAATTTGATTAATTTATCTACAATATACAATTAAATTTGCTCAAGAATAATATCTTATAATGGATAATCACATAATGTCATAAATTGAATCCCGTATATTTTTTAAAGTAAGAAAACTTACTTTCTCCGGTTTAAAATAAGGGTCCAATTAACCTTTTCGTTTTGATTCAAAATAAGTATTCACTTATATAATCAAGAAAGAATTAATTTTATTTTTTCAGATTTGCTCCATCTAATCGAGACAATCTAATCGAGACAATATATAAGCAAAAAATTTACATAGCTAAGGATAGTTTAGTCACATTACATATAATTTTTTCTAAAAGCTAATATTTTATTAAGAGGTGTCAACGAAAGTACTTCACTGATTAAAAATATCATAATTATTAACTCTCTTTTTAATAAGAAAAATTCAATTCAATTAAAAAACTCTGGGCCGACCTGACCCAAAATCCAAAGCGGTGGAACGCTTGGATCAATTGTACGCACGTGGAAAGGTAGTGAGTGATAAGGAGATGCGATGCCAGTGTAAACGCAACATTTGTTTAAATTTTATTATTATTATTATATAAAAGGAGGGTAATGTTTGTGATGTTTAAATAAAGTGAGAAAAAGAAGTGGATCTTGATCTGTAAACTGAAAAGAAAAAAAAGGTGCACCTCTTCTGATAGTTCTTGATTCAACCTCTACAAAAACTACTTGCCACCCATAAAACTCTTAAACCATTCATTACCTTTGTCCAATATTGTTTATGGGGTTCCACTAATACAAGTATATTGTTGTTATTATTACTAAGTTTGCGGCTTAAGGGATCAACTGTGCCACCTTTACTTCTATTCTAATCATTGACCAAATTTACCTATAAAGTTAACTACTTTTTGCTTCATTACAATTGGGATCTTGCATCTAAACTCAGAGAAATTAGTGTATCAGGTATGCCTTTTTCTTCTTTCTCTTTTAGTTTTTGTAGAAAGATTTCAAATTTAGGGACTAGTTGGTTAGGTTATTATCCTATACTGTTCTATGCATATTACATCTTTTGAAAACAATGTATATGCATTTCTCAATGTGCTTTAATTGTTGCAGTTTCAATTAATCTGTGGTGGGTCGCCTTCAATATGTAAAACTAGAACTTGATTATAACACACTGACAGTTAAATGAATTGTGCTTGATGATTGAGAACCTGCTTGTTGATTCAAAGAAAGACATATGTATACTGTGATATGACCAATTTCTTGAATCCAAATTCCTATGGCATCTGCCAAACTTATTGCTGTATATGTTGATGAATTTCTTAGCTCCAATGACCTTTGTTTAGATCTGAATGGAAGTAATTAAGTAGCAACTTAAATCCATAAAGTAGCCAATATTTGTTTAACCATGTTAATTTGATTGTCTAACATTGTCTGCAAATGGTTCTAAACGCTTTGAGGTCTCTGTTACCAGTATCATTTTTTTGTTTTCTTTAGATGTACCACCTCAGTGTTACTCTCTTGATATATCAGTATTTTTGTGAAGCTAATTAAGCGTTTGGACATATACTAGTATTAGATTGGATGAATTCGGAAAAAAGAGCTTTTGAAGTTGAAAAATGGTACTTGGAAGTTGAAGAACATGCATTTCACTTGGAAAATGTTAAAAGTTTTGTGAGTGGAAAAAGATTGTTTGACCCTTTTTCATACTTGAAAAAACTCATATTCAAGAACTAACCAAAAAATCGGTCCGCTGTATAATCAAACGATGTTTTGAAGAAGAAAAAAAAAAAGGATAAAATTTCTATGTCCAAACGGCTCCTAAAATTCTTGTTATCATGGATTCTCTCTGGCACGAGGCCCTAATTTGCCCTTTCTTTTTTGGATCCTTTTTGAAGCTGTGGTTGGATTCGAAGAAAATCATCATGTTCAAGTACTCACCACGCGGTAGGAACCAAAGAAATAAAGGTTTCAAGGTGAAGCATGCTCTTCAGATATGTGTACTTCTGGGTGTTTGTATCTGGCTGCTTTACCAAGTTCAGCACTCACGTAGCAAGAAAGCATCTTTTGAACAAAACGCAACCGTCTCAGAGAAGGTACAAACTGACAATGACGTTAATATCAGGTTAGGAAGGAAGGACCTCCAACCTCAAAAGAAGGAAGTAGATATTGATGATGAGAAGCTGAAGGAGGTTACAGAGGAAGACGAGCTTAAACGTTTTGATGATGAGACCAAAGTGGAGGAACACGACCATGATCTAGAAAAATCAGCAGAGGATAGTGAGCATAAAGAGGAAGTGAGAGGAGAAGATAATGCTGAAGAAGAAAGCAAAGAGAATACTGAAGATGGCAAAGGCGAGAGTATTGAGGAAGCCACTGACACGAATACAAGTGAAACTAATGAAACCAAAGAAGAAGATAGTGAAAAAGATCGGGTAAAGGAAAGTGGCATTGAGGGTGAAGAAAGCAAGGAACAGAAATTAGAAAAGGAAGACAAGGATGTTAAAGAGAACAATGACAGGGAAAATGAAAGTGAAGAGAAGGGAACTGAGGGAAATGTTGATGCAGGAACTGATTTGAAAGAAGAGACGGCACAAAGCGAAGAGCGTGGAAGTGAAGAGAAGGGAACTGATTTGAAAGAAGAGAAGACACAAAGCGAAGAGAGTGGAAGTGAAGAAACTTCTGAGAATAGAAGCGAAGAAGTTGCTGAAAATGAAAGCGAAAAGAAGTCGGTGGAGTTGGAGGAAAGTAATGAGGACAAAGTAAAAAAGAATGACGAGAGCAAAGAAGAGAAGAATGAGGGAGATAGCAAAGAGAACGATGAAGCCAGCAATGAAAAGGAAGAGAACCAAAGCAAAAATGAAGAATCTGGCTCATCAGAACATAAGGTTCATGATGAAAATGACAAGACTAATGAGGCTTCAACAGTAGGAAATGGCAAGGAAGAGACTTTAGATTCTGAAAAAGTGACCAGGACAGAAGGAGATGGTAATGTAGCCTTGAACAATGAGGATGCATCCAAGAAGGGAGAAGATGAGTTGCAGGACAAGAAAAACAAGAACGAGGCAAGTGATGAAACTCTGAACAAGCCGGATTCAGATGCTGGAGAAAATAAGATGCTTGAAAAAAATAGTTCTGCAGATGCAAATGCTTCTGGAAAAGTGAATAATGGAAGCAACATTGACGATAGTTCTAATGCTGCAGCAGAAACCAATGAAGCCTCTAACCAGCAGACAGAAGCTGGCAATTCTACCTCCGAGACCATTCAAAATGAAACAAATGAAGCCAATGAAAATCAGCAAGAAAATGAAAACACTGCCTCTCATACCATACAAAATGAGAACAACTCTAGTGATGACTCCAATTCTGCAGCAGAAACCAACAAAGACAATAAGCAGCAACAGGCGAATGAAGGTACTGCCACTGACACTACACAAAATGAGAAGAACTCTGGTGAAGAATCCCATCTTGCAGAAGGAAACAATGAAGCCAATAAACAGCAGCAGGAAAATGACTCCAATTCTGCAGCAGAAACCAACGAAGCCAGTAAGCAGCAACAGGAACATGACAGTTCCGCCTCTGATGCCACAGAAAATGAGAAGAACACTGCTGAAGACTCTAATGTAGCTGAAGGAACTAATGATGCCAACAAACAGCAACAGGAAAGTGACAGTTCTGCCACTCATATCACACAAAATGAGAAGAACTCTGGTGAAGACTCTAATGTAGCTGAAGGAAACAATGATGCCAACAAACAGCAGCAGGAAAGTGATAGTTCTGCCACTCATACCACACAAAATGAGAAGAACTCTGGTGAAGACTCTAATGTAGCTGAAGGAAACAATGATGCCAACAAACAGAAGCAGGAAAATGACAGTTCTGCCACTCATACGACACAAAATGAGAACATCTCAATTAAGGAGGCCATTTCTGTTGGAGATGGCACACAGAACGATGCAAATGAGCAGCATTCTGAGAAAAAGGATTCAAATTCCTCAGCAAATGAAGAATCAGTAACAACTTCAAACGGCTCTGAATCTGTTGTATCAGTTGACCAAAATGGCAATTCTGTAACAGCTGGTGCAACTGAGAAGTCGACAGGAGGTGGGAACGATCAGAATGAGGTAAACCAGAAATTAGATGCTAATTCTGATCCAGGCTCGGAAAACAAAATAAATCCCTCAAATGACAATGATGAGACAGACCCAGATCAAAACAAATCGACTGATTCTTCCAGCTCAAATGGAAATTCTGATGATAGCCAGCAAAACCAAGCCGAGTCGACCAAATCTGCTCTTCCTCAAGAAGAGACAGAGGCTCGTACTGATCTGGGAACATTGCCACAGACTGGAACTGAGGGGAACAGCCACAACGATGCTGCAGCAGAGTAACATAGATACCTCTAGTACTATTTTTATGCCACGGTTTTATTCATATTCTTTCTTCTTGTTGCCTTTTTCAAAGTCTGAGGCAAATTTGAAAGTGAGATAACTTCGGTTGCTTGCTGGTCGATGCCGAAGAGCCATTATGTAACAAATATATAGTTTTATGTTCCGCCAGAACTTAATGACTTGATTATCCCTATCCCATAAATGTGTATCTGCCATGTCTGGATCATGCAATTTTCCATGCATTATTAATGATAAAGTGTTTCTTCATCTTTAGAACATATTGCTTACATCTGATCGGTCAATTTTAATCATTGAATTATTCTTTTTGGAGTGGCATCTTGCTATTGTAGGTGCTTCTCACCATTGTATTTCTACTATATAAGAAACATGGGTTTGAAGCAGGATCGTCGACATGTCTGCTTGCAGACAAATTATTTTTGTTCAAGGGTATTTTAGACTTTTCTCGTCATGTTTTCTCTTGAGCCGAGGGTCTTTCGGAAACAGCCTCTCTATCTTCTGAGATGGAGGTAAGGTCTGTGTACACTTTACCCTCCCCAGACCCCACACCGTGGGATTTCACCGGGTATGTTGTTGTTGTTGTTGTTGTTGTTGTTGTTGGTATTTTAGACTTTTCAGGGTAGACAAAAATGCAACGTGTCGTTTAACCCTAAGACTAGAGAGCCACCGTATTCAAAGTATTTCACCTCTGTATCTGGAGATTTCTCCATTCTACTGTATTTCTATCTCTGTCACACATACAGTTGCTCATCATCTTCGTTTCTTTTTGCCCTTTATTTGGTCTCCTTTCAAAGTGTCTCCATTTGGATAATTCTGGTGAGTTTTCTCCACTTTTTCTTTGTAGAAGATTGTAGAATTTTCTGTATTCTTTGTTCGTTCAATGTAGAAGATTGTTGGTAATGGGACTTGATTGGGTAATTTTTAGTGTCTTCATCCATTTGGACAGTTTACACATCCATTTCGTTGCAGGGTAGTCCGTTAACCTGCAAAGATTGGTGTTCTCTCTTGAGTCAACTCTTCCCAGCAGCTTTCTATGTATCTCCTTCTCTCATCAGATACAATAGCATTAGACTCAGTCCGCATTTTGATATTGTGCTTTCTCGGGTGTTTTGTCGCAATTTTACAAGGTATTGTTGTAGTTCTATTTTCCTTTCCTTCTATTTCTAGTTCTTTCATAGATGGGTCGCTGCCTTCAATTTACTTTTATTTGCATGAGTGTAGTTGTTCTTTCATTCTTTTCATAATTAATTTCAGGAGTAAAAATTAATTTTATCCTCAATTTAATTGGAATTGCAGGAAACGGATTACTCTTGCTGTGGCATCCGCAGCAAGCTTGGTTTTCCGGGTGAAGACGTACTCATCCTATGCCGAAGCTTCAATTATGGGCAAGGTAATAATTGTTGATTCTTCTGAAACATTCTTATTCTCATTCGGTTGGATTATAATGGTTGGCACTTTGGATTTTGCAGGTTTTGAAACTCAAATTTGCCTGAGCCGGAGAAAGCAGGAAAGTACTTCCACTGTTAGAGGTGAGTTCTGATTTGAGCACAGAGTCATTATCACTTGCTGAAGAAATCTAATGCAAATGTCTGAAAACAAGAATATTTGTAACTTCCTATCCGATAATACCAGAGCACGTCATTCAGCATTCACTCTCATGTACCAAGTAATTTATATGTAACCACACGTTCCTCTCTGATGTCAGAGAAGTATTTTGTGTGATGGTTTGTTCTCATAAAATGGCTTTATAAAATTCATGAGGTTATTTGACCTGCATACAATGGATATGACATTAAAGTCAGTTTGGTATGAAACCTCATGATATCTCATGCATCTTACCTTACACTTTGCAGCTATCTTTTCTTATTAATTGCTGCTTGCATTTGAGTTTCATTATTTTGTTCGCAGTTCTGGGTTTCATAACGTTGTCTGCAGGTAAAATCTCTCCTGCCCAATGTTTACTATTTTTAATCTTGAGTTCAATTTAATACGCATTATCCATGCCCGTACCTGTCAAACAGCTCGCATTGGCAGGGAGCATCCGTCCTCCTCTATTTATCTGTTTTCTTTTAAATTTTGGAGAAAAGAGTTCCTCCGTGGATTGATCTTTGTTAGGAAGGCAATGCACATTCATAGGAGAGTAAGTTCCTTTGAAATTTTGCCATCCATGTTTTTCAATACCTAATTAGTATTACAGGGTGTTTTGGTGTTAATTGATAACTCCCGAGGATCATTTACGCAAATTGGGAATACCTACAATAACGTGAAGAGGAAGAGTGGGAGGAGGCTGCATCTCTAACCTGGTTCCGTATTAACACTTTTGTCTTTTTGTAGCTTCTGATTAGGATGAGGCCACATTGGAGGAAAATAATATGTTTTAGATTTTATCTATCACAAGCCTCTATATACACGCATGCAATATTCTATCAGTAATTTAGTGGCTATGGTGATATGAAATGTAATATATTTAATTTATTGTAATTAAAAAGGAAGGAAGGACATATTGATCAGTTTATTGCAGTAGTACCAGTCGATCATATGCTTTAATAAGTTGTTGTTGTTAAAGACAGAGGATTTTTTTTTTATTGCAGGTGAAAATACTATAGTGAAAGTGGGATTTCAGCTTGTCAGGCCAGGAAAAAATTCCTTCTTGATTTCTCAGTATTTGCGATTGTCTAATACTGATACTTTTGTTACTTTGTTTTGTTTCATCTTCATTATTTCAGTTTTTTGCGTGTCGTGGTAGTTGTCTGTTTGTGAATCTGTTCAACACGTCGGAGTCTGATAAGTATTGCTCTTTTATTCGATTTCATTTTTTTTCTTAGTTCCTTCCTCTTGAGGAGGGAAATTTTGTTTTGTTTCAGTATGTACATACGTACATTTGTGTGTATGATCTTTATTGGCATAATTAAATGCTATATGGTTCTGTGATGCTTAATATAGGTATTGTAGGTCTTACGTTATCTATTGAAAGGCTGAGTATTTATTATTTGTACATACTGAACTGCAATGATTTGCAGATGTTGTGACAAAGTTCATTGAGGGACTTACTGAGATCTATTTCAGGTTACATATCTGAATAGTTATCCTGAGGTGATCTTTTTTTAGTTACTTCACTTACATCTTGCTCTACTGAGATAACTAGAGTTCCAAGGTTGGTTATAACATGTTATCTTTTGTGCTGAAAACCAGGTTATGGTTATCTTGAGGGCTGATGTTTCTGGTAAAAAGTATGACAATATAGCTATCATATCAGGTATTTCCATTTGAAGTTTTGAACTATGTCCCATCTCTATTTCAGTACTGGAATTTTCTTTTCATTAGTACCACTTATGCCTGTCAACCGGTTCCAACCGGAACCGGACCGGGAACCGGTTAGGAAACCGGCCGGTTCCGGTTCCAAAACCGGAACCGCCTAACCGGTTCCGGTTAACCGGTTTTAAGGTCCAAACCGGAACCGGACCGGTTTGGATTCGTTAATTTTTTTTTTTTTTTGTTTTTTGTATTATATATATATATATTATAGTATTTATTTGTATATTGTAGGTATATTTACATATGTTATACAATTTTATAATTAAAGTTTAAATATTTACTGACTAACAGCAAGTCAGCAATACAGAATAGTGCTTTTCGTACACATATATATGTATAACTTACATATACTTATATTTATGTACTATATACTCTATATACTTATATATATGTATAACTTAATATATATACTAAATATATGTATAACTTAATATATATACTATATATATGTACTATATACTATATATAGGATAGCTTAATATATATATAGGTATTAACTTAATATATATACTATATATACATATCTACTATATATACAATATATACTTAATATATATACTATATATATTTATATAATATATATACTTATATACTATATATATATATATACAGTATATATACATATAAGTATACTTGTATATATGTATATGTTTAAGTATACTATATAACTTAAGTATATTCTTAGTATATTTTAGGTATATTCCTAACTTAATAAAAGTAAAAATATAAACACAAGTAAATAGAAGAAAGCTCAATGAGCCATATATTTTATTCATTCTTGGATAACATTTATTTGCAAGTTGTATTTTTTTTTAACTTGCAAATAATACATGAGTTATACAAAAATAGTAGAATAATAAAATCACCAATTTTGAACCATTTCGTTAATTTCCCCCACATCATATTCGGTCATGGAAATATCTTTAAAGTCTTCCATTTGGTCCGGTCCACTAGCTATCAAATCTTCAATTTCTTCCTCTTCGCCTTGCTCCGCTTCTGAGTTTTGGTTGCGTCGCTCCGATCTAATCCAATCTCGAATGCACACTAGTACTTGCAAGCTAAAGCCGGATAATGAATGTCTATGGTCTCCAATTTGCTGTCTTCCTTGGCTAAATGCGCTCTCCGAAGCCACGGTTGATACTTGAACCGTAAGGATATCTCGAGCCATTCTTGAAAGTATCGGATAGCTTGCCTTGTACTTCTTCCACCATGCTAAGACGTCCACCTCATCCAGTTGGCTGATATCCACATTTGGCTGCATCAAATAAAAGTTAAATTCATCAAAGTTTGCAGTAGAAGAAGATGTAGGCTGTGAATGTAAAACTTTTAAACCCGACAAGCCCTTTTTGCTACTATGAGAAGTAGTAGGGCGTGGAGCAACTGGTGTAGCACGTTCTTTCAAACTAGAATAATGAGTAAAAACTCTTCTAAACTCATCATCAATAGCGAGATCGGCTTCAGCTAAAGATGGTTGAACTCCCTCTTCAATTTCTAAAAATGTATAAATTTGACTAACCAAATTTTTAGTATAAGACACTTTTAAACAAGGATTTAAAAGGGAACCCAATATAAATAAAGCTGGGATGGGAAAAAAATACTTCTTAAATTTGATTATCATTTCAAAAATAGCCACTTGATAATCGGGTTTATATTTATACTCTTGTAAAACTCTAGCTATTTCCGCTAAGTAGGCTAAAATTCCGGTTACCGTGGGATAGAATTGTCTAGAAAAAGCAAGAGTTGCATTATAAAAATTTTCTAAGAGTTCAATACATTCTTTAACATCTTCCCAATGCCTATAAGTTAACCAATCCTCACTATCAATATTATATTTGTTGTGAACTTGTTGTATGGGAATCCTATACTCATATGCTTGTTGTAGCATAATGTAAGTGTAGTTCCCACCTAGTCTCAATTTCTACTTGAATTTTCCTAGGTCTAAGGTTATTTTCCACACAAGCATTCTTAAAATCTCTAATTCTTCCCCTATTAGCATTACAAAAAAGAAACGCAACAGCATTTCTAACTTTTTGAACAGAATCATCAAAATGCATAAGACCATCTTTAACAATTAAATTTAAAATGTGACAACTACATCTTACATGAAAAATATTTCTTAGAGGAGGGTTTATTTCTCTTTTTAAAAGACCAATTGCCTTTGTATTATTAGAAGCATTATCTAAAGCAATACAAAGTGTTTTTCTATAAATGTTAAAAAATCTCATTATAGTAGACATTGAATCGGCTAAAAATTTTCCATCGTGACGACCTTTTCCTTCGTCGTATAAAAAAGCTATAATTCTTTTTTGCATAACCCAGTTGTCATCAACCCAATGACATGTAATAGCAAAGAAATCTAAATGGTTAATACTAAGACCCAAATCAGCGGTAAGACAAACATTACAATTTAAAGAATTAAATACATGGCGCAAATAAAATCTATATTTTTTAAACAAATCTATAACATCGGCTCTACAAGTACTTCTAGGAATACCCTCAAATAACGGGTTATAACAACGTTGAATGTAAGTAACAAACCCTAAACCCGAGGGAAAGGAAAATGGTAAACAATCATAAGCTACCATTTTAGCTACTTCTACGCGTTCTTTTTTCTTGTCATACTTAAAATTTCTACCGGTTCGTGGGTCTATCGTCATTTGAATCCCCCCCACATTTGAACCCGTTTGCTCTCCCCAAACATCCATATGTTTGGTTCTCATATGAGCATTTAGTGTACCCGTTCCACCATCCTTACCAGTTCCTTGCTTAAAACTAAATACTTGTCCACATAGGGTACATGTAACTGATTGATTTTCCCTATCCTTAGTCATAAATTTCCAAACTTTAGCTGTTGGCCTATGAGTTCTAGGCGGTTTGTCTTGTGTATGTGATTGTGCAGGACCTGTATCTCCTATAGGATTTTCGGGGGGTTGTGTTTCATCATCATCATCATCTAAGTCTTCATTAAATGTGTCGGTAAAATGTTGTTGCATTGCCTCATGACCTAAAAGTGGATTATTTCCACCAACATCAATACCTAAATTAGGTGTTTCTTCCACAAATGTTTCCTCATTAAGCGCACCCCTAACAGTACGACTACTACTACCGGCACCACGTCTTAATCTCTTTGACATTATTAAATAGAAATAATTTAAATCACAATCAAATAAATCACAAGAAAATAAATTACAACAAATTAAATTGCGTAAATTAAATTTCAAAAAATAAATTGCTAGAATTAAATTGCAAAAATTAAAGATAGAGTTGGAACGAAGGTACCAAATTGCCGGAATAATTTCCAACAAAGCGAAGGCGGCTAGAATTGCAAATCCACCAAAGCTACTTCGGATTGTTGCAAAATCACCAACTCCACCAACAATATTATAATTGCAAAATTAATAATTGAAAGTTCAAACTATAATAAGACTTTGTGGCTAATTATTGCAAAGTAACTATAATTGAGAGATTGAGATTTGAGAGAAAGATGAAGAAGAGTGAATTGAAATGAAAATGAAGAAGGGTTTATATAGGGGTGGGGGAGGGGTTAAAGTGTTAAAAAAAAAAAATTTGGGGGCCAAAAATTAAGAAAATGACCGTTTGGCAACGGCCATTTTTGCAAATGGACCGTTGCCAACGGTCCATTACCGAGGCCCAAGTCCAACGGCTCTTTCCTTTTTTTTTTTTTTTTTTTTTTTTTTATTTTAATTTTAACCGGTTTAACCGGTCCGGTTCCGGTTAAGAAAAATTTGGAACCGGACCGGTTATACCGGTTCCGGTTCCGGTTTAACCGGTCCGGTTACCGGTTAAAACCGGTTACACGGAACCGGTTGACACCTTTAGTACCACTAACAATTGTGCATTCAAAGCTATATTCATAAATTGAAAATGGATGAAGCTTGATAGATTAATCTGATTTGTATGATATGGTGATGAAACTAGAAAGCTTCTTATAACAAGTTAAACTACAGGTCTCTTGTGCATAGGTTTCCTCACCTCTTCTGAAAGAAAAAACAATTTTTTGTGAGATTCTCTACAGTTTTGTGTTTAAAACTAAATACAATTATCAGTAGTTCCTTAATATCTGATGACTTAATCTCTTTTTTGGTGGATTATAAAACCTTTAAAAAAATGGTTCTCTACAAACAGCAACCAAATATCTATACTAATTGAGTCCTCATAAGTGCACTAGAAGTTACACTAGATATCGAAGACATGCCCTCATAAACAAAATTGTTTTCCACCCTTCGAAGTACGCACATAACAGTGAAGAAGCTACATCCCATTGAACAGAACTTTAGGATGTCTTTTATCTTAGGCTTAGGTTTAAAGATTTATATTTAACACCCGAGAGAGATGTCTATATTTCGTGATATGAAGAAAGCAGATGCTAGGCTTAGTGAGTTTACTTTGACAACATTCTAAAAGGTGGTTTGATGTATTTGGTTTGGAGTTTAGGAAACAGCTGCAAGATTTCAATGTTTATGTTAGTTATATTTTTGTCGATTTGTATACTAAATGTTGTTATCCGGGATTTGTACAGGAAGTGTGAAGCTGAAATATAGCACGCTTGTTAGATCATCACTCATGCAAAATCAGATTAACTATAAGCATAGAGCAGCAAGAACTGTGGCGACTACAGTAAGACAAAGTCGTCATTTCCCTTCGACTACAGAAAATTAGTTTTGAATAGTATTTGCGTCTCCTCCAACAAACAACATCAAATAGAACTTAGTTGGGTAGACGTGCACTCAAAATCCTCATTAAGTAGTTGCAACACTGATAGGAAATTAAGTAAATTCGGAAAGTGCAAATCAGATGCCTCTCTTTTCTACCTTTCTCCAAAGTGTTCTCGCTTTCTTCATGCTCTCTTCATCGAGTGTTCAAATTCCACCGCCTCCTTCGACGCCATTCACAACCATCTTCTCTCTTTTATTTACTCTGTCTTAACTCCTCTCTTATTCAACCTTTTTTTTTGGCTTTGTGAATGCGTACGCGTTCAGCTTGCAGATTACATTGGAACTTCTAGGGGGAAGTCCATCACCGAATAATAAGTTATTAACACTGGGTTCCCTCTTATATTGTTAAGAATTACAATAATAGTTAAAATTAGGTCTGATTTCATATTGTCTTTCTTATTATTTCATAGGTTTTTAATCTATGTCAGTTTTTGTTACCAATCTATGTATTTTCGTATTTGCAATTTTATTGACTGACCTTGAACTTTCGAGAACTTATCAGTTGGTTTGTTTTTACAGCTTAAACTTACTTGATTAATACCAATTCAATCAGATCTTCTGTGTGTGCGCTCATTCAAGATAATTTCGCCAACCTTTTAAGTGAATTTCATATTGGTTTGAATGTTGTGTTCTGGTTTTCATATCCTGTGCTCACTCAATTTGTAGCTGTTTTTAGTTATTTGGTGTTCTAAGGTTAACCAAATTACGTGAAATTATTATTAATTGTTATTTTCTTGATAATGTTAATGGCTTTGGTATGTGTACAACCACCATTTCGTACAACATTTTATTTGACCATTCTCTGAGTGTAAAAGTGGCAGAAATATAACGGATAATGTTGCATTGCAAATGTCAAATTACTTATCATTAGCATGTATGCCTAATCATTTAAAGTGCTTATAAATAGCAGGTAAAACCCATGACTTTGTGTATAAGGTTAGGTTAGTAAAGTTGCAATGGTATGCACATCTCCAGTTACATGTTCTTATATTGCAGTGTTCTACTTTTTGAAGGTAATCTGTTTTTTCGAATTCAAGATACCCTGATAAAATTTCAATAAAAATTGTTGTAGGTTAATGAAAGTTGCATAGATGAATAGATATGTAGAAGGTATGAATTTGTTGTGCTAATTAAATAATCACTGAAAATGTTGGAACCTTGTGACAATTTGCATAGGAGAAGTTTTATGTTTAGTAGATGTTTATCTTTCTGAAGAGGAACTCGAATCAGTCAATCACCTTTTTATTCATTGTAAAGTTGTCAAGTAATATTGGGAGCTCTTCCAAAATCTGTCTGATGTAGTTTGAGTGATGCCTTCAGATGTTAGATGTTACAAGTCTATTTGATTGTTGCCATGATCTTCATCCTTACTTCAGCTTAGTGTGTGTCATACTATTGTTGTTGATAAGTTGGGGCCTCCACCTATGTTTTATTATCACGATTCTCTGTCCTGTATGGGCTGGTACTGAGCTGTACAAACCTAGAAAAACTTGCTGATTCCCTTTAAGGTAATATACATTTGATAATGGAATAATGATCAGAAGTATATGCTCTCGATGACAGAAAAAATTTATAGTTTTGGGACTTCGATATTCACAATATGCTGCTGAAGATATCCCAATCGTCAAGAGCATAATACAGGTGTAATTCAATCTCTTCCTTCATGTCACTTGATTTTATATATAAACTTATTTACAATGATGTATGTGTATGGTTAATAGTATCCTCATCCTAATATGAAGGTGCTATATGTATAATCTGTTAAGAGTGTATGGAAAGATAACTTCTTCCTTCTCTGTTTTTTTTTTTTTTTTTTTAAAAAAAAAATCATTTAGAAGGTAGGAGAAATATTCTTCATCGTGTTTGTACAAATTCAGATTTGGCTTTAGCTTATTAAGTTGCAGCATCAAATAAGTGGCTGTGCTCTTTGAAATTTTTGGGGATATACCTGCCATTGTTAAAGTCATTTTCACATTGAACTTGTTAGTTTCACTAGAAATTGGTCCCCAAGTATTCGCCAGTCATTTACATGACTATATGCATTGAAGGGTGTAAATTTTTTGTTGCAGATAGGTTAAAGGAATGATGCAGATACGTATGGACAGAAGAAATTTGTTTTTTGGAATAAGGTCCCATTTTGGGTGGACAGGCACATCTACTAGATTCTGGTTTCATCTAATGAAGTTTGAAGTACGTTTTGCACCGCAGTGTACCACTTAAGGATTGTAGTTGTTTGATTAAGTTCCTCTTCAATGTTCCTACAGGAAATTTACATTCATAGCTTGATCATGTCTGATTGCAGCATCATTCAAGACTAGCAAAATTCGTAGTTTCTTTTTTGTCCATTCAAGATCAATAAGTTCATAATTTCCATTCGTGCATCTCTGTAATTTTGATCCAAAAATGTAAAAAGTGCTCGAGTCACATATTGGGCCCGTGCTGCGCACGGGCATCAGGTTATCTAGTAGTACTAATATATATTGAATAAACTTACCAAGGAAGAAAAAAAAAAAAAGGGAGTGCCAAGAATATCTCATAGAGACTTAAGTTGTAGATAAATTTTACATTCCGTGAAGATCTCATCATGCAACAAACATATCGCTTTTGTCAGTGGTGGCATTTGTTCCTCTTGAAATGGACCTTGTTTTTACATGGCTTTAATTGTTTTTTGCCGTGTCTTTTTCTCTTGATTGAAGCAATACTCCAAGATTTTGCATTGCTCTCATTAATACGTGCAATTGACATTCTGAAAATTTGCTTGGAAGAGTTTCGAAGTTATTAATGAAGCACGAGGTGTGAATATTCTTCTGCATTTAATTAATTGCAAAAGATTTACAGGTTGACAGAAACCCCTGTAATTAGGCTCTCTTCTTAGATAAGTTCAATCATAGATGTAGAAATCCATTATTGAAATCAGTAATGATTTCAGTGAACCTCTGACCCTGAGTTATATCGGCATGTATTCTCTCGGTCTCAATAGACATGAACTCTAATTGTATGCTCTATTTTGCACTTCTACGATATAGTAATGAATTTGCTCTCCTCATCGCTTGTACAAACAGGTGTAGGCAGTCAAAACCATGCAAATTTCTGTATCTCTTTTATTTAGTAACTTTCATCGACTTATTCGCATAAAATTCTACGATATCTGTGATCCTATCCTGAAAAAATTAGTACAGATGGAGTCCTATACAATAAAATAAGCTTCACATATTCGATTCAATTATATATATTGTATTATATTCACATGCATGTCCTTGTTAATCCTGACTTTATATCGGAGTACCAATTTATTGTCGCATGCTTGTCCTTGTTAGTCCTGAAATATACTGTCTCGGAGTACCAATGATATTGTCACATGCATGTCCTTGTTAGTTCTGATATTGTCTAAGAGTACTAGTATACATGGTACTAGGCATAATAAAATCGACAATTAGAAATAAATAATACAAGGCGTAATCGATTCAAATTCAATAATAATAGGCTTAATACAGATACAGTTGGTCTCGATCATATAATAATCGACAATTTACTAGTGGTACCAAGTTCTGAAAATACATTGATATGCTTGTCTCATCTCTTTCTGAAAGTAAAATAGTACAGTTTGAAAATAATTGAAAATCGTAGAATGTCAATAGCACGTTGCCCTTCTCTGAATTTGTTATATCTGAAAATTTTCATTCCGATAGAGTTATTCTTCCTAAGCCTCACCAAAACAATCTCTTCAGTTGAAACTGAAACGCAAAAGCCAGTTATCGAAGAAGGGTCCACTGCTGACACAAATAAGAAGAAAACCAATAGGAATGCAAAGTGGCAAGGCGATATTTACTGGAAGCAGAAATGGAGAACGATACGAACAAGCATAAAAAGGAGAAAATAGAATTAGCCGTGAGAACCCCTGTCAATACACATGCTGTTGTGGGCATCTTGGGCATTTTTCCAAATATTGGGGGTCATAAGGCGTTATGCCAAAAGGGTCTCTTCTCAAGTTCTTTCATCGAAAGTTCCATAGGATTATTGTAATTTGTAGCTACCATTCCTCAACGACTTGCTTGATAAGGTGAATACTCGATCAAATAAAAGTGCAACTCAGATTTGACCAAAAGGCCCAAACATTACACCACTACGCAGCCAAAAGTTTTCAGATTAGATTATTGCTGTTATATCTGCATCATGGATTTACCTCTTTGTAGAGAAAATTAGAGACCCCAATCAATTAAAGGAAAAGTGTTAATAGCTACTACCATATAAACTAAAGCTGTCTACATTTGATGGCGTCAAATAAAACATCATCTCACAATTACAGAAACTACAACACAAACAGAACTATCGCAGAGCATCATTTATTATATTTTCAATCAAATTGGATTACCATATCAAAGGCGAGAAGAGCAATCTGGGATAACTACATACACTTGACCTTAAAAGGTCAGAATTGACAGTGCTTGAAAGCTATCATTACTAACAGATTTAGATCCAACATTTAGTAGATACAACGTAAAAGCAACTGTACATCCGTGTCAAAGAATATCTAAGCCCTGCCAAAAAAATTCCTTTGGGTTATGTAGGCTGTAACTTCGAGAATTACTTGTTTGTATCAACTGGATGACTCTCTGCATAGACCAACCACATGCAAGTGTGGTGTGTGGATAGGTTGTGAGTGTTATCCCTCTGATTTGATTATAACTACCAAACAAACACCCTGCAAACTAGTAATATATACCCACAACAATAGAATCAGAGACACAAGGGTGCAGGCCAAATGTTTAAATTTATTCAACAGATCTTTTGTGGGTGAAGTACATACCTGACTAAAGCAACAAGGTTTGGAAAATAAAGTTGGAACAGAAGCTATTGCCATGGTTGTGATAATGAAACGCTAGGAGTTGATGCCTCCAGTCCTTGTTTGCCATGTATAGCAGCATTTAGCACGTTGTACTGTTGGTTTACAGAGTCATAAAGTGCCTTTGTATATACCATCTTAGCCTGCATTAAGAACGGTACCTACTCTTAAGACCCTTCTTATTTAGATGTAATTAAGTTCTTTTTCTGCAGTTTCCTTGGATTCATCTCTAATTTCCTTAATCAAAAAGACCAGCCACAATGCATTTCCTTAAGAAGCTTTGAATGATGACAGTTGAAAGCAAACGAAAGTGCCAACAACATCTCACGAGATGCAAATCTTTGGCTGTGAAATGGGACATTGATTTAAGCTGGAGAACCATGGAAATAGAAAATTAAAGAGAATTCTTGCAGTGAAAGAAAGAATAGTGTGAATAGGTGAAACCATTTCCTTTAGTGAACAATAAGAAGCAGAGGCAAGTGGAGAGTGTTTGAGCTTACAGTCTGAAGGCATTGAAATTAGTTAAACTATCTTCTCTATTGAATGATAGAAAAGAGAGGCAAAAGGAAGATGTTTGAGCTGAAGGTCTGAAAGGATGTGGGAAGAGGAGAAGAATTTGCAACAGAAAACTGAAACTACAAAAGTCAGAGGTAGTAATAGCACAAGGTACAGCCGCTTAGGTAGCTTAAAATAAAAGGAGAAAACACAGACAAAAAGGTGGCCAGTCAGGACAAGGCAGTCTACACCTAAAGGAGGCTTTATATTGCCAACTAGTGGAACTGAAGTCTCATCGACCAACTTCCTATATAATTCAACACTGGCAAATTCCTCATTCATTTGAATTTCATGGAGAACAACAATTTCTTTTTTGTGGCCCATTGGAAGGTAAGTTTCCATATTATTTATAAAGGAAAAGTATGACAAAATTTCCATCGTTACTTCATTTTCTTTTCCTTTGATTTGGAGACAGATTTAACAATCCTCAGCAAGCTACAGATGCATTTTTTTTTTGCTACAGATGCATATTTAGCTTCAGTGTTTATAGAATTAACTTGACAAAAAAGAATAAAACCAAACAGTGTTAAATGAATGCTATGAATGCTTTACTTGCATTGATAGTTTCGTTGGAGCTTTACTCCACCAACAAGAGAATAGCTCAACTGAAGGAATCAAACTCTGTTGAACAAGGGCCTCTTAGCTAAGATCAAATAGATCACCTGTTCATTTTGGTCTCAAATAGGAAAGCAAAAAGAGTTTTGTCCAACCTTCCTTCTTCTCCTTTCATTCTGTATTAAATAGAATAAATTTCCCCCAAGTTCCCCAACAAATATTACTAAACCTCTCATTAGGCTGCAGAATTTAGTTCAAAAAGAGCTTACAATAAATAAACCAAAGTGGACCCCCTTAGCAACTAACCTCAGAGTCTTCCAAAGCACCAGCAACCTCATGAAAATCAACTTTGGGTGCCACGGATATGCCAGTTCCATGAAAAGAAATCACTCTTTTCTCTCTGATATTTTTCTCAACCTGTACATAAGCAAGCATGGATATGTAAAAACGTAAAATCATTACAGAAACAAACATAATTGGCACAGTGATCAACCTGAGGCGGCGGGGGCATAATATCATGACATAATATTGCTAGCGGATAAATGTGACCAGGGACACCAGCATGTTCTACAAGCCTCCTCATGTTGTCTGCCGCGGAAGCATCAAATGGTGCCTGAAAGAAAGACAAACAAAATGATTCAACCACAAGCAACCACAAGCTTCTCATAATCAATTACAACTATCCATCAGTCACAGGTCAGTTGGAATCTGTTACATGATTCCTCTATATCCATCCAGGTCCATTTCGTTGCAAAATATTTGGCCTTTTTAAGGCAAATTATGGGTTCCTAAACCGAACACCTGTTCCTTAAAAAATAATTAGCTTAGTCTCAACTAGTTGGCATTACCTATATGGATCCTTGGCTAATTTGATACAATAAATTTAAATCAGAAAAATATCTCTTGATTAAAGCATCATGGTGAGGCAAAAATACCAAAACTTTTGAAACCAACTGTCCATCATAGATAGATAAGAGAAAAAAAAATTATCACAGCTTACCAACATCACCCTAAAACTATCACAAGGCAAATGTAATGGAGAAGTTTATTGCTGAACATACAGAATGGGAAGAAGCAGGGAACCATAGCATGTACCCATGCAATCTCAATAGGATACACAAACAGTTAACTCTCCCTTAAATGTTACTTCAGGCAAATAATGCCACCAAATTCTGGGTACTGAATCATAAAATGCCCCAGCACACATCTGCATACGACTATTCTACTAAAGATTCATGAGCAACCTCACCTAGGAAGCAGCTATGGGTCAGGAACACAAATTGTTGACACAATAGGTCAGACAACTCTAACTTACCCTCTAAAAAGTTCACCCAGCATGGAAGCAATCAAGAATAACAGACAATTAAATCAGAGAAAGAAAAATCTTAAGATGACATAAGTTGGTATCAGATGTAATCCAGAAGATGTGGGAGCCTTCCCCTGTTTCCTAGGCAGGAAAAGCACATTACACCATAAATGAATTAAGACTCAATCAAAATTCTAAAGCATGAATAAGGTAGCAACACTTCCTTCCTCCATTTCAATTAATGACAGTTTTTCTACTTTTGGGACTTCCCAAAATGTTTTCACCACTCCACTTATAATTATTTTAAACAACTTTCAAGAATTCAAATTCATTTAACTATTCCAATTCAAATTTGTTTCAACGTTTTCTTCATGAAACTAACTTTTGAACCACTATCTAATTCTTTTTTCCTTATACTACCACCACTAATAAAATACAACAACATATCCAGTGTAATCCAACAAGTGGGGTCTGGGGAGGGTAGGACAACAATAGTTAAATACAACAACAACCCAGTGAAATCCCACATCGTGGGGTCTGGGGAGGGTAGAGTGTACGCAGACCTTACTCCTACCAAGGTAGGACGGCTGTTTCCGAAGACAACAATAGTTAAATGTAAAAAAGAATCTTACTGGATACCATTCTTTTGTAACAGCGTCTGGCCTATCTCTTCCACCACTAGGAGCAATCCATATTATTTTTGATCCAGCCCTGGACCACAAGTATATATATCCTCAGATGTATGCTTCCATCAAAAAGAGCAACAAAGAGCTATCTCAAATTGTCAAAGAAACATGTATCATTGGATGTCCTCAGATGTTCTCTTCCGTTATTGTGCTTATTCAACCAACAGTTAAGTAGGACTTAAAGTATGAACCCGATAAAGCATTCATATAGTGGACGATGACTGAATTTCACATATCCATGATCATAAGTAAACCTCCATCTATCATATCTGTATTATCTTCTACACATTCCACATTAGAAATCATTTCTACCGCAACTTGCTCTATGATTTTCTGATTTTTCTCCCATGCAAATAATCAAGCAGGGTTGAAACCCCCTCATGAAAGAACTATCATACATCTAAGCAAACCAGTGTTGTCAAAGGTGCACTTAAAGCCCACTTAAGCCCTGAAGCGAGGCTCAAAATATGTTGAGCGCTTCGCCTCGCTTTATTTGCGCTTCAGTGTCATCATCAAGGTTCTAAGACATACTTTTCCTTGCCAATGAGCCTCTCTTGAAGAGATGACACTAGATAATTGATAATTCAGTTTATCGTAATGTTTGTACAATTTTTTTGTCCATATATTTGTTATTCATGCTTATTATTATTAGTCTTGGACGAAACATATAAATATTTGTATTTTTGCACCATTGCGCCTTTTTTCATTAAAGCCCACACTTTATTTGCGTTTTGCGCTTCAAGCCCCAGCTAACCTTAGAGCTTTTTTGCGCTTTTCACTTTTGATAACACTGAAGCAAACAAGCTTTTTCAGTAGCAGGAGAAGATGAAGAGGACTACACATGCAATATTAGGTTTAACTTTCCGTTTAATCACATCCAAGACACATAGAGCTTAGAAGAGAGGATCTTCCAATTTATTTTTGTTACACTTAGCAGAAAAAATCATATTGAGAGATTGGCCCAGGATAAAATTGAATAATATCTCCAGAATAGAACCCCAATACTACCTGGTATTACAACTTGCAATGTAAAACCTTCACCAAAATACTCCAAGAAAGACAAAGCAATAGCAGTACCTTAATAGCAAAGCCATCTCCTTCAAGCTTCTGGTGTTTGCTCTCTTTTTCATCTCAGCAAGTTCAGGGTCATCATTCATATGTTTTTTTGAATAAACACACAAGAGATTCCTAGACATAATAAGTTTGTCAAATGTCTAAAAGTAAATGATAATTTCTGTACATACTCTGACAATGCTATCTAAGTAAGCACCTTCCCATGCTGAATGGCTTGCAAAGAGGATCTGTAATAACTCTATCTCCCGCAACATAGATCTGTTTACCAATAAACATAGTCTAGTGAGTTAAGCTACTTGAGGTATAATTATCTTATAAAGCGCAATAGGTTGAAAAAGGTTATAACAATGTTCTCAGCAATATATGGGTGCTTCAATTCAAGCAACAGTGCAATAATCGCGGGATCGGCTTCACTTTGGTGGTTTGACATCAAGACAACATTATCACCCTGAAATTAATATAAAGATATAGTGATTCAGTAAGGGCAACGGGAAAAACGATCAAGACAATGTATAAAAAGCCATGCAACAGAAGAACTGGGCAAACATATGGGCGACTAAGTTTGAGCTTTATTAACAGTAAGTGAAATAATAAAATGAATATCAAGAGAGACATAAAATTTTACAGTAAGATTCCTTTTTTGGATAAATTCTACAATAAGCACTCAAGAGTTCTCCATGTATAGTTACTGCGATACAACATCGTCGAAGAATATTCAACTTTATAAGAAGAACCTTTAGACGTAAACCAGTGGTTGTGCAGGCGATAAAGAAATAGTTGGTCTTCAACTTCATACGAACATCCTTTAGACGTAAACCAATGGTTGTGCAGGCGATATAGAAATAGTTGGTCCATCCACAACATTTTGAGCCAATACTATTATCATATCTCTTTTTCAAATAATGAGCATACAATTACTTAAAGAGCCACATGGAAGCAGAGCCCAACCAGTACAAAACAACAAAAGGGTTTTTATGCTTGGATGTATTATTTCATGGCAGGTGTCCAGTGAGATCTCATGCATGCCAAGTATAAAGTTTCATTTCAACTGTTTCACTTTAAACCATTGACCATGGAATAGCTATTTTTCTTTTTAAAGTGGTAATTGTGACCAAGGAATAGCTATTCCCTAATTATTCGTACTAATTAGCATATATACATAAGAAGATAGTAAAAACAAACACTCTGACAATCTGAAATAACAAACCTGCTTAAGTTTCTCTTCGATTTCACCAAAAACTGAAATATTGCCAACATAAGAACTCCTAAAAACTCAAAAATACTAGAGGTTAGAGGCAGAAGTAAATCATGAGATCTGCAGGGCACAAGGCTGTTTACTTCGATGCAAACAGCCAAAGAAAGATCAATTTCTAATAACCACATTTGATATGCACTCTCTAAAGCTGATTTAAAAAAAATTCAAGAGCAGAGCCATGCTTGTCCATAACAGAGATACTGTTCGTCAGCGGCCTAGGTAGAGGTAAAGTGGGGAGTTCCTTCAACAACACAACCATCTAAAATCATACTTTTTTTCATATGAAAGACCATCTAACATCATACTTTATCCACAAGAATTACAAATTTTGAATTTCCTATCCACTACTCAATAATGTGCAACTTCACTATTAAACAGAAAGTAATACTCCCTTTGTTTCACAATATGTGTCTTACTTTCCTTTTTGGTATGCTTCAAAAAGAATACCACTTTGTAATTTAGTAGCTCTTTAATTCCAACATCCTACATAGCATGTAGAAGACCACAAGAATCAAGGGCATTTTGATATAATATTACCTATACCTTTAGTTTAAGATCGCAAGATTCAAAAATCTCCCTTACTTAAACACCGTGCCCAGTCAAACGAAGACACATAAAATTGAAACTGAGCAAAATATATCCCCACACTCATAGTCATTTTACAAGAAAGGCTAAAAACCGACTCTTCATTGGTAACTCGACCCGCACAACTCAGCGAAGTGCTACAGACTAACTAGCTATTAAACAAACAAATAGAAATCAACTACAGGACTTCAATTTGTAAGTATGTTGCTAAGCTCCCTCCGGATCAAAAAGAGTATCCACTTAGCCTTTATTTTTTTATTCAAAAAGAGTGTCCAGTTACCAAATCAAGAGAGAATTAACCTTGTTTTTTCAGATTTGCCCTTATTAAGTGTTAAGTGACCAAATTCCAATACCTATTTAATTAGGGGTAATTTAGTCAAATAACCTATTTTTGCATGGAAGTTAGTATTTTTTTAAAGGGTGTGCAAATGGCTAAGTGGACACTCTTTTTGATCTGGAGGGAGTATTATGCTAATTGTTCCTCTTTTCAGGAGGTTTATTACATCCTTTTTTCCCAAATACTCTATCTACATACCAGTCTAAAGCAATGGTATGCAATGGACACACAACCAATTTAGAAAACTATAATAGGTTGCTCCTCCTTTGATAAGTCATCAAAACCAACATACTCCCTCTATCCCATTTTGTTTTACATAATTACTATTTGAAGGGTCAAATAACATTTTTCTTTAATTATGATTTTTTATATTTTTCATCTTTAAAAGACCAAAATACTTTTTATGTCGTTTTCGAGTATTCGTATTTAGATCATAAAATCAATAGAATAAGGTCTGATCGAATGGATAGTTAGATTGTTAGACACGCAGTATTTAGAATCGTGACATTCGTTTTGGACTGCAGGATTACGATGAGGCATGTTAATAGAATCATTGCTGGGTAAAAATGATAAGCAGGCAGTAGGGCATGACCAACTAGGCACCTATTCATCAGAATACTGCAAAAACTTAGCTCTTCCTTTCAGCTAAAATAGATTGGAGGATTTTCCAACCAATTACAAAAATAACATCATTATACCTACCATATGAGGAAATAAAATTGTAGTGGGATATGTTTAGGTGGTTCCGCACTCCTTGGACAATGCCAAGAACTGTGAAAAAGTCTATGGTCAGTTGGAAGAACGGGAGAAAGAGGAGAAGACGAAGGGCTTGGAATGTGGTTCCGCTTGCATTGATGTGGGTAGCTTGGAGAGAAAGAAACAAGAGAGCTTTTGAAGGAGTATAGTCAAGTTTTTCTCAGTTGAGGAGTAGTCTCCGCTCCCTTATTTTCTTTTGGTGTAAACAGAAAGTTCCTTGTTGTATAGAGGATTGGGTGGAGTCTGTAGAGAATCATATTGCAGAATCTTTACCTTTTGGTATATCACTTGAATACAGCCGGTTTTTTGGCATAATTACGAATGCAAATACTTTTAATTGATCAAAAAAAATGAGGAAATAATTAAGGTAATAACAAAATTATTTTTCCCCAATACATGAAGGCAAACAATTTAGGCATCCCTTTCATCAATTATCAAAATGATTTTCTGCTAGCTGTTAGAATTTTAGAACAATCATTCTAACATGACATAATCCCTTTCCCCTTCAGATATAAACAATTTCAGTAGTTTTACTATCTGCCCTTAACCCAATCTTCCAACATGTCATTCTCTCAAATACTCACCACGACCTTGTATGAACTAGCACTAGCTTTTTTTTTTTTTGATAAAGTAAGTAATTTCATTGCTGGCATCAAGTAGATGCATAGTAGTTACAGAAGTAGAGTAGCAAAAGGAACTTATCATCTCCAGTACATGTCTAGCACTAGCTTACCTGTAACTAAATCTATATAGGCCTATCGTTCCATTATCTACAAGGTATTAAGAGGACATATATAGCACTCCAGGTCTGAATTCGTTGATCTCGACAAGCAAATGGTTAAACTGACAAAAAGATGTGGATCAAAGGATATCTTTATGCTGTTTACTGGAATAATACCTGTGCATTCAGTTGTTAACTGGAATGAAAGAACCACACTCAATTTTTAAGTTGGTCAAACTATTACATGGTCCTTAACACTAATAGAATTGAGACTCACCTGAAATCAACTAAAGGGCGGATATAATTTTGACCAAAAGTGTAATAGTCAAAAGGTTCACGAATGGCCTTGTGATGCGGCGAGAATTCGAAAGAATCCTGAAATAAGAGTGTCGTTACATTATATGGATGGATGAAGTAAAAAGAAACAAATATATAGATCCCAACATCTAGTGTGAATTGTAAAACCCACAAGGAAGAGGAATACCTTCACATCTACAAAAACACGATCCAATACAAGAGCCATGTTATACAAAATGATCTCATCTGCTTTGGGGACTCCACTTCGTAAAACCTAAAAAAAAAAAAAAAAAAAAATCAGGAAAAATCAAGAGAAGCACATGACTATAAGAAGTTTCAAACAAACAAACAAAAAAGAAAATGCTTCATGATTCCAGATCTCAACAGACTCATTCTCTCTCTAAGAAAATCTATACATGGGTTTCACGAATAAAGTAAATCCTAACAGATTAACAATAGGATTAAGTCTAAAAGAAGTAGTCTTTCAGCAATGAAATAAATTAAGTTCTCTACATTTTAGTTGGAAAGAGGAAGCATGTAGTGGAGTTCTTCCCTGATAATTAAATTCAGATATAGCTTAAGACGTAGGAAAAAGAAAGACACGTGTGGCAAATCAGCAAATAAGAGAATTTATCTTTGTTAGAGTTCTGCCATCCCAAGGTCATATCTTTCATGCTCCAGAATGATACTCAACATGTCAAGTGTCAGACTATATTTAGAATCTTCACAAGGGCTTGACCTATTATCTTGAGGTCAGTTTCTGAAAACACTTGGCCCCATACATATGTCTTTCCAGCACATAATTGGTTACAAAAAGGTCATGACATGGCAAATTGTGGCTTCTCTGTGCGTTTTAGCTTTTCCAGCTCCAGAATGTTAACTACTGTTACTGGTACACTACACAAAAAGGTTTTGATGCCTAGATTTTGAAACGCAAACTGATTTTTTCATACCAAGAGCACATAGTTATATAACACCTGCCAGTAAAATCCAAATGATCAAATACAATAGAAGAAACAAAATAAATATTCATCATCTTATATTTATACTGTTCTTTAGTAACCTAAGAAAGCATGTTATACCCCAGAAAATATGTTCATGCAAGAAGACTCTTACATATGAGCAAACACATTTAAGTGAAGAAAGCACCCAACATCCAAAAAGTACATTAATCCATAAGTCCGAAGAAAGTTATTTTACTGCATTCCGATAGTTATGATACAACTCCTCCATTCCTTCAGCAACACTAAGCGGCAGTTTTTCATCTTCCACAGCTTTTCGAATAGCAGATAGCAAGTCTGCACAGGAAATAGAACACTCAATGCAGGGAGGAAACAGAAAGGTTCATTCCAAACAATGAGAAGTGATCTACCGAAATAATGTCTCTACACAAGGACAAGGCAATCATCTGCTGAGCAGTATGTTTAAATTCAGCAAACAAAACAAAATCAAGACACTAAAAGATGGCAAGGTGACTAGATCAGCATCAGCAGCAAAGGTCTTACACTTGCAACTGCCGCAACATCCTAGTAGGTTTCTAAATCCTTTTAAGACGAGGTTTTCTAGAATCTTGCAGCAATTCTGTCATTCTTGAACTGCAACTTGCGATACCAACCCTCAGTAAGATACCCCAGTTTCTCTTTTTGATAGGTAAAAAGTATCAACAAAAAAGCTCCCGATGGTAATGCACCATAAACGTTAAAGCATACAAGTATCCGAAGGATACTAGACACCACATAACAAATCAACCTATGAGATACCTCAAAACCCAAAGAAGCACTAAGTGAAACAGAATCAAGTACTTCTTGGTCGTGAATATCTAAACTGATTGTTTGTTGTTCAAGTCTTGCTTAGACGGTTCATACCATCCATAAATAGTGTTTTGATCTAAGATTTCAATTCTTCCGTGTTTCAGCAGTAACATATTCTTCCATGGAGCTAAGGTCCAAAATATGAAAGAAACCAAGTGTTTCCGCGACTCTACCACCCAGTCAATTTTGTTCTACTTAATCCCTCCTTCATGGCCACATATCTTTCCGACTAAGGAACGAGAAATCTTTCCCCTGTTAAGTGTACTTCTTGTTGGATAATCATCTTCCACTTGAGTCGCCCTAGTATATGATTTACATAGTCTACATAAGAATATATCATTGGAGATGAACTAGTTAAAAGTGCTTTACTTTACATAGACTTTTCCCTTATGCCGCTACGTGCACACTTTCACATGTAATAAGATAGTACTCCTCCGTTTTGATTTGTTTGGCTTACTTCCAAATTAGTTTGTTTCAAAAAGAATACCACTTTCTATATTTAGTAACTCTTTATAGCCAACATCCCATATGGAATATTTAAGACCACAAGATTCAAAGGCCATTTTGGTACATTACACACATCTTTAGTTTAAGACCACTAGATTCAAAAGTCTTCTTTATTTTCTTAAACTCCGTGTCGAGTCAAACTAAGACAAACAAAATGAAATGGAGGGAGTAACAATTATGACATCATGACAATTAGGAGGCGAATTGAAATGCTCCAGAAAGCTTAGGGAAGATCCAAAAGGAGTTGAAGACCAAAATCAGAAAGAAAACTTAGCTAATCCTTTTCACATTATAAACTACTTATCAAAAAGAAAAAACTACAAGAATAGCATATAGAACACCAAGTGCTTCCGAATTGGTATTTGTCTCTATTCCCAACAGAATTAGAAGCCACATGCAAACATAGTATAAGTGTGTTTTATGTTGGTGACACCTTATTATAAATGATCCAACAGGTCACTCATTTTACAATACTTGCATGGGTTCTGAGACTTGTAAGCTACGACAAATGGAACTGTAAGCTGGCTCGAAACTAAGATCCACGGATGCTTCATGCAAAGTAATGTCTTTGTTGTCAATCAAGAGGAGATTTATACATTAAAAACAAAAAAGAGTCAAAATGCAAAAACTAACAAGCATTACTTTACCATACTAAAGTTTACCTTAATAACCATACTGTGTGACCAGAAAAGGAACCAACTATACATTGCTGACCAGCGATAATAGAACGGATTAAGCATGGATATTGGAAGACAAGGAAGCATTCAAATAAAGAAATAGAGAGACTGAATGGTGACTCTAAAAGACAGGGAGCAAGAAATACTGTAAAGCAATAGCTTTTTGTAAAGAGTGCTAAAAACGAATACTACAACAGATGTCAAGAATAGATGTCCTTAGTCTTAGGTCTTAGCTGGTGGCTACAATGTCCCAAACATGACAAATGTAACTTGGTGATTCCAGAATCAATCAATAACCACATGAGCTCATAGTGTCAAATATGAAAAACAGTCAAGAGAAAGCTTGTTATTCGAAACAAAATTGTAATTCTATGGAGAAGGATTGTTGTCTATCATAATCAATATCATCAAACATTACTAGAAAGACCAAAACATACTTTACTCAGCGCATCAAGGTTAAAAAATTCATTGAAATTGTGTTTGAACTGTTAAGCATGCTTCCACAGACAAGCACCTTAGATCTCTATCACTTTATTTTAACTTGGACACTAGTTTACACGGCAAAACAATTATCACTTAACAACATTCATAATAAACTCTCTGCTAAATTCTAGTAGTACTATTTAACAATCGGCTCAACACATTTTTCATCCCAACAAACAAACGAAAGTTGAGGAATAAGAAAAACAGAAATAAGTTCCCATAGAAAAGAAAAAAAATACATATATGCATTTCTGCCAATGCACCTCATATGTTTAGCATCGTTAGTTATGAAGAATACAGAGAATTTCAATGCATTCCAAAGAAAACGACATCGTAGTGCAAATGTGTACAATAATAGTCACTGACATATTACGCACAAGCTATTTCAACATAGAACAAGAGTTTTAGATTTAAACTAAACCGCACCTAAATAGCACAACATACTTCAAATTCAAAAGGAAATAAAGATGAGCGCAGAGATATAAAGCACGAAAATGCACAAGATATTTCAACATAGAAATAAAGAAAAAAATAAACCGCAGATAAATAGTAAAAAAACGCACAAGATATTCCAAATTCAAAAGGAAATAAAGTAGAGAGTAACAATATAAACCACAAAAAGTGGACAAGACATTTCAACATAACCGCACCTAAATAGCAAAAAATGCAAAACATACTTCAAATTCAAAAGTAAATAAAGTAGAGAGTAGTAATATAAACCACAAAAAGTGCACAACACATTTCAAATTGAAGAAAAAAAAAAGAGTAACTAGAATTCAACCTTCTCCAGTACGAGCATCAAGGAAGGCACAAGAGTGAGGAAGCTCATGATTCTCAGAAGTAGAAACAGCTATTGCGGCAGTTGAATAAGAACAGAAAACCGCACATCTTAACTTCCTAATCTTCACACTACTCCTCAAGCATGAAATCGGAAATAGCCTCGAAGTTGCTGCAAAACAAACATTAGTAACAGCAGCACTAGCTTTTACTATTGCTGGTACACAAGAAGTAGTTGAAGAAAATGAAGATAACGGCTTAGGAATGTGTGAAGAAGAAGAAGAAAACGAAGAGAGAATCAACATCACCACCAGAGTTTGTTTTAGAGAGAGAAAGTGAGGGGGAAAAGGAATATTGTATGTGTGTGTGTGTGAGAGAGAGTGAGAGAGAGAGAGAGAGAGAGAGTTTATTTATGAGAGGGAGCACGTGCTTTATGAGAGTTTAATTGAGATTTTTTTATTTATTTTTTGAATGAGTATCCCTTTTCATTTATTTCATTGGTTAGTGTGGACCCAGGCTAGTGCTAGACTTATCTGGACACGTGTAACACCCACACACCTTTCTTTTTGGAATAGTGGCAATAGCCTATTATAGGCTTTGCTGGGGTCTACCTTTAAGAACCTTCTCTCCAACAGAATAAGGACCCGTTTGGATTCGCCTTTTTCCGAATTGTTTTTTCATTTTTTTCAAAAACTAGCGTTTGACCATAAAAATTCCAAATACAATTTAAAGTTGTATTTGGAATTTGAAAAACAAGAAATACTTGTTTTTCACAACTAAAATCTTGTTGAAAAAGTACATTTTAACAAAAAAATATTATTTGCAAAAACTATGGCCAAACACAACTTTAACTCCAATTCCAACTCCAAAATTTCAAAAAAAAATGAAAAAGTTTTGATTTCTATTGCCAAACGTCTACTAAAAGAATTCAATGTATTTTTTTCTTTTGAATTACTCCTAAGAGTACAATTTTTTTGTAAATATTCTTCTGTTTGTCCATATTTTTCAGCATTTTGAAATATGTTTGAAGATTATTTCAAATATAAGAGTTATTTATCAGATTAACCATTATTTCAATTAAAATTTAAAATGTAAAACTTGGAGCCCGGAAAATAATTTTTTGAAATTTTTTCAAGTTTGCACTCACAAAATTTTTCAATTGTGTTTTCATGTTCAGATATAATATTAACTTTTGAATACCATTTTTCAGTATAACTTCAACGGATACTTTTTTCAAATATCAATCAATTCACAAATGCCGGTTTAAACCTTTTGCAAGGAAAAAAAAAAGAATTTTACATTTGAATTAAAAGTTAAAATAAGTTTCCAAAAAATCAATAATACTCGCTCTATTCCACTAAGGGGTCGTTTGGTAGCTGGTTAGAGTTATACATGTATTAGTAATATATGAATTAGTTATGAGAGAATTTATGTACTATTATTTTATGCAGTTATTAGTTATGCAGTGTTTAGCTATACATGAATAACTCACTTCATAACTAGCTATCAAACACATTATTACTTATACATTAATACATAAATAATTTACTCCTAACCGGCTACCAAACAACCCCTAAGGGTGTTTACAGTACGGAGGTTTTGATTTTTTTATGTTTAGTTGGATCAAATATTTTGAAAATATTTCATACATTCTCCAATTAATTTTAAAAAATTCCTGATAAAAGGAAGGAAGTCATATTTCATAACTTTTCGTGCCACTTCCAAAAAGGGATGAGTGGATGGAAAGGCACCTACCGATCATTTTCATTGAGAACAAAATTATGAGGAGTATGAATCCATTTTGGCGTCGTGGTGGTGGGGTTTTGGTTGGGGGGGGGGGGGGGGGGAAGGGAGGGTGAGTGAGGATGAAATATGAACAATGTTTCTGACATTATCTTCTTTAGGTATACTCATAAATCATAATTGTAAATGGAAAATACAAAAGTACTTCAAATCAAGAATTTATGGAGTGGGACACAAAGAAAAGGGCAAACCTTTGAAGATTTGAACAGACGTACAAGAAATTATATGTCGCATTTAATATACATACGCACTTCAATCATTTCACACTAATTTTTTCCATGTGCAATTTTCCCCTTATTGACAAAACAAAAACTTTATATTCCCGTCTTTGAAAGGTAGCGGTTGTCCTGCATTTAGTTTGATGTCAACATGATTTAAGTTTATACTTTGAATCTTTACTTCTATAGCCAGTAAATACTTTGAAATATTCCTCCTTTACTAGATCCAAATGTAACTAAAAGCACAACAAGAAAGTAAATCTAAGACAAGAAGAATTCGAATTCGAATATAAATAAAATGAGGGCCGTTATCATAATTGCATTGCTTCATTAGGATTTAGGATAAAAATTGGAGAGGGATCCTTGAAATTGACAAATTAAAATGGGAACTTTTCAAAATATACAATCCAACATAATATATTGCACTCACGTAACCATATTTACAACTAATACTGTGTAGTCTTCTTTTTTCACAATATTATTTATACACTACTATACTAAGCAATGTATCTACCTTGTGCAAAAGTGTATAAAAATGTACCAAAAGTGTACAATAATGAATAAGAGTTTATAAATGTTGCTACCTATAGTAACAAACTTCGTTTTGTGATGTGCATTTGCAATTCTTGTTCGAAATCAATTTAAACCTCCATCAAATGACTTCAAATTTTATAGACAATCTCCTTAGACTATTTCCAACAAATTTAAACAACACTCACTCCGAATTTAGTTTCTCACATAAATCAATTTTGAAAACTAGCCACTTCATCTTGTTATGAAGTGGTAAACCAGATACCTACTACAGGCTAAGCAGCTAGGAAGAAGTGTAACGAATGAGAGTTGTTGAAGCTAGCATATTGAAAGATCAATCGGCCAAAATAACCATGAGTGGCTACGATATTATAAGTTTCTTTCTTTTGACCGAATCTGTAACCTTCATTAGCAGACTCATTTTCTGAAGGAAACTGCGGAAAAGAATATGAAAAGAAAAAATAAGCGAGATGATCTTTATTGAAACAAAGTAGGCTATATATGGCCTTACCTAACTAATTCAGGCTAAAACTAATTTTTCAAGAGAAAAAGAACATTCCCAAAAAATATCTTAGAAACTATTCAAACAAACACACTTCCAATGGGAATGATCAATTGATACTTTATTTTAATAAAAACATGCGATTGGATCAATTACAACCATGCAAACCATGAGCCTCATAGGACACATCACTATAATGCTAATATTGCGTTGATAGCGTGTACATACATTCTGTTCACACTTTCGTATGGTCTTGATAGCTACATTGCCTATATAGTTTATATTTTCCTCTACCATTATATATTTAATATGTATATATCAAAGATTAGTTTAACTAATTACTAACTTGTCTTTGTTGCAATGTGCAATGATTATCCAAAACTAATGCGATCAAATCAACAAGGATCCGACAAGATTAGATGTCTTAGAGTCGAGACAATATTGCATTATGTAAATTTGTATTTTAGGAAAGTCTCTAACTGTTGCATGGTTTATATCGTTAATCCCAAATTCTTAAGCACTTGTCGTTTATCTATCTAGCGGACAATGGTCTCATAATCTCAAACATTATATTCAATAGTCTTTTTGTTGTTCTAATATCATAAAGAACTATAACATTTGTTTATCCGATATTGTTAAAAGATTTACTATAATTTTGTCTAGACTGGAGCTAAGACTACTTATTAACAATTCAATCATCAATGTTAGGTCTATAATCGACATATCGGACGACCTTTTTTTTTTTTTTTTTTTGGGGAGAGGGGGGGGGGGGGGGGGTGCACAGCTGATGAAATAAATTACAAATAGGAAGAAGTAATAGTCGTTACCAAAAAAAATAGTCGTTTGATTACCAATGAGATTGAGGTATCCAATGAGAATAGCTTATTCCATCTTCTATATGGGATATAGATAATTCCACTATTTTAGTATAAAGTGATTTCAGAGACTAATTAACATCACAACCATCTTTTATTCCATAATTGTTATTCCTTATCCCACCAACTAAACAACCCTAAAAAAAAAAAATAGAACTACGGTAAACTTGGTGACTCCAAATTCTACAATTCACCGTTACATTTAAAGAGATCATGATTCAAATAAGGAAGTAATTTCGGAGAGTCATTTAACTGATCAAACCATGTTTAGTGTAGCAAAGTCATAAAATCAAATTTTATAATTAAATGTACATCAACTATCCTTATATTTCGCATAAATTCGCATAAAATGAAAATCCTCGGTAATTCATCTATCTGGCGTCAAAAATAACAACTAAAATGTCACATGCCAAATAAGAACTACCATGTTATTAGAACTAAAAACCATCAACGACATAACACACGTGCCACCACTTTCTCAATATTCTCCTCATCCATTTAAGCTCCACCCCACCCCTTTAGACTGGAAGCTAAAGTTTACCCGCAAACGTAAGATATAAAAATTGAATTTAACTAATTTAACTACGTGTTGACGATTTGACATTGCCTATTTAGCAATTTTATCTTATGTTACGTGACAGCTTAGTTGTAACTTATGTCACCCAATTGAATTCATTTTATGCGTAATATAAGAAGTCTTTTTTTTATAAAAACTAGTCTATGACTTTGCTGCAAAAACCTTTTAATCGATGACCTTTTATGAAATTAACCCATCAAGTGGGGGAATATAGAAGTTAAAAACAAAAAATAAGAGAAAATGCAAGATAGTTATTAATTCAGCAGCGGGCACGTGACAATTGGCAACCTAAGAGAACAGATAGGCAGCAAAATTATATTGCATACCTAATAAGTGCTAAAGTCGTGGAAACTATTATTTTTTTTTTTTTAAAACCCGCACTAGAAGTGAAGAAATTTCTGTGCGAGAACTGAGCAACATGATGTAGAAAAATCTGTGCGTGGTTAATGGAGACTAACAGACTATAAATAACCTCAGTGTTTTCTATTACGGAATCATTACTGCAAGAACCTTATAGACTTGGCCAACTAAATGATTAAAAACTAGGAATCGCCAATGCAAGAAACCTATGGGCTTGGCCAATTAAATGATTAAAAGCTATGGTCAAATCATTTTTTTGTGGGGAGTGCCCTTCAAATGCACTGGTCTTTAATTTTTGCCCTTCGCCTAAAATTCCTAGGTTCAGGATTTGAACCCCACTCAGTCAAAAATTTTAAAAAAATTCGCCAGGTAAAACTTAGATTCACAAGGCAAAATTTTGCCTAGAGGCAGAATTTTGCATGCAAAACTCTCCCTGCAGGCAGAGTTTTGCATGTAAGGTAGAATTTTGGCAAAATTCTCCTTTTAGCAGAGTTCTGAAGGCAAAATTCTGCCTTACGAATCCAAACTCTACCTTGCGAATTTTTTATTTATTTTTTATTGAGCTGGATTTCGAACTCCAAACCAAGGGATTTTTAGCGAAGAGCAAATGCTAAAAATTTCAAATTTGAAGGGCAAAAATTAAAGACCACCCCAAAATAAGGGCATTCGTGCGAATTGCCCATGGTCAATTGTCTTTCTCGACAAATCAATTCCAATAGGACCTTTATGGAAACACACTCTTAAGTCCTAGAAATTTGGCAACAGTCCGCGGTCAATTTTCTTTTACCAGAAGTAGTTGAATTCCCCAACTGATCAAGGGTAACCGAGGTATTGAGTAATTTTGGCCACCAAAGCTTAAGCACGTGAGAAAAAAAATACTTAGCATGTCTCTGGTAAAATTTGAGCACTTGTTTACCCACTTCGTTGTTGCCAGCGCATCAACATCATCAAGTGCCCAATTGAATTAGCCACAGTATCGTGATAGCCAAGAATGACTCATACAGTTCTTCTCTAGAGAGTATTTATAGGAATCTGCCTAGGATATGCACATATAGTTCATGATCACGTGTTAAAATCTTCTACACGTTCAGGCTACTGGTGTCACCTTTTCAGTCCACTTGGAAAGAAAAAAGCAAAAGAAATTTGATACCGAAAAAGTCCGTTTCTCTTTTGGTATAGAACTCAAAAGGGCCAAACTATGTCTACTTCACTGATACTCTTATAAGATTCACAAATGATATAGTTTCATGCATGAGAAGCTTAATATTTCTAAAGGCCTAACAAAATCCTTAGGAATAACTCAATATTGTTCTTACATATAAATCACCAAGATTTGTAAAAGCAACATATTTTCGAGGTTTGGTGCCTCAATCTAGCCAAGAAAGTTCATGATCACCAAATGGAGCACTAAATTGCAGAGAATAAAATCTGCAAAAGCACGTTCTGGAGGCAAATCCTGCAATGGACAAATATCAAGTGATGAGAATCATTGACATACTCTGTAAGCACTATTAATTTGAACGGAAAGAACAAACATAAGGCCAGCTGCCTCATTTTTATCTCTCTTTATGTTTCTCTTCTTCTATGAGGAAACCGCATAACTAGAAGTGCCGAATATGCTACCGATTCCTTGTTAATCTACAACTTCGCAACATCTTTTAACACAACTAAAGTAGAGGGGAGATTCAAGGTAAAATTGTAAAATGAGAGATCCTATCCCAAGAATGCTTACCTTGAATTCCTTGTTTTCTTTGTTTACTTGGATCCGAAGACAAACTGCAAGAAAGATGACTAATCAATCAGTTGAAATCAAAATTTTCATAAAATGGAGTGTATCTACATAGATTACTTAGCTCACCAGCAAGGACTGCTGTACCAATACAAGAAAGCACCCCAGACAGAAAAGAGTTGAATGGGAATGATCCAACAAGAGCCATGTATACCACCTGATTATTGCCAGTATAAGTGAAAACTATGTCAATCATCAACCAGATGGATTAAACAAATCAAGCAACGATATCTTAATTCTCAAACACTGAATCATGTCTTTACTCTTCAAATTGGCAACAAATGAATTAGCAGAGGAGCTATTTACACAGGCAAATTGCTGCCTTATGAGAGTGGCACATTATATTCGCCTTCTCATAAAAAAGCACATTCAAATAACAAATTACAGGAAATGATCCTCTCACACAGCTTGATGTTCACAAATATTTAAGCATCACAGAGATAAGACCTTAGGAAGAATAGGATAACAAAGAAAAAGAAAGTAGCGACTTCTGTAAAAGGAGTGCTCCTTCGAAAATGGAAACAATACAAACTGTAATCGGCAACTAAATATGTGAATTTTGCAAAATAGGTGCATGGATAAGCTTTTTATGCAAAAATGCTCTGAGTGTGTGGGTGGGGTTGGGGGGGGGGGGGGGGGGGAAGGCCTCGGCCTGTGATTATCTAACAGCGTTTTTGGTCGTCATTTTCAATTTTGCATGCACTATCTTTAGCAGAAGGGTAGTTTGCCCAATCCTTATTGTCCATCACTGCAAAAGAGCAGAAAATTGCAGGTAGCAGGTAAAAGATCTGGTGTGACACCATTGGGCTTATAGGAGCTGGACTAGCATGTTTCACAGGAGTCATGTAATTGTTTGTTATGATCAAGGGTTAACACAGGCATATGGGATGAGAATAGTTAACGATACTGAACTCTGGCAACCAGTGATTCAACAAGATTGAAAACAGATTGAACAGGTGGAAACTGCAGTATTTAGCAGGAGGAAAGACCCTCATTAAGTCGACATGTACCTGTACCCTCATTTTATGTCCTTATTCACTATCCCTCACAGTTGGAAAAATAAAGCAAAAAAATTAATGAGAGATTTCTTATGATATGATGCTAAGGAAGAGAAATGATATCATTCGTAGAATAGGACAAGGTGATAGGCCCTCTAGAGTTGGGTGGCCTGAGTAAGATTTAATCTTTTCAGGAAAAATAGTTGAGATGTTCGAGTCAAATGGATACATTATGAATGAAGGTGATTGTTACTAGATGCTGGTGTCGTCAAAATCGATAGTTCGGGAGGTACTACCTCGTAATAGATGAGCTTACAGAGAGGAAACATGAAGGGACGGACTGGATTTTCCAAATTAATCGGTTTTATGGTAAGAATATGCAACCAAATCCAATTTTGATTGGATGCATGGTATTGGGATCCAACAAAGATAAGTTTGCCCGATTATATTTGTCACAACTGACAAAGAAGCATCAGTAGCAGAACTCCTCAGAAGAGAAGGGAGCCAAGTATTGACAAATTTACTTTTTAGGAGATACATAGAACAGTGGAAATAGGTTGATGTAGATAACTTTTAAAAAAAAAAAAAACATAGCTGCTTTGGGAAGAAGATAGAGTAATGTGGAAAAGATCAATCGTATTATGCTTGTCTTTTCACAGTTGCTGATTTAACGCACGTTAAAAATCAGTACGGGAGTAAAACGTGCCAAAGAAAGTAACTTTCTTCACATGGTATGCAGCATACAAAGCCATCTTTTACAGCAGATGCTTGAGAAGGAGATGGTTATAATTAGTTCACAATGGAACTATTTTGGTGCATCCTGTGTCAAATATCACCCTAATCCTGCGACTCTGACAGAAGCATTGAAGAGGCGGAGACCTGAAAATAGATGCTAGGAAGGACATGTAGAGTAGCTTCACCTCTGTGTCTTTTGGTAGATATGGAGATAAAGAAATGGCATAACTTTTGTAGCAATAGAGGGTCTATTATGAAGATGCAATAGACCTTTATTTCCATTTTATGTACTGAAAAAAGGATATTTTATATAGCACCGAAGTTGGACGGAATTTTTTGGAGGTTTATTGTAAAAGCATACTCTTGAATCGTGATATTGTCTTGTGGTCTTATTAATAAAATAATTTGATTTATACAAAAGAGGACTAGAGGAATAGGACGGTAGCTAATAGATAATACTAATAGGAAAATCCATGAGAGGTAGTCACCTACCATGTTGGCGGACTTCTAAGTTGGAACTGGGAAGTCATGACGGAATTGACACAAACCAAATGAATCTTCATTGGATGTACAAAGGGAATAGTGAGCCTACTAGACCTCCCATATTTGCTCTGATTAGGCTAATGATTCAGTACAAACCAAAATGACAGATTCTCAAAATAAATATTATCTATAACCTTATTGGTGCTGTTTGCACAATTGATAGGATTGAATTTGATTCTTCTTTACTGACAACCGAACTCAGGACACGAGATCAATTTCCTCTAATCATCAAATGCAGAAAAAAATCATTTACTTTATAAGCTATTCTTAAGGGCATAGATTAGCTTCTTTTGAATGAGAAATAACCCTTAGATGTTAAGCCAGGTTAGAAGCTTGGAGGAGTATGAGTTCTTCCCTTTACCCTGCTCTCACTTAAATACCAAGTTTCGTGTCAGTAGCAGAGTTAATCTTTTAAGTGAATAAAATATTAGTTTTGCCAGTAGCACAGGGAGAATTTCAAACCGGCAAAAGACAATAAAACATCACTATTTTCTTACACCAAGAAAATCCCATTCAAGTTAGTTGGCCCAACCTCAGTTGACCCACAGATTCAAAACTCAAGGGATTATGGTTCGCACATCTACCTTGCCCCGCTTAAATCCAGACTTCGTGTAAGTGGCAAGGTTCGAACTCGTGGCGTGCACCCAACCAACACATATTACGCCACGTCCTTAACATTGAACGAAAGCCTTGGTGGCAATAGAACGCTACTAATTGTGAATCACTAATGAAGAAGTCAGAGTCATTTAAAAATATGTATATGAATCAACAGATGCATTATATTGCATTGACGTTCCACCAACAAATTAAAAAAGAAAAAAGAAGATATAATGAAATAGTGAATGTCCTATGGAACTCTATGGTACAAATTAATGGTTTTAACCGTGTTTTAAAAGATCCATATTACTTCACAGTAGTTGCCCCAGACCCCACATTGCGGGATTTCACTGGGTATGTTATTGTTGTATTACTTCACAGTAGTTGGAAAGGAAAGCACGCCCCCCCCCCCCCCCAGTTGGAATCGTCTGTACCCCTTCTCTTCAACGTTCAAACCGAAGAACTAAGTTCCAAGAGTAGGTAAAAACCTTGTTTTTAGTAATAGAAATAATTGTAGTTCCTGAAATTTACAGCAGCGGAAACACTAATTCAATCATTGATTGTCTTGCAGACTCGCACTTATATATGTAATCTCAAATCTTATGTCATTTGATGATTGTGTGTCTAGGCTGGCTTTCTCTAATGACCTTAAATACCCACTCTCTAACAAAGCCTCAACAAACATATTAGCCAGATAAAACAGCATAGAGGAAGTCAAAGTACTAGTATCACCCTGAAAAGAAATTCCTATACCTTTTCCTGCGAACTGCAGAACGGTAAGCTCAACTATCATACCTGGTGGATTTTATGGTGCAGCCATCCTCCCTAGCTTTCACATTTTAGAATTTAACCCCATAATATTATTTTTGGTAATTTTACCTAAGGGTGTCAAATGGGCAAGTTAGGCTGAATTTGGACAAGTCAAAATGGGCTGAGCTAATAAATGGGTTGGGTTAACATTAGTCCAAAAGTTACTTGGGCTGAAATGGGTTGGGCTAAAATGGGTTGGGTCATGACCGGCCCAACTTGACCCAACTTTTTTGAAGGGAAATTTTCTAGAAAAAACACTTTCCATGGAACTTTTTTTCTAGAAAAAAATTTTCTTTGAAAAATAATTTCTAGAAAATACATTTTTCCGTGGAATTTTTTTCTAGGGAAAATATTTTCCTTCGTATCAAACACACCTTTATAAGATCCATGATACAAGAAGAGTGAATACATAGAAAAAATCAAAGTAATAGTTGATCAGTTTCAAAAAAAAAAATCAAAGTAAATCTCAAGTGGTAAATTCAAATTACAGTAAATCTTTAAAATAGACTAGAATTAGGCTAAATTGGAGTTCACTTTAAAAAGGGTTATGTTGGGTTGGGCTAAAAATCAGCCCAATGTAAATATCTTGTGCCCAACCCATAAAATTTTGGGCTGGTTGGGCGGGCCATCAATTTTTGGACCATATTTGACACCCCTAATTTTACCCCTTAATATTCTAAACTCTTAGGGATCGTTTGATACATGGGATAAGGATAATAATCACGGGATAAGATTTGGGATTAACTTTATCCCATGTTTGGTTCGAGGTTTTAGCTAATCCCGGAATACTTATATACTAAAATGGTGGGATAACTAATTCCATGGGATATCCCACCATTGTACCAAGGGCTGTAAAACATAGCCCAAAAGTTGATGGCCCATCCAACCCGCCCAAAATTTTATGGGTAGGGCTCAAGATAATTTCATATTGGGTTGATTTAAGCCCAACCAATATAATCCATTTTAAAGTGATCTCCAATTTAGCCCAATACTAGCCCATTTTTAAGATTTACTTTAATTTAGGTTTATTGCTTGAGATTTACTTAATTTTTTTCTATGTATTCACTTTTCTTGTATCAAGTATCTTATGAGTTTGGGGTGAAGGAAAATATTTTTCACGAAAAATATTTTTTCTCGAAAATATTTTCCACGGAAACTGTTTTCCTCAAAAATATTTTCCATGAAAAATGTATTTCTAGAAAATATTTTTCATGAAAAATGTTTTTCTAGAAAATAGACCCTTCAAAAAAACCGGGTCATGTTGGGCGGGTCATGACCCAACCCATTTTTAGCCCATTTCAGCCCAACTCATTTCAGCCAAATAACTTTTGGGTCAATCTTAGCCCAACCCATTTATTAACTCAGCCCATTTTGACTTGCCCAATCTCATCCCAACCCGCACATTTGACGCCCCTAATTGTACCAGACAAACCCTTATTAGAGAGAAACCTAAAACACTAAAACATAATACCCCTCCCCACCCCCCCCACCCCCCAACCCCCAATATCTCCTTATAATACTTCCTCCTCCCCCAAAAAACTTATGCCTCTAATCATCAGATGGTCAATGAAACCAAAGACAAGACCAAGATCAAATTAAGCTAGGTAATGCTTGAACTGACATCATTAAGCCATCCGTATTCAAATCACATAACTTGCATATATTGACTAATTCCACGGGATACCAATCTCTGTCCACCAATGCTTAGACAAATGGGAAGAAATCACTTAGTGCTTTTGTCAGCGCTGGGATTTGACCAAGACCCATAGTTCTCGTCCACTTGATTGACCACTAGATCGCACCCTTGGGTGCATCCCATTACATGCTTTTTCAATTAAAATTTCAAATGCCAATAAAAAGTTAAACAGCTTATCAGAGAAAGTGGATCATCCAAAGTTTTACCAAGACAACCAAAGTAACAACATAGTAATCATAGATCTATAGCAATAAGATTAACCCCATGGAAACATCAAAATCAAATAGATCAATAACAGCAAAGTTGTTAAGTAAATACCTGAATTAAGGCAGTGAAGATCGCAAACACGACATATAGATCAATGATCTGTTGCGAAAAAAACAATATTATTATTATTATATGTAAACTGAAACTAAGTGTATAATAGATTTGAAAGTTATGTATGTAAATAGGTGCACAGAAATCGAGGGGTGACCTTGAGATTAGTGGGAGTAGCAGAATAAGCAGAACGGAGAGACTGGAAAAGAGCTTGTGCGTCTTTGGTCGCCGATGACTTTGCCATTTTTGGTCACTCTTTCACTTCTTCTGTCTGTGTGACTCTCTCAATCTCAACAAACGGACGTACTAAACCCCATTAGGTGTTAAAGAAACGGAAAAAGTACCAAAAAGCCCTCGAACAGAACAAAAATGGTCTCCATTTGTTTTTTTCTTTTAAATAAATGTCCCTAAAGTATTAAAAATTGGACATTAGGTAATACTCGGAGATATACCAAACTGACCCAATTATCTCCATATTTTGTTAATTAAAGGACCTACCTACAAGTCTCACGTATTCCCTTATTTCTTTGTTCAGATTGACTCTATATTGAAAAGTTGAATTTAAATCACGATACAGATTTTAAAAAAATGAGGTGATTTCTATCTATTTATCTGTCTACTGTTTTAGAATATAGTTTATTCGATATCTGTACTATTGGAATGTAGCAAGTGCTCATAAAATAGTTGAGTCATACGCAATTCAGCTATTATAGCCGTGAATTAAGTTATTATCGAATAACTTTTGTGTTGTGAACCACTGTGGTTGTCATTTCAACAATTTCCATTCGTGCTAGTTGAAAGTGTCGATTTGTGCGTGACTTAATTATTTCATGTCCATGTTACCTTTAACCAGTACATCGAATAACTTTGTCCTCCAAAAATTAGATAGCGGGATAGAAAGAAATCAATTTTTTTTTGTTGAAATTTGAATTCGGGTTTTCTATGAATTTATATCCATTTTAACCATTTATCTCGTAAAAAAAAATCCCCAATTTGGAATACCTCCCTTTCTTCATACTTTATAAGTGATACTGCATATTATTATTGAATTCTCATTGGAGTTCTGTGAGATTGTGCATTTATCATTTTCTATCAACCACTTTTATTTTGTGTTATCTTGAGAACACTTGTGAATTTAAGCGCCAAAAATTAACTTTGTTTGGCTTCAACAAGTTGGTGGTCGACTATAATATATCGTTTATTTTTTATTTTTTTATGAGTGATACTAAGATACTGGTGAGCCAAATCATTAAAAGATAGAGAGAGAACGGTAGACTAGCATACACATGCATTCATATTGTCTTATTTCGATCGCTAAAAGATCAAAGAGAGAGAGAGATGAAGATTCGTATGAAAAATAAAGCAACACAAGAAACACGACAATTGAAGACATGTACAAACACGACAACTGATGACATGTAGAAAAATTGGGGCAAGATAGCTATAGGAACAAGATATCAATTAATATGCAAATAGTTTTTACAAAAAATCAATGAGGATTAATGAAGTTACCACCAAACAAGTTTGACTCATCTGTTGGGATCGAAAAAAATTAGGGCATCATACGGAAGCTAATAATTGCAAACCTCAAACGACGATAAATCAGATGACAACGAAAAACATGCTAAAACAGACATAATATTGTAATATGATTTGATCAATTGATCTACATATGAAAACATAATATAAAAGCATAAAACCTTTTGAGAGAAAAATCTCCCCATAAACAAAAACTCTTTAAAAGACTACATTGTGGATGCTACTGTGTTTTTGTTTGAAGGGAATATCCTCAATTTATAGAAGTACAAAACTTCTTCTCCAAGAAAAAGGATAAATGTAGAGTTCTTTTTCACAAAGAAAACTTTTTCTGCCAAGAAATCATTTTTGAAGTAAAACACAATTATAGTGAAATTCAAATAAGTTAGGAAATTCAGGGCAAACTCTAGCATCATCGACCATGATAATTTGACAATTAAAGACAAAACAAACGGATTGGGCAAACTATCTCGAGTAAGATATAAATTAATATGTAAATAACTAATTTAAGAATTAACAATGAGGAATGAGACTATCATCAAATAAGTTTAGCTCTTAAATAACTACTTTAAGAATTAACAATGAGGAATGAGACTATCATCAAATAAGTTTAGCTCAACGTCCATACTTTTTAGTTTGTGCTATATGATGGTTACAAACCAATGAATAATGCCACATAATTAATCTTTTCCCTCATATTATGTTGCTCATACAAATTTACTGAGATATATTTAGTTCCTTTTACTTATGTACCAACGTATTCTCGTGAAAGTTGAAATGAAGTTTGCCCACCAAAAACTGTCTATTTGATTGGTGACTCAAAAAAAAAAAAAAAAATGTAGGCCAACACAAAAAAGGATGAATGGAGGAAGGATAAAAGTTCATACTTATGTCTCATGGATTATGACTTGTGTCAAATCAGTTACTTATTCTAGCTGGATACATAGTGATCCAACAACTCCATTCAAGGCTAAAAAAAGGCTTCGACAGAGGACCTTTTATCCCCATTCTTATTTGTTCTCTCCATAGAATACCTTAGTAGAAGCTTGAAAACTCTGAGGTCTATCCCTGATTTTAATTACCACCCTAGATGTGAAAAAATACACCTAGTTCAATTGGGTTTTGCAGATGACCTGCTCTTATTCTGCAGGGGTGATCCTTTGTCTGTGGCTCTATTGTATGAATGTTTTAACAAGTTTTCGCAGGCATCTGGACTCAAGGTTAACTGTAGCAAGAGCTCAGTATTCTTTGGTGGGGTCACAGTTGAAATTTAGAGTGAGATCTTGAACTTACTGGAATTCCCTAGAGGTGAGCACAAAAAGACTATCTGTCATTCAATGCTACCCCTTGATGGAAAAGATGGTCGGTAGAATAACATCTTGGACTGCAAGGCTCTTATCTTATGCAGGCAGACTTCTACTTATTAAAAGCATCTTGTTCTCAATCCAGACTTTCTGGTCTCAAGTATTTATTCTCCCTAAGAAAATCCTTAAGATGCTTGAGGCAGTGTGCAAATCCTTTCTCTGGACTGGTGGGTGTGAGATATAAAAAAAACTATGCTAGCTTGGGAAAGAATTTGTTATCCGAAATCAATTGGTGGTTTCAATGTGACTGATGTGCTACAATGGAATAAAGCTGCTATTTGTAAGCACTATTGGGATCTTTATAGGAAGAAAGGTAGGCTTTGGATTCTCTGGGTCCACACCTATTACATCAAAGGAATGAGTATAGAAGATGTATTCCCTAAATAGGCTGCCTGGATGAGAAGAAAAATATTTAAGGCTAAATATACTGTCGCAGCTACTGGGTACAGATTTGATGATCTAGTGTCAATGACCTCTTTCTCGATTAAAAAGATGTATGCAGCTCTCAGAGGTGATTTTCCAAAGTACAACGGAGGAGGATGGTGTGCAACAACTTAGGAAGTCCTAAATAGATTTTTCACTTGACTTTAGTAGCTCATCGCAGACTATATACAAGATATCGACTAGCCAAATGGGGAATGACAAATGATACTTCATGCCCACTTTGTGATGCAGCAGATGAGACTATTGAACACTTATTTTTTCTATGCAACTTCTTATCTCAACTGTGGAGAAAACTTCTTACATGGAAACATATACAAAGACACGTTATGGGATGGAATCAAGAACTGGACTGGGCAATTAGAAAGGCGAATGGCCATTCAGCGAAGGCGCACAATTACATAATGGTGCTTGTAGGATGTGTCTACCATGCTTGGCAGGAGAGGAACCTTCGTGCTTTAAGTAAAAGAGGAGAACTGTGGAGCAGCTGAGCAGAATCGTCGAGGAGGTCCACTACAGATGATATAACCATGCTAGAGTTGCGGGTGTTTTGTAGAACTTAGATTACTACCCTTAGGCATGTGTAGTTGTTGGTAGCAGTATAGCGAAAAGGGGTGATTTGTTGATTTTTCTTTACTTGTATGAGTTTTGTTCAACATTGTACAGTTTCCCTTGGTAAATAAAATTGTTAATTACCAAAAAAAAAGTAATTCATACTTAATTTGTTTTGAATTTTAAATAATTTTTTGAAAGGAAAGAAAAGACGAAGTTAACAAAATAATTTATATACTCCAAATTTTAAAGCAAATGAATTTAAACCATTATCTTTCACGTTTTCTGTATGATATAATATATCACAGATATATTTCGAACAATTAATAAAATATCAAAATTATTTGCTCGTTGTTGGGTTATGATTAAAAACTTAGGAGGATGTGAGTTAATTTTATTTTAACTTTCAATTATACAAATTTAAATGACCAAACAAATTTTATTCTCAACAAGTTATCCGAAACCAAAAGTTAAAAATTTAAAGAAAAAAAAATCAAAAAATCTTTTATTATCAAAATAAGAACTTTCAAGATTGTACAAACTTGAATTAATGTCGTGTTTTGCAAAGAGCCATAATCGAGATCTTTCCAGACCTCCTAAAAGATCTCTTGTTTTTTTATTTTTCTTCTCATAATTGCATATTTTTATCTGACACTTTTTCTTTGATTTTTTTTGTTTCCACATTTTATTTCAATTAACAGAAATTAGACAATTACCATTTCCCCCTCTAGCAATTTTTTCCAGGCCTAAAAAATATTGCCAACTGTGACAAATCCACCACACTCAATGGCCCTCATAAGGACCCCCCAGTCCCCCACAACCCACCACAAAGGTTTCACCATAAATGTGTTATGTTCTTAGGGTTAAAAATGAGAATTAAACGAAGTGAATCAAACACAATGAGAACTGAAGGGGAATTTTATTAATATTCAACCGGTATACAATTGATATACACTCATTAGTACAATAATGGAACTCGAAATCAGGGTAACTCCATTACTGGTTGAACTCCATGATAAGACCTAGAATTGAGAAGAAGAAGAAGAATAAGAAGAAGAAGAAGAAGAAGAAGAAGAAGAAGAAGAAGAAGAAGAAGAAGAAGAAGAAGAAGAAGGAGTTAGAAGATAGAAGAATTAGAGAGAAGAGGAATTTAGATAGAAGATAGAAGAATTAGAGAGAAGAGGAATTTAGAAGGAAGAAGATTTGGATTGTACCATATCATAAATGATTTGGGCCAGCTGGATTAGTTGTTGATATAGATATTCAACAACTTAACTGCTTCTCTAATCTGAGCCGTTGAAGCTCATTAAGTGAGATCTAATCATGACCCTTCCTTGTGCTGATGCATGAAATAGCTGGACCACTCACTTCCTGCCACGTGGCTCCCCTTCACTTATTCCTTAATACTCTAAATCCCTCAAATTGAATCGTAAATCCCCAAATTGAGTCTCAAATCCCTAATTTCTCCTTATTTCTCTGATTCATTACAATACCCCACCCTTCAAATTGACCTTGTCCTCAAGGTCGAAGCTGTGCCACAAAATCGGGGAATTGACCTTGGATAAATCCCCAATCTTCCCATGTTGCTTCATCGGCAGAGAGGTTAGACCAATGGACCAAAACCTTGACCTTCGCGGCATTGTTCGCCTTAACCAAACATCGATGGAGGATGGCTAACTGATGTATCAGTACACGACCATTGGTGCCACACGTGGGTAGCTGCGACTGGGTGACGATGGCAGGTCCTATCCGCTTCTTCAACTGCGAGATGTGGAACACTGGGTGAATACGCGACCCTGGTGGCAATTTGAGCCAGTAAGCCACTACTCCCACCCTCTCCAGTACTTTATAAGGTCCGTAATACTTTGCACTGAGCTTTAAATTCTTGCGAATAGCAACTGTTGTCTGTTTGTACGATTGCAGCTTTAAGTAAGCATAGTCCCCCACCTGTAGCACACGATCAGATCTGTTCTTATCTGCGAAAAACTTCATGTGAGCCTGAGCTTTTTGTAAGTTGTCACGTAGCTGGTGGAGAAGGTGTTGTCTTTGAGTAAGGCAAACTCCTGCTGGGCTGTGGCTTGAATGGGGTAAAGAACCCATGGAAATCTGTGGTGGGGCAAAGCCATATAGTGCTTCAAAAGGGGTAGATTTCAGGGCTGTATGGTGGTTAGTATTGTACCACCATTCAGCCAATGGCAACCACTTAAGCCAGTGCTTAGGATTGGCAAACACCATAGCTCTTAGATAGGATTCCAAACATCTATTTAGCCTTTCAGTTTGACCATCCGTTTGTGGATGATAAGCTGTAGACATGGTGAGCTTAGTACCAAGGGACTTGAATAGCTGCTGCCAAAAGTGGCTAGTGAAGATAGCATCTCTGTCAGTCACTATGGTCTTAGGGAGACCATGTAACCTATAAATTTCCTGCAGGAACAAGTCAGCCACTCCTTTAGCTGTATAGGGGTGTTGCAAGGATAGGAAATGCCCATATTTTGTAAGTTTGTCTACAACAACCAAAATAGAGTTCTTATGCCCAGATGGGGGAAATCCTTCAATAAAATCCATAGCAATGTCCTGCCAGGGTAATTCTGGTATAGGAAGAGGCTAGAGAAGGCCTGGAGATAAAATATTCTCAGTCTTGACCCTTTGACACACATCACAAGTAGCAACCCAAGTGCAGATGTCAGCCTTCAGATTTGGCCAATAGAAAATCATATGAATCCTTCTATATGTACCCAATTGCCCTGAGTGACCACCCAAGGGAGAGGAGTGAAATGCAGAGAATACCTTGGTTTTGAGGCTTGTAGCCCTTCCCACATAAATCTTCCCTTTATATCTGATGATGCTTTGATGTAGAGTGTAGTTTGGTTTGCTGGTAGGATCAGTAATAAGCTCAGTTAGCAGTTTTTGGGATGTAGGGTCATGCTCATAGCTCTGTGTCACTTCTAACATCCATGTAGATTCCACCCCAGTAATTGCATTTAGTGTAGCAGCATCCTCTTGCCTCCTTGACAAGGCATCTGCCACCCTGTTCTATGTCCCTCTCTTGTACTGCACTTCATAATCCAGTCCTAAGAGCTTAGTAAGCCCTTTCTGTTGTAAGGCAGAGCTAACTCTTTGCTCTAGCAAGTACTTTAGGCTATGATGGTCTGTTCTGATAATAAAATGAGCCCCTTGAAGGTAATGCCTCTATCTATCAACAGCACATAGGACAACCATATATTCTTTCTCATAAGTGGACAACCCCAAGTGCTTTGGAGCTAATGCCTTACTGAAATAAGCCAAGGGTCTCCCTTCTTGCATCAGTACAGCTCTCATACCCTTGGAGCATGCATCAGTTTCTATTACAAAGGTTTTAGTGAAATATGCTAATGCTAAGACAGGGAAAGTAGTCATAGCAGTCTTCAATTGTTCAAAGGCCAAGGCAGCCTCATCATCCCATTGAAATGCATTCTTATTAAGCAAATTAGTTAGGGGTCTACTAATGATACCATAAGACCTCACAAATCTTCTATAGTACCTAGTAAGACCAAGGAATTCCCTCAATGATTTTAAGGACTTAGGTACTGGCTAGTGTGACACTGCTTCTATCTTGTTTGGATCAGTAGATACTCCCTCTCCATTAATAATGTGACCCAAATACTCTACTTTGTTTTGACCAAATGCCCATTTAGACAGTTTAGTAAATAGTTGCTCTTTTCTCAGAATTTGCAATACTATTCTAAAATGAACTAGATGCTCTTGGACAGTAGGGCTGTAAACCAGTATGTCATCAAAAAATACTAGCACAAACTGTCTCAAATGATCTCTAAACACATGATTTATAAGACTTTAGAAAGTAGCAGGAGCATTGGTCAAGCCAAATGGCATAACCTTGAACTCATAGTGACCTAGGTGAGTCCAAAAAGTTGTTTTGTGCACATCCCCGTCAAACATCCTAATTTGATGGTAACCAGCCCTTAGGTCAATTTTAGAAAAAAATACTAGAACCATGAAGCTCATCTAGTAAGTCATCCACTAGTGGAATAGGGAATTTATCCTTAATAGTCATTTTATTGAGTTTCCTGTAATCAATGCAAAATCTCCAACTCCCATCTTTTTTTTTAACTAGAAGGACTGGTGAAGAGAATGGAGATTGGCTAGGCTAAATTATGCCATTTTGCATCATGTCCTTCACTTGATTTCAATTTCATTTTTTTGAAAGAAATTGTACCTGTAGGGTCTAATGCTCACTGGTGCAGAGTCAGGCTTCAGTGGAATATATTGGTCATGTTGTCTTCTGGGTGGAAGTGATGTAGGCTCCACAAATACATCAGGAAACTGCTCCAAGATTTGAGCAATATCTTCAGGTATTTTTTTCTATTCCCGTGCTTATGTTGCTGACAAGGTGAATAAATGTGCCCATATGGCTTTCCCTGTTATATCCCGTGTTTTTGCGTATTTGGAAAATTCGAAATAATGTTGACTTGTAATAAATAAGGTCATAATTAATTTTATTCAACATATGAGTTGTTCATGAAAGAAGAATATTGATGCGAAAGTACGGAGGAAGGCCAAGGGAAAAATTGGAATTTTAGAAATTAGTTCCGTGAAGTACAAAATAAGATTTTAATGAATTGGGCTCAAAAGAATAAAAGAGAAAAATGAGGCCCAAGAGTAAGGGTGGCCGGCCATGGTCTTGGACCAAGCCCATAAGATTAGTCATGTGAGTTATCATGTGACTAATTAATATATGAGGGGCAAGTCTTCATTTTCACTCTAGAACTTTCAAGACATTAAAACAAAGAGAGAGAGAGAGCCAAGAGCAAGGGTTTCGGCCCTAGCAAGGAAAAAAGAAGAAAAATTTTCTAGCCCTTCAATCTTGGTCCAAAAATCCCTTTCTTCTTGGATTCTTACTAAGTTCAAGATTCTCTACGACGTGGTATAATTAGTTTAGCGAGAAGACTATGTTGGCGGCAAGAGAAAATTGGAAGAAAAAGGTAAGAATTTTATCTTTTATGTTATGGAAGAGGTATATATGTTGTAATGATTAGAAGTGCATGAAAATCATGGAATTGTGATATGTGTGTGCATGGCCGTGTGGGTTTGTAAGTGGGTGTGTGGCCGTGTGTGGTATAGTGGAGAGGGGGTGGTGAATTATATTTTATTTAGCTTGTTAGTTGTGTCGTTGTGGTATTTATGACGTAAATAAAGGTTTAACGAGTTGAGTTGGCATTGAAATTGGTTGTAGGTTGTCATGGGAAATTATGTGATTTTTATATAATTTTATGTAATTATGAGAGTAAGATTTTAAATGTGAATTATGGTTGTTGTTAATGAACTTGGAAGAAAACAATGCGATTTGGTAGTTTCGTTGCATTTGTAGAAGTTCCGGATGGAATATGGAATTGGCGGGATGGCTTGAATCCTTGAATATTGTTTGAAATACTATTGAATTATGTTTGAGTAATCTTGAGTTAGTTAATGAATATGGAAAATGTTGATGTTAGTTTGATAGTGTGAAGTTGGAATGGAAGTGTTGCATTATGTAGAAAGGAAGAATAAATATGTTGAATGTGTTTTATTGTGGTTGTTGATGTTGTTGGTATTGTTATGGGCGTTGATTGTTGATATTATGGCCGAGTAAATTCTCGGGGATGTTGAGTTTATAGGGGAAGTGCTGCCGAAATTTCGGTAGACAAATATGAATTTAAGATTTAATTCTTAAAAGCTTGAAACTCATACTTGGTAACCATGACCAATTGTAGATTTTGGAGGAAACGGGATTTGAGTTCGGACGAGCGTAAAACGCAAATAAGGTATGTAAAGCCCTACCTTTCCTTCTTTTGGCATGTCCTAGGTATACTAGGTTTGGATTTGAGCCTCGGGGAATATTCTGTTCATAGAAATCCGAGTTTACTTTTAGCACTATTCCATTCAGTAAAATTGAATTAGAACTTTGACTTTTTGTTGGAAAGAATGTTCAAACATTTGTAACTTTCATAAACATGACCAAATCACTCTTAAGCTTTCATGGATGACTCCACAGAGTCTAATGTTTGTAAATCACGTACGCCACCTCGACTTGACCCGAGGTGGGCCCACTAGTCCCGAGATTTCCTTCGTTCGTCTTACTCGATCTATTTTTGTACGATATAAAAAGGGGACTTTTGCCTATGAATTTAAGGCTCCGTTTGATTTGCTCCATAAGTTATTTGAAAGCTCCTTAATGTGAATGATACTAAATTTTCAGAAAATGGCTTATGAGGTACTTTTCGAAAGTTTTGTAAATTTAAAGGCTCATATCTTTTGTATACTAATTCCGACAGACTCGATACTTACTTTGAGCTTTCTGATCTCAATATATATATGTATATGTATTTATTTGTCGAGTCTTGGAATTTAATTGTGTATATGCATATGGTTTCCTCACTACTCTGCTCGTGCCTATTACTATGATATCGTTCGCCGATTCCCGGGCCGGTTTTGTGATCGTGCGTATTATGACATATTCGGCAGTATGATGTGTTACGGTTCCCGAGACCTCGCCATAGGGCCGGGTACCGTTTATGGAGTTATTCTGTGATATGACTTATGATATGTTTCGATGATATGATATGTTGTGATGATATGTTATGTTCGGGGTTGTACGGAGATTTGAAACCTTCTGGAGTATGCTGTGTTGTGGCACCATCGTCGGAGTGGTGACCACGTTCCTGAGCCTTATGCATGATTTCTGTTTGCATTATATACGTATGTCTTCAGTACAGGTTTTGGTATATTGACCCGGTATTTTCTCTCTGTACATTTCACTTCAGTTGCAGTTTGGATTTCTATACTCTATGCTTTACATACTCAGTACATCTTTCGTACTGACCCCCTTTCTTCGGGGGCTGCGTTTCATGCCCGCAGGTACAGAGGTTCGTGATCCGCCAGTGTAGGCCACACATTCTGCTATTACAGAGTGCTCCTTTGATCCGGAGCCCTTATGTTGGTACATATCTTTTATGATGTATATGCTTATGTATATTTGACTATTTGGGGTACGGCGGGGCCCTGTCCCGTCATATGATTCCGTTATGATTTGTAGAAGCCTGTAGTCATATATGTGGGTCATGGGTCAGGTGTGTGTCCGTTTGTTTATGATATGCGTCTTAATGCGGTCCCGTTTACTATTAGGGCCAAAACGGCCCATTTGTCTGTATACGTGTATGTATCTGGCGATGTATATTCCGCCAACCTATCAGATTTGGATACGGCCAAAATGGCCTGTATATTTGTATATGTACATATAGCCGATGATGTGTATTCCGCCGCCTCTTTTGGTTCTGGCATGATATTTTATACGCGCGACCGCTTAAGGTAATAGTGTTTTCAGTCTGTTTAAAATGACGAATATTAAATTTTAGTTAAGCTATAATATGACGATTCGGTATGTGTATCTGTTTGGGTGTTCAGGTAGGGCACCAGTCGCGGCCCACGGGGCTGGGTCGTGACATTCCCCTTCTTACACAATTGCCTTACCCCATTAGCAGTCATAAGGTTAAGTTCTGCCTGATGATAAATGCCTTTAAGTTCCACCCTTTTCCTTTTATGTGAAACTTGTATTTTATATTCTTCAAAGTCTAGTAGCACAGGATTGTGTGCTCTCATCCAATCCCCACCCAGTACCATATCATTACTCCCTAGTTTGAGGATCCTGAATGTGTCCTCAAATTCTATCCCTTGAATCTTCCATTTGAAATTTGGACAACAGTATCTGCTCATTAGATGTCCACCATTTGTCACAGTCACTCTCATGGTTGAAGCCTCTTTGATGTGACACCCCACTTTCTTAGCAGTTTCCATATCCAAGAAACTATGTGTGCTTCCTGAGTCCACTAGAAGTGTTAATTTGTTCTTTTTAGCTTCCCCCCTTAAGGATATAGTGTTGGGAACTTCAGTGCCTGACAAAGCATTTAAACTGATAGTCCCTTCTATAATTTCCTCTTCTGGTATCTCCGTCTGCTCTTCCACTTGTTCCTCTATCACTCCATCTTGACCCTCCTCTCATGATTCCATGTAGGCATTCATTGCATTAAGTTGTTTAGGTTTACAAACATGGCCTTGATGATACTTTTCCCCACATTTGCAACACAGTCCTTGGGCTCTCCTAGTTTCAAATAACTTTTCTCTTTGGTTACCCCCACTGCTAGTTCCTCCATTTCTGTAGCTTGTCATAGTACTAGTGTTTCCCCATTGGGAAGAGTTACTTGGAACTGTGGTCCTACTCCATTGGTTCCTCCCTTTCTTGTTCTGAGCTTCTATCATATTCTCCTGGTGCCTAGCTTTTTCTATAGCTTTGGAGAAAGAATAGGGATCCAAAAGTTTGACTGTATGCCTCATGTTATCTTTTAACCCCTCAATGAAGAATTCTAAAAAGAACTCTTCAGGTATGCTGGGGTTCCTGATCAACACCCATGTTTTCAACTTCTCAAACTTCTCTAGATACTCATCGACAGTTCCTTTTTGTTCTATTTTCTTGAATTCTCTGATTAGGTTTAACTTGCTATTTTTTTATCCTTCAAATCTTTTACAAATCTCCTCAGTAAATTCAGACCAACTAACCCTTCCTTTACTGACATGATAGGAAAAGAACCAAGATTCGGCCTTACCAATGAGGTGGAGAACTGCTGATTCTAGCTTTTTCTGAGGGTCTGTGATGTTATGGTACTGAAAATACCTGTTACATTTGCGCAACCACGAGCATGGTTCAACACCTTCGAAGTATGAAAACTCAACCTTAGCACTGAATCTATTACCTTGGGGTGGATTCCTCCCAATTGGTGGTTCAGAGATATCTCTTTCTCTGCTACTACTACCATGTGAATTCACATGTACAGTTTCTGTTGGTTTGCTACCCAAAATGCCTTGGTGGTTCGACTGTAAATTCTCCACTGGACTAGACTCGAAAACTCCATTTCGAATGGGAACAAGTTTTTCCATCAGTAGATCAAGCTTCTTACCCAAGTCATCCATTTTAACTTCAGTTGCTTCTGCTCTTTTACTAGACTTAGCCAAATAAACTGTCAATTGTGAATCGAGTTTCTTTACATTTTGTTCTACACTTTTCGATCTTGTTTCTATAATCGTCATTTGTAATGGCCAAGACAGAGCTCTGATACCAATTTGTTATGTTCTTAGGGTTAAAAATGAGAATTAAACGAAGTGAATCAAACACAATGAGAACTGAAGGGGAATTTTATTAATATTCAACCAGTATACAATTGTTATACACTCATTGATACAATAATGGAACTCGAAATCAGGGTAACTTCATTAATGGTTGAACTCCATGATAAGACCTAGAATTGAGAAGAAGAAGAAGAAGAAGAAGAAGAAGAAGAAGAAGAAGAAGAAGAAGAAGAAGAAGAAGAAGAAGAAGAAGCAGGAGGAGGAGGAGGAGTTAGAGGATAGAAGAATTAGATAGAAGAGGAATTTAGAAGGAAGAAGATTTGGATTGTACCAGATCATAACTGATTTGGGCCAGCTGGATTAGTTGTTGATATAGACATTCAACAACTTAACTGCTGCTCTAATCTGAGTCGTTGAAGCTCATTAAGTGAGATCTAATCACGACCCTTCCTTGTGCTGATGCATGAGCTGGACCACTCACTTCCTGCCACGTGGCTCCCCTTCACTTATTCCTTAATACTCTAAATCCCCCAAATTGAATCGTAAATCCCCAAATTGAGTCTCAAATCCCTAATTTCTCCTTATTTCTCCGATTCATTACAAAATGTAGCAAAACAGGGACCAAGTTTGGGAAAGGCATTTTGGTGAAGTTCAAGTATTGGCTTTGCTTTTCAATTATTTCAGTGATAGACAAATTCTTCTCAATCTCATTTGTTGGAAGAGATAACATTACAATGGCGTCTTTCTCAAACATATGTGCCATTTGCAAAGTTACACCTCCCATTTCTCTTAGTAGTAGAGCTTTGTTTCCTACTTTCCGCAGTTACACTCATTCCCAAAGCTCTAGCTCTCGGTTAGTATTCCTTTATTTAGAATTGATCTTTTATTTATGATTTTTATAGCCTTTCATTTTACTTGGCCTTTATATTAAAAATATATTTTTCTTTTTACTTACTCCATTTTAGCAAATCAGGAGAAATTTATTACTTAGTATTTTCTTTCAACACTACCCCTAGCATTAAATAGCGAGTACTATATAAAGTATTAATAATCAAATTTACATTTTCCTGAAATTAGGAAAAGTAAAACAAAAGTTCTTGAAGGAATACAAGGATATTTGAGAGATTATTCAACTGAGCTATTAACTCCTTCAACTCTGTTGGAGCCATTCTATACGGCGGTATAGATTTTGGCTTAGTGTCAGGAAGTACAACAACAACATACCCAGTAAATTCCCATAATATGGGGTCTTGGGAGGGTAGAGTGTACGCAGACCTTACCAAGGTTGTTTCCGAAAGACCCTCGGGAAGTACGTCCATTCCAAATTCATTCTCCTTCTCTCCTGATAGGGACTCTGGAAAGATCTTCTGGAAATTCATTCATAACTGGAAGAGTCGATACCTCAGCATCTGCATCTCTAACTCGGACTAGATGATAAATACACCCTTTGGAAATCAGCTTTTTGGCTTTGAGATAGGAGATAAACCTATTCATGGGCACAACTGCATCACCCTTCTATTTTAGGACTGGTTCGTTGGGAACTTGGAAGCTTACAACTTTGGTTTTACAGCCTACTGTAGCATAACATGATGACAACCAGTCCATACCCATGATTACATCAAAGTCTACCATTTCCAACTCCACTAAGTCGGCTATGGTGTTTCGATGATATAACTTAACCGGACAACCCCTATAGATACGTCTAGCCACAACTGACTCTCCAACTGGTGTAGATACATAAAATGGTTCAAGCAAATTTTCTGACTCTACTCCGAATTCCTTAGCAATAAATGGGGCAACATATGATGATGTGTATCCCCAAGGCGAGACACTTGGTTTAACATATGCTGAAGTTTACTCTTTGATAGTTTGATTTGTTAAAAAGAGCTTGCTGATTGAATAATAATATGACTAAAAACGAAAATCAAACTGCTTCAGGAAAAGAGAAAGGAAGTACTAGTCAACCCCTAACCTAATAGTAGTAATTTAGTTTCTTATAGAGTTAGATAGGCAGGCTTCTCAAATTTCACATCATTTATTTACTTTAAGATATCTTACTGAAAACATTTACCATTTGATCAGTTATAAATGATCCACATAAAATGTATATGACCTTGTTGTTCCAAATCAATCAATCACTGAACCAAACTATCATTCAATCTCAAATTAGTTCGGGATAGTCATTTTGCCCTGCTAAGGTCCATTTCATTTAAGACGATTCAACATAGTTACTACTTTTTGGCTGGTCGTCCAACATACAATAACCTTCTTTCTTTATCCGGTTTTGAGGCTTTGCAAGACTCGCATATGTGGAGTTCTATTTCAAAAAATGAAATTCACATATGTGGAGTTGGTTTTCTAAATTTTAACAAAGTTGAAAAATGCAAATAATACCGTTAGAATTACAGATTTAAAAAATAATAATACAAAGCAAACTAAGACTTAATATCGTCAGTAAATGTGGAAATAAAAGAGTGATCATTCAGATTGTTAATTACTTAGCATAGCAAAATGGTGGCATATCATGTTCAGCATGAGTTTTTTGAATGTGTAGTTCCTTGTTAGGCATGATTGATGTTTTTTATTTTTTTTCCACAGCACAAGCGAGACATGTACACCTGCACAAAAAAACTATACTCTTTGAAGTCTAAGCTAGTTTTCTGAGAACTGGATTAAGGTTCTCTGTACTTGCGATTTCCTCACATTTCCTGTGTTTTTAACTGTTGAGATTTTCTTTTGGCTGATCAGATATCTAGCCTGATATGTTCGCGATGTTTCTCTTCTTTTTAGTTGTTGCAGATTTGGTATCAGAAGCAGTTATGCTGAAGCTATTAGAGAGAATACTAACTCAGGTGCAATTGATGTTGAAGCAGATGTGAAGAGTGAACAAGTATTACTTCATGACTTAAGCATCTTCTTTTTAGATCAAAATCCATTTACAACTGTCTCAATTTCAGCAATTAGTTGTAATTCACTCTTTTTGTTTTTCAACAGATTGTAGTTATAGGAGGCAACGACTTTATTGGCTCTGCAATATGCAAGGCTGCAGTATCAAAGGGTATAGAGGTCATAAGTTTGAGCAGGTGTTTGTAATATCTGACTAAGCAGTTCAATAGGGATTTCAATTTCTAAATTGACTCTTTAAAACATTTTCTGTTGATCGATAAAGAACCATACAATTGCTCTATCCTTTTATTTTATTTTTACCAATTATGGGTTCTAAATTTTTAGTATTTCCTACACAGGTCGGGGCGTACCTGTTACACAGGCTCATGGTTAGATCAAGTCACTTGGATGACAGGCAGGTTCACTTCTTCATCATACCCTTAAGTAGGTTGACAATGAAATCAAGTGAAAATGTCACATCGGTGAAAAGCCTTTCCTCTGATGAGTTCCATTAGAGTAGATAACAATAATATTGATGAATGAATAGATTCTTCCCCTTCCTATTCCCTACCCCACAGATAAGAGGACCTGAAGGATAATCAAGCAACCTTACTAAAAAGTAACTTGTCACTTGAAAATTCTAGTCACTAGAAAAAACTTGATTTACCCTTAAAGATGAATGGCGAGCAGAGTTTTATTTTGCCACCATTTATAAGACCAAGTCTAATAGTCTATTATTCATGCTATGGTCGAATCCTGAACTTCAATTTGGACATAGAGGATTAACTAGTGATGGCAGAAAAAAGAATAGAACAATGCTTTTTAGCCTAAAAGTCAAAGCTCACGTTGTCCAAAACTGGAATTCAATCTTTGCCGACCCATAGGTGAAATTTACAAAAGAACCAAGTTCCGAAGTTCCTTCAAACAATCTGACCCCTGGACCAAACAAGAGCAAAGAAGTTCCAAGAATCTAGAAGTACTTGATTGTTTTGCCTAGTCTGGTTGTTATGGAATTCCTGTAAAAAAAAACACTGTTGCAGTGTCCCCTTCCCTCTCTCTCCTCTTGAAGTCATATCCACTTGAAGTTTGGTATTACCGTAATTCAGTAGATGTTATAGCTAATATAGACACCTCGACAACCGAGACTTACATTTCCAGGTATTGCATTTTGTTCCTAAGAGGATCCCAGTTAAAACTACCTTACTTTACATATTTTTTTAAATGGGATCCCAACGACTTCTGGCTAAAATCTTTTTCTTGCATGTCAATGAAATAGTTTTCTACCCCAATCCAAATTACTCATCTGATCTTTATATCCTGTAGGAGATGTTTTCTACACAAACTGGGATGAAGTACTTGCTGGGGCTACTGCAGTTGTTTCAACTTTGGGAGGTCTTGGTTCTGACGAGCAAATGCAGAGGATCAATGGTGAAGCTAATATTTTAGCTGTCAATGTTGCTAAAGATTATGGTCAGTAGATTTTGTTTTATTTATATGAAGAAATCTGTAAAGATGAAGAGACCTTTAAAAGTATAAAGATAAGCTTTGTCTTTTTATTCTCAAAGTGATGAAAAATTGTAGCAAAATATCTAATGAATCAGATAAGGCATGCAACCCTGTGATGAAGGTCAGGCATTGCTGACTCCACTATTTTTTTTTGATGAAGTGACTCCACTATTTCCTTTAGCTCAGAGCTAAAGATATATGTTGCTAGAGAAAATTGATGCTAAAAATATTATCTCGTTGTTTAAGCATTGAAGAGCAGAAAATTCCGCTCATGTTGCTTCTTCCTTATTGACATTTACCAGCCGAAGGAAAAGCTGAAGCCATCTACAGATTGAAATAAAATGCTTGAGTTCGCTAGCTTTTTGGTCTAAATTGTAGGATATGTGTCACGACCCAACCCCGTGGGCCGCGACCAGTGCCCGAGCTGGGCACCTATACGTACCCGATACCCCAAATTAGCATATTAACAGAATAATAATATAATAATAATATTAGTGGTCGCTACAGAATTTAGCAGAAAAGCAGACTTGGCACACATAGGCCGATAAGGCCATCACAGAACAGAATATCCCAAACATATGTACAGAACCCACACAGATGTATCCACAGACCTCTACAGAACATATCATAATCATAAGACGGGACAGGGCCCCGTCATACCCTGAACAAAGTACATATCCAGATAGCAGTGACAGACTGTACCAAAAGATGGGCTCTGTAGAAGAGAGCGCCCCAAAATAGCAGAAATGGGATCCTAAACGTGCGGATCAGCAAACCTGTCGTCTGTACCTGCGCGGCATGAAAACGCAGCCCCCGAAGAAAGGGGGTCAGTACGAAATATGTACTGAATATGTAAAGCGGAATCACAGAAGTCAAATCATAATGATTACAGAAAATGGGTACAAAATCCAGAGTGTCAAATGCATATTTCCAAATCAGACAGAATGTGTACAGAAACATATGTCATATCATATCCGATCCCTGCCACGGGACTCGGCAGACAGAACGTGGTCACCCTCCCGACACTGGTGCCACAATACAGAGGAATCAGAAAAGGGGCGTGGCCCCGTATCATATAATATCATATCAAAATGGCCATAACAGATCAGATCAGAATAGGCGGACATGGCACATCATACTCCACAGACCCATGTACGCGTATACCTGCCCCCTCACATCGGGACGCGGCGAACAATGCAGAGAATTACGCTTGACAACATATCCTGGCCCGGGCTCAGTGTGGGAAACATTGGGACATCCACGAATGGAGTAGTGAGAGACTAATGCAATTTAAAAATATAATAAATGTTTTCAAGACTCGATGAAGCGTATCAAAGACAAACAAATCCAATGGGGTCGGACGGAATCATAATAAATGTATTTCGGATATCATAATAAATTACAGAAGTATAACTTTCCCGAAGTCATTCCGAGTGTCAAAATAATTTATAATATTTAACAGAATATTTAAAATAATATTCGTTAAGCGATTAGTAGGGTAATTAAAACATTTCTTTCAAAAATCGCTTAAAAAGGAAGCTTTAACACATTAGGGGCAAAACCGTAAATAGCGGGCCCGCCTTGGGACAAACAAGGCGGCGGGCTCGAATTGTGCCCTCTAAGCATATAGTATCACCTAAAAAGGTTATACAAACATTCTATGATTTTCTGAATAATTTAGAGCAAAATTGCATAATTTCAGAAAAAGCGTATCAAAATGGTTCAATTCTACTGAAGGAAAAACTGAAATTTTGTCTTGCGGATTCCGAGGGCCAAGAGGTCCTTCGAGGCCCGGATCCGACCCTAACACACTAGGGGCATGCCAAGGGAAGAATTGGGGTTGCTTTACATACCTTTCGCGCTCCTTAAGCCTTTCCAAACTCACTTCCCGTTTCGTCGAAAAACTGCAATTGGTCAAGTTTACCAATTGTGAATTATTACTGCCATTATTTCAACTTTAAGCATATTTGGCTACCGAAATTTCGGCAGCACTTCCCTTATACATATGACACCCCGAGAATTCAACTCGGCTATAAATCATCAACAACAACCCAAACGACAACAACAATATCAACAATGAACATTAAAAACACAAATATCCTTCAACTAGTCATTTTTCTCACAAGTTGACATAATCTTCAATTCAACCCAACTTTCAACTAAGATCAATAATTTCATATTCAACAACCATCATGATCATCACCATATAGTTCTAGAAACATTTCATATCGTTTTCCTTAAGATATACACTCGATATACATGATATACAATCTTCCGCCAAAATCATAACTTATGCAAAACATCAAATCTTTGGCATACAACTTCATAACAAGTTTTCAACTTCCAAATTCATCAACCATAATCATAATTCACATCTTAACAACTTCATTTCCATAATATCACAAAATTATTCTAAAGTGACATAATCATCTACATTCCAACTTCAACCAAAATTCATTCAACTTTCATTCCCAATATAATTTCCATCATAACCACAACTAGAATGCAACATAAAATTCAACTCATATATGTATACAACATATATACACCCATGGCTACATATATATATACATACCCACTTTGCAAACTTCCTTATTTCCATAATTTCTACTCATTTCCACATACCACAACATAAACAAACCTTTATAACATAAGAAAAAGGAATTGATTCTTACCTTTTTCTACAAACTTCTTCACTTGAACAAGTTGTCAACTTGAAGAAATAAGTGCTCCTTCTTCCAAAACAATTACACCAAGTTGTAGAGGACACTTAATTTAGTAGGAATTCAACAAGAAAATAATTTTAGAGGCAAGATTTTGAGGGGTGATTTTTCTATGGCCAAACCCGAAATGCCCTCTTTTTGTTCTTGTTTTTCTCTTGTTTTTCCTCCTATTCTTTCTCTTGAAAGTTCTATGGAATTTGGATGATTAAGTGGTCTTTTATTCATTGACCACATGACTTAATTCCATGGGCTTGGATCCTTTTTATGGACCATGGCCGAATGGCTCCTCACTTGGGCCTGAATTGTTTTTTTCATTTTTTTGGGCCAACTCGGTTGGTCCCGAGTTGGGCCTAGCCCACTGACCTTTCGACCTTAAAACGTTCATATCTCCTTGTACCGACGTCACCTGGGAACCCACGACCTATGGATGGAAAGCTAATTCAATTATCTACAACTTATATTTCAAGGTATTTTCGAAATTCCAAACTTACAATACAGTTTTTGCCCCCCAAAGTCAGGTCACCCGAAAACGTTTTCTTAAAAAATATTCGTTTGGAGGGTTTCCACTTTGATTTGGTCCAAAGGTACTTCATGAGTTGTGTTTAACTTTACATATGTGATTCATATGACATTTCAGATGTTCCAAAAAAAATCTCGGTATGTGGGCCCCACCCCAGCAGATGCTCCGAGGTTCAAAAATACGGGATATAACAATATGCATGAAGCAAATGCTATTATATATATTTTGCATTTTTCTTGCGCTGGTTTGGTGTTGGTCTGTTTATCAATAAAACTTACCTTACCTATCAAACAACTATTACTACGCCTTTATCTCAAACTAGTTGGGATTGACTATTCTTTTTTTGATAATGGTTACATTCTGTATATCCACAGGTACACTATACCATAAAAGTATAGTCCCCCAACCAAACAATTACATATTATAGCAAAAAAGCGCCTTCCTATATTATTATTTACATATTGTACAAAACATCAAAAATATCTTCTGTTTGCACTAGTCATTACAGTCCACCTTATACATGCAGGGACAACCCTCCATCTCTCCTTCTGATTTGACAAAAGACCTCCTCTATCCCAACTGCCCAGTTGGGATTAGCTAGATTGGCTATATAAAACTTCAGAATCTATTTTGCCTCACTTGGATCTGTTTCATTCCAATATTCAATAATTTGGGATTGTCTAAAACCCTCCCTACCCTACAAAGGTAAGGGTAAGGTCTGCGTACATCCTACCCTCTCCAGACTCCACTTGTGAGAATATACTGGGTATGTTGTTGTTGTTGTTGGGATTGTATAAAACAGAGGTTCTCAGGTTCAATTCCCAGCAGAGATAAAACACTAGGTGATTTCTTCCTATCTTTTCTAGCCTTGGTGGACAAAGTTACATGATACTTGTTGCTGGTGGGAGGTGGCAGGTATCCTGTCGATTTAGTCGAGGTACGTGCAAGCTGTCTCGGCCTCCCATGTCATTTCCTCCCTATTATCGTTCCGCCACAGTACCTTAACAGAGGCTACATCTTTATTCCGAAGCCTCCTTACCTGACGATCCAAAATAGATACGGGCTGCTCCTCGTACGATAGTTGCTCCGTCACCTGAATATCATCAGCAGGAAATATTCTAGAAGGGTCACCGACGCATTTACGAAGCATAGAGACATGAAATACCGGATGTACCGCTTCCAAATCAGATGGCAAATCTAGCTCATAGGCGACATTTCCAGTTTTTCGAACAATCTGATAAGGCCCAATGTAACGCGGACTGAGCTTACCCTTTCTGCCGAACCGCATCACGCCTTTCATAGGCGATACCTTCAGGAATACCCAATCGCCTACCTGAAACTCCAACGGTCGACGCCGTTTATCCGCGTATGACTTCTGTCGGCTTTGGGCTGCCAACAGTCGCTCCCGAATAAGTTTTACCTTGTCCACGGCCTGCTGGACCATATCTGGGCCAATCAACTCTGACTCGCCAATATCAAACCAGCCAATCGGCGATCTGCATTTCCTGCCATATAGAGCCTCGTACGGAGCCATCTGGATGCTGGAATGGTAACTGTTATTATATGCAAACTCAATCAACGGCAGGTGATCATCCCAGCTGCCTCTGAAATCAATAACGCAGGCCCGCAACATATCCCCCAGCGTCTGTATAGTGCGCTCGGCCTGCCCGTCGCTCTGAGGATGAAATGCGGTGCTCAGACTCACCTGAGTCCCTAGTCCCTCCTGAAAAGATCTCCAGAAATGCGCCGTAAACTGGGCGCCTCTGTCAGAAATAATAGATATAGGAACCCCGTGGAGCTTCACAATCTCCTTAATATAGAGCCTGGCATAATCCTCGGCGGAATAGGTAGTCCTGACGGGAAGAAAATGGGCTGATTTCGTCAGCCTATCAACGACGACCCAGATGGAATCATACTTCCGTGGAGTGCGAGGCAAACCTGTAATGAAGTCCATATTAATAACCTCCCACTTCCAAGTCGGGATTTCCATCTCCTGCAACAGTCCACCCGGCTTCTGATGCTCAATCTTGACCTGCTGACAATTAGGGCACTGGGCGACGAACTCTGCAATATCCCGCTTCATGCCGTCCCACCAGTATAAGCATCGGAGATCATGGTACATCTTCGTAGACCCAGGATGGACCGAATAGCGAGCATAATGTGCCTCGCTCATAACCTGCTGTCGAAGGCCTGCAATATCAGGTACACACAACCTGTCTCTGTATGACAAAGTACCGTCCGGTGAAAACTCGAACGAAGTCCTCTCCTTATCATAGGCTGTGTCCCTGTACTGAGCTAAGACAGGATCTTCGTATTGACGCCGCTTAATATCGTCCCTGAGGGATGACTCAGAAACCCCTCGAACAGAAATCCGTGTATCTCCAGAATCGGCCAGACGAACCCCGAGACTAGCCAACTGTTGAATATCACGGGCTATCTCTCTCCTGTCTGGCTGTAAATCGGCCAAACTGCCCATAGACTTCCGACTAAGCGCATCGGCAACAACATTAGCCTTACCCGGATGATACAGAATATCCACGTCATAATCTTTCAGAAGCTCCAGCCACCTCCGCTGTCGCAAATTAAGCTCTCTCTGCCTGAAAATATACTGGAGACTCTTATGATCAGTATAGATATCCACATGAACGCCATATAAATAGTGTCTCCATATCTTCAGAGCATGAATTACCGCTGCGAGCTCCAGATCGTGGGTAGGATAATTCTTCTCATGCTGCTTGAGCTGCCGGGAAGCATACGCTATAACTCTGCCATGCTGCATCAATACACAGCCCAACCCCATGCCAGAAGCGTCACAATAAATAACATACCCGTCCGGTCCCTCTGGAAGAGTCAGAACTGGGGCTGTAGTCAGCTTCTCCTTCAGCAATTGGAAACTCCGTTCACAAGCGTCAGACCACAGGAACTTAGCTCCCTTCTGAGTCAGCCTTGTCAAAGGCGCTGAAATCGAAGCAAACTTCTCCATAAATCTCCTGTAATAGCCTGCTAACCCCAGGAAACTGCGTACCTCTGTGGGCGTCGTAGGTCTGGGCCAATTCTTCACGGCCTCAATCTTCTGTGTGTCCACCCGGACACCATCAGCTGCAATAACATGCCCCAAGAAAGCCACTGAAGACAGCCAGAATTCACACTTAGAAAATTTCGCATATAATTTCTGATGCCGGAGTACCCCTAATACCGATCTCAGATGATCTGCGTGCTCCGCCTCAGACCGGGAATAAACCAGGATATCATCAATGAATACAATTACAAACATATCCAAGAATGGCCTGAATACCCGGTTCATCAAATCCATGAATACTGCGGGGGAATTAGTAAGCCCAAAAGACATAACCCTGAACTCGTAATGCCCATATCGGGTCCGGAAAGCTGTCTTAGGGATATCGGCCTCTCGTACTCGCACCTGGTGGTAACCGGATCGAAGATCTATCTTCGAAAAACACTTAGCGCCCTGCAGCTGATCAAACAAATCATCAATCCTGGGGAGGGGGTATTTATTCTTTATAGTTACCTTATTCAGCTGCCGATAATCAATACACATACGCAGCGACCCGTCTTTCTTACGCACAAATAATACCGGGGCTCCCCAAGGCGAAGTACTGGGTCTGATGAAGCCCTTATCCAACAAATCTTTCAGCTGCTCCTTCAACTCCTTTAACTCTGCAGGCGCCATTCTATACGGAGGAATAGAGATAGGCTGAGTGTCTGGGAGTAAGTCAATAGAGAAGTCTATCTCCCGCTCTGGAGGAAGACCTGGAAGCTCGTCGGGAAAAACATCTGGAAACTCATTAATCACGGGGACTGACTGAAGTGTCGGCGTCTCGGCGTCCAAGTCTTGCACCCGAACCAGATGATAGATATAACCCTTTCTGATCATTTTCTTTGCCTTAAGGTATGAAATAAACTTACCTTTTGGCGATGCTGTATTACCAGCCCAATTTATAACTGGCTCCCCGGGAAACTGGAAGCGAACTACCTTATTCTGGCAGTCAACATTAGCGTAACAGGAAGCTAGCCAATCCATACCCATAATAACATCAAATTCAGTCATATCTAACTCTACCAGATCTGCCTTAGTGTCACGGTCACAAACGATCACAGAACAGTCTTTATAAACCTGTTTCGCTACAACAAAATCCCCTATCGGCGTGGCTACCTCAAATGGCTCTATAGGTTCAGACATAATACCAATTTTACCGGCAACAAGGGGTGAAATATATGATAAGGTCGAACCTGGATCAATTAGTGCATACACAGATCGAGAGAAGACCAATAAAGTACCTGTGACGACATTAGGAGATGCCTCCTAATCCTGGCGACTGGCCAAAGCATAAATGCGGTTCGAAGGACCGCTAATACCAGAAGCTCCACCACGGCCTCTGCCGCGACCCGCTGGTGCCGAAATACCCTGCCCCGTAGGGCGCATAGCCACTGACGAAGATGAAGACCCAGCGGCTGATCCGGTAGGCTGCGCTGCACCACCCGAACTACCCTTATACGGGCAATCTCTCACAGAATGGCCCTGACGGCCACAAGAAAAGCATGCACCGGTGGCTCTGTAGCACTCTCCCGTATGGTATCTGCCGCAAAAAGAACACTGAACCCTGGGTGGCCTCATCTGACCAGAACCCCTATCTGTCCGCGAACCTGAAGCCCTGGAGCTCTTGCCTGCTCCTGAATACCCTGGGCTATCGAATCTGCGACCTGCAGGCTGGGGAGGCGCGCTCTGCGCCGGCTGAGATGAAAATCTGCTAGGCTGCTGCGGCTGTTGGGGCTGTCTGCCCCGAAAGTCTCCAGATGACCTGGCCCTCTTGGGCTGTCTCCGATCCTGGCCCCTGTCAGGTTGGTGTCCTCCTCTGCCCCGATCCTCCATGCCCTGGGCATGGGCCTGGATACGGGCAATGTCCATACCGGGCTGAGCAGCCAATACTAAGCAGCTATCAACAAAATACCGATCCAGCCCCATAATATATCTATGCATCCGGTCCGCCATAGTAGCCACCACAGTAGGTGCATATCGGGCCAAGGAATCAAACTCCAAACTATAGTCCCGAATACTGCGGCCCTTCTGCCTCAATAATAAGAATCTATCAGATCTGGCTCGTCGCAACTCTGGGGGCAGAAAGTGTCCAAGAAATGCCTGAGAAAAATCGCCCCAAACTGCTGGAGGAGTGCCGTCCCCCCTGGATAGACCCCATGACTCGTACCAGTTTGCCGCCACATCATATAACCGGTACGAAGCTAACGCGACTGACTCTGTCTCGGAAGCATTAATCAAATCTAGAGTGCGTCGCATCTTCCTAATAAACTCCTCAGGATCCTCCTCGGGCTTTGTCCCGAAGAACTCTGGAGGGTTACAAGTCAAAAACTCACGGGCTCTCGAACTATCACGCCTGACTGCCCGGTCACCTCCCAGTCCATGCCCCTGAACCTGCCCTGCCACAAGTCTAGTCAGCAACTGGACTGCCTCCCTCATAGACCGATCCTCAGTGCCTGGTCGTGGAGCTGGAGGCTCAGGTACTGGAACTGCGGGAGCTGGCAGTGGAGTCGTCCCCCGATCTGCAGCTACGGCTGCCCCAATCTCCTCCACGAGTGGCGGTGTAGAAGAACCCTCTGTCTGGGGCAAAGTCTCCGGAGCAATATATTCCTGGGCCCTGGTAGTCCTCTGGACCCGGCTAGTCTCTCCTACGGCAACTGACTTGGCCTTTTGGGCCGCTGTCGCCTTTTTTGGAGGCATATCTGCAAATATAGCCACTCGTTAGGAAGGGGTCATCCTGATAACACAGCTCTATCGCACGATCTAAGACAGAAAGAAGGGTAGTATCCTAAATGCCCTGTAGCCTCCTGTTTATAGGTGTGGTGCACAACACACCGATAAACAAGACTCTACTAGACACGGTCTGTGGACATTCCGAGGACGAACCGCTCTGATACCACTTTTGTCACGACCCAACCCCGTGGGCCGCGACCAGTGCCCGAGCTGGGCACCTATACGTACCCGATACCCCAAATTAGCATATTAACAGAATAATAATATAATAATAATATTAGTGGTCGCTACAGAATTTAGCAGAAAAGCAGACTTGGCACACATAGGCCGATAAGGCCATCACAGAACAGAATATCCCAAACATATGTACAGAACCCACACAGATGTATCCACAGACCTCTACAGAACATATCATAATCATAAGACGGGACAGGGCCCCGTCATACCCTGAACAAAGTACATATCCAGATAGCAGTGACAGACTGTACCAAAAGATGGGCTCTGTAGAAGAGAGCGCCCCAAAATAGCAGAAATGGGATCCTAAACGTGCGGATCAGCAAACCTGTCGTCTGTACCTGCGCGGCATGAAAACGCAGCCCCCGAAGAAAGGGGGTCAGTACGAAATATGTACTGAATATGTAAAGCGGAATCACAGAAGTCAAATCATAATGATTACAGAAAATGGGTACAAAATCCAGAGTGTCAAATGCATATTTCCAAATCAGACAGAATGTGTACAGAAACATATGTCATATCATATCCGATCCCTGCCACGGGACTCGGCAGACAGAACGTGGTCACCCTCCCGACACTGGTGCCACAATACAGAGGAATCAGAAAAGGGGCGTGGCCCCGTATCATATAATATCATATCAAAATGGCCATAACAGATCAGATCAGAATAGGCGGACATGGCACATCATACTCCACAGACCCATGTACGCGTATACCTGCCCCCTCACATCGGGACGCGGCGTACAATGCAGAGAATTACGCTTGACAACATATCCTGGCCCGGGCTCAGTGTGGGAAACATTGGGACATCCACGAATGGAGTAGTGAGAGACTAATGCAATTTAAAAATATAATAAATGTTTTCAAGACTCGATGAAGCGTATCAAAGACAAACAAATCCAATGGGGTCGGACGGAATCATAATAAATGTATTTCGGATATCATAATAAATTACAGAAGTATAACTTTCCCGAAGTCATTCCGAGTGTCAAAATAATTTATAATATTTAACAGAATATTTAAAATAATATTCGTTAAGCGATTAGTAGGGTAATTAAAACATTTCTTTCAAAAATCGCTTAAAAAGGAAGCTTTAACACATTAGGGGCAAAACCGTAAATAGCGGGCCCGCCTTGGGACAAACAAGGCGGCGGGCTCGAATTGTGCCCTCTAAGCATATAGTATCACCTAAAAAGGTTATACAAACATTCTATGATTTTCTGAATAATTTAGAGCAAAATTGCATAATTTCAGAAAAAGCGTATCAAAATGGTTCAATTCTACTGAAGGAAAAACTGAAATTTTGTCTTGCGGATTCCGAGGGCCAAGAGGTCCTTCGAGGCCCGGATCCGACCCTAACACACTAGGGGCATGCCAAGGGAAGAATTGGGGTTGCTTTACATACCTTTCGCGCTCCTTAAGCCTTTCCAAACTCACTTCCCGTTTCGTCGAAAAACTGCAATTGGTCAAGTTTACCAATTGTGAATTATTACTGCCATTATTTCAACTTTAAGCATATTTGGCTACCGAAATTTCGGCAGCACTTCCCTTATACATATGACACCCCGAGAATTCAACTCGGCTATAAATCATCAACAACAACCCAAACGACAACAACAATATCAACAATGAACATTAAAAACACAAATATCCTTCAACTAGTCATTTTTCTCACAAGTTGACATAATCTTCAATTCAACCCAACTTTCAACTAAGATCAATAATTTCATATTCAACAACCATCATGATCATCACCATATAGTTCTAGAAACATTTCATATCGTTTTCCTTAAGATATACACTCGATATACATGATATACAATCTTCCGCCAAAATCATAACTTATGCAAAACATCAAATCTTTGGCATACAACTTCATAACAAGTTTTCAACTTCCAAATTCATCAACCATAATCATAATTCACATCTTAACAACTTCATTTCCATAATATCACAAAATTATTCTAAAGTGACATAATCATCTACATTCCAACTTCAACCAAAATTCATTCAACTTTCATTCCCAATATAATTTCCATCATAACCACAACTAGAATGCAACATAAAATTCAACTCATATATGTATACAACATATATACACCCATGGCTACATATATATATACATACCCACTTTGCAAACTTCCTTATTTCCATAATTTCTACTCATTTCCACATACCACAACATAAACAAACCTTTATAACATAAGAAAAAGGAATTGATTCTTACCTTTTTCTACAAACTTCTTCACTTGAACAAGTTGTCAACTTGAAGAAATAAGTGCTCCTTCTTCCAAAACAATTACACCAAGTTGTAGAGGACACTTAATTTAGTAGGAATTCAACAAGAAAATAATTTTAGAGGCAAGATTTTGAGGGGTGATTTTTCTATGGCCAAACCCGAAATGCCCTCTTTTTGTTCTTGTTTTTCTCTTGTTTTTCCTCCTATTCTTTCTCTTGAAAGTTCTATGGAATTTGGATGATTAAGTGGTCTTTTATTCATTGACCACATGACTTAATTCCATGGGCTTGGATCCTTTTTATGGACCATGGCCGAATGGCTCCTCACTTGGGCCTGAATTGTTTTTTTCATTTTTTTGGGCCAACTCGGTTGGTCCCGAGTTGGGCCTAGCCCACTGACCTTTCGACCTTAAAACGTTCATATCTCCTTGTACCGACGTCACCTGGGAACCCACGACCTATGGATGGAAAGCTAATTCAATTATCTACAACTTATATTTCAAGGTATTTTCGAAATTCCAAACTTACAATACAGTTTTTGCCCCCCAAAGTCAGGTCACCCGAAAACGTTTTCTTAAAAAATATTCGTTTGGAGGGTTTCCACTTTGATTTGGTCCAAAGGTACTTCATGAGTTGTGTTTAACTTTACATATGTGATTCATATGACATTTCAGATGTTCCAAAAAAAATCTCGGTATGTGGGCCCCACCCCAGCAGATGCTCCGAGGTTCAAAAATACGGGATATAACAATATGCATGAAGCAAATGCTATTATATATATTTTGCATTTTTCTTGCGCTGGTTTGGTGTTGGTCTGTTTATCAATAAAACTTACCTTACCTATCAAACAACTATTACTACGCCTTTATCTCAAACTAGTTGGGATTGACTATTCTTTTTTTGATAATGGTTACATTCTGTATATCCACAGGTACACTATACCATAAAAGTATAGTCCCCCAACCAAACAATTACATATTATAGCAAAAAAGCGCCTTCCTATATTATTATTTACATATTGTACAAAACATCAAAAATATCTTCTGTTTGCACTAGTCATTACAGTCCACCTTATACATGCAGGGACAACCCTCCATCTCTCCTTCTGATTTGACAAAAGACCTCCTCTATCCCAACTGCCCAGTTGGGATTAGCTAGATTGGCTATATAAAACTTCAGAATCTATTTTGCCTCACTTGGATCTGTTTCATTCCAATATTCAATAATTTGGGATTGTCTAAAACCCTCCCTACCCTACAAAGGTAAGGGTAAGGTCTGCGTACATCCTACCCTCTCCAGACTCCACTTGTGAGAATATACTGGGTATGTTGTTGTTGTTGTTGGGATTGTATAAAACAGAGGTTCTCAGGTTCAATTCCCAGCAGAGATAAAACACTAGGTGATTTCTTCCTATCTTTTCTAGCCTTGGTGGACAAAGTTACATGATACTTGTTGCTGGTGGGAGGTGGCAGGTATCCTGTCGATTTAGTCGAGGTACGTGCAAGCTGTCTCGGACACCACTGTTACTTAAAAATAAAATAAAATAAAAACAGAGGTTCTCTACGTTATGTACGGACGTACAAATACCTACAAAAATTAAAAGGACTCCCAACAAAAGTTGGACCTAATGTAAATTTACCAACACAACTAAGTATTAATCCCAACTAGTTTGTATCTTCGTCTACATGGATATTTTGTTTCCATCTTGTTCTTTTTTTTTTCACTAAGCCTGCGTAGATTTCGAGAGATTGTATGTCTTTTGAGACAACATTTTTCATGTTATTTTAGGTCTACTTGATCCTCTTTTAGTACCTCTAATGATTATGTTTCATACCTATAAGCAATGTATTTGGAGGTATACATACACAGATCAAACCAAAGGACCTCTCATTTTATCTGTTGTGTGCCTTTTGCATTTTCTGAAGAATGTGAACATTTCAAATCTTGTCTATTCTTATATAACCGCACATCAATGCGGCGGCCCAGAAAAAAAAGTGGGCAACGTGAGTGTCGCAAAAATACGGATGTTAAAATAAAAAAAGGAAATAGGGTTTTTTGTTGTTGTTGTAGGGATTTGTTATGATGTCAATTATGTATTTTTTGGGTCTGCCGGTATTACAGAGAAAGGATAAGTTGGTAAATTTTGGGTTTTTGAGTTTCTTTGGTACTTTTAGATTGGGTATATGAGTGTTTCATAATTAATTTGCCTACTTTGGTGCTCTTCCCGACAAAAAAACAAATTCTTGTAGAAAATACTACCTCAAAAGCTATTTTACTTTGATTGATCCTCCCTTTGAGAAGCAACTCGATGTTGATTACTCTGGTATTGGGTGGTATGGACTGACAGAAGGACATTGTTCCGGCTTCTTATAGGAAAGCAACAACAACATACCCAGTATAATCACACCAAGTGGGGTCTGGGAAGGGTAGAGTGTACGCAGACCTTACCCCTACCTTGGGAAAGTAAGGAGGTTGTTTCCGATAGACCCTCAGCTCAAGAGAAGGTGCCAACATATTGACTACGTTTCTTTTGAGCCGAGGGTCTATTTAGAAACAACCTCTCTACCCCGCAAAAGGTAGAGGTAAGGTATGCGTACATCCTACCCTCCGCAGACCCCACTTGTGGGATGACACTGGGTATGTTGTTGTAATAACAACATATAATAAGATAAATAAAGTGAAAGAAACAATCAAGTTGTAGTAGAGACCTAAAAAATAAGCGAATGAACAAAGATTATAATACTCCTAGTACGGAAAAGAAATCCTCGCGGCCACCTACTAGCCCTCTACCTTGATACTTGATCTCCAAACTCTCCTATGGAGGGTCATGTCCTTGGTAAGCTGAAGCTGCGCCATATTGTAACACCCCGTATCTTGGAACTAAGTTTAGACTCATATCATTAGAGTTTTAGTGGAAAAAAAAACTGAAGGTTTGAACGTTTTGCGAAAATGGTTGATAGGCCTACTTCGGGCAGCGATAACTCCTTGATTAGTTGGGAATTTGGGAAAGTACCCTTAATGAAAGTTGTAGTACGTAGAAATACCTTTATAATGATATAAGGACCAGTCCAATCAGAGGTCGGAGCAAGGAGATATGATCGTCTAAATATGGCTAATAGTAAGGCACTTAAAATTCTATAGAATCGGCTAAGTTTTCGATACGTCTGCCTTCCAGTCACATTTCGTGAAAATCCGTTGGGAATTTGAGGAAACTTAAAACATGAAAGTTGTAGCCCTTTGAAATATATTTCCAACGGTATATTGTGGAGCCCAAACAGAGCTGTGTACAAGAAGTTATGTCCATTTTACCGAACACTGTGCGGAACCGACACCCGTCGCTTCTCGAAGCGCGTGAGGGCGCGTGCGATGGCCCGCATCGCGGGACGATCACTCAAGTCTGATTATTGAGCTGCAGAATATCTCGCAATGGCCCCGCATCTCGGACCCATCGCGTAACAGGTCGGGTTCGGGTCAAAAAGTCGGGATTTCGCGTTTTAAGTTATATTTAAGCTTGGGGTTTATTTCCCTAACACCCCTAGTCACGAAAAATCACCCTAAAGTCATAGGGAACACGTTCCAAGCCTCAAGAACCCTCCAAGGTAAGTTTTATCATGATTCTAGATTGAATTCAAGTCTCTAATCTCTTTCTAACTTGAGTAAACCCTTCTAATCAATAGAGTTGTGAGTGGAACATTATTGTTGGGCGTAGAAACCCTAGAACTCGTATTCAAGAGGATTGAACGTCCAAAAGGTAATGCTTCTACACTCTAATCATTCATAATAGTGAATTGATGAGTTCTTGAGAGAATAGTAAATGGGTTTAGTAAAGAGAATTACACGAACTATAGTAGGATTTTGGATTGTTGACTTGAGATTGTTATAATCATATGGGTGATGGAGAATGATGTTAATTACACCTAATTGAGATTCTAGAATCACCTAGAAGTAATAGAATGGGAATTGGGTGAAGAAACACCATTAATGGAGATTGTGGAGCTTTATGCCCACTAAGTGTTTGATAAAATGCTTAGATGACCAAAGCATGAATATTATTGCTAATATAGAATCCCTTTGACTTGTATTGATATAGATCAATGTTGAAAGGGTTGACGAACATTGTATTACGCTCAAAGGCTGGAATTAAGGTATGTGAGGCTAACTATCTACGTTAGGGAATGTTCATGATTCTCCCTATGCCTCATTCTTCATACTTGTCAGTAATTTGACTCAAAGTACAGTTTAGCCCTAGTTTCATGATATGTTGTAGAATTGTTATCTTCTAGGGTTGCAGTTACAGAATTCGTTCATGGTTGTCAATTTGAATATCATGAACTCAGCACGTAATCTTTATAGACTTATGTATTGTTACCACATGAGTCTCGGTCTAGAAATTCAGTATGCTCAGAAACAGTCAGTGTTTTCAATTCAGTCCAGCATGTCTATTTCAGTTCAGCATTATTCATTGTTGTTATGGTCTCAGTCCTTATTAATTAACCATAATTATACATATGTGATTTTTCCCGAGGGCACAACACAGTCTTGTGTATACGTATACATGGCCGAGGCCATTGACTAACACACTACTAGACCGAGGCCATAACGTGCATTTATTATTGGGCCGAGGCCCCACATATACAAACACAGATAATACAGATGATTCAGATACAGAGCAGGGAGTATTCATATCTCTACTTCCTTGCTATTACAGTTACAGTTATCAGTTTCAGTTTCAGTTCCAGTATTTTATTGCTTCAGTTGCTTTACATGCTAGTACAATTCAAATGTACTGATGTCCCTTTTTATTGCTTGGGGGCCTGCATCGCAATGATATACAGGTTGACGACTCAACTATTTAGGAGTGCACATATCAGCTACTGGTGAGCCCCAAATTCCTTCGGGGCGTTGTCAGCTATCTAGTTAATTCAGTTTATAGACAATTTTATTATTCAGTACTCTTTGAGGCTTCATAGACACAGTTCAGACAGTCAGATATTTGTTATGTTATCCTTGTAGACAGTTATACTCAGTCGTCCAGTTGTTTTGGTGTAGCCACGTTGGCATCTTTCAAATATGTTCAGATTGTCTAAGTATTTCCGCATTATGATATTTCAGTCAGACTTTTAGTTAATCAGCATGTGTTAGTTTTATTTTATAAATTAGATATGTTTTGGTATCACATGTTGATTCAGCCAGCCAGTTGGTTCGCTCGGTCACATGCAGTCAGGCACCGGGTGCCGTGTTACGTCCAGGCCCAGGTTCGGGGCGTGACACATATCCTGTCGAATCACCTCTCCCCAGGGCTTCTTTGTCCTACCCCTCCCCTCCTTAGGCCCACCACTGTTAGCCTCTCTTACCTCCTCATTGGCGCATCCGCGCATCTCCTCTGCACATGACCGAACAATATCAACCTTTCTTCCCGCATCTTGTCTACCATGGAGGCCACACCCACCTTGTCCCAAATCACTTCATTTCGAATCATATCTCTCCTAGTATGCCCGCACATCCATCTCAGCATACACATCTATGCTACCTTCATCTTCTGGACATGAGCTTTCTTAACTGGTCAACACTCCGTCCCATACAAATTAGTCGGTCTAACCACCACTTTGTAGAACTTTCCCTTAAGTCTAGGCGGCACATTCTTATCACATAACACATTTGATGCGAGCTTCCATTTCATCCATCCCGCTCTAATACGATGTGTGACATCGTCATAAATCTCACTATTGCCTTGGATGATCGATCCCAGGTAATGGAAACTTTCTCTCTTAGGGATGACCTGAGTATCAAGCCGCACGTCCTCGTCCGCTACATGTATCACATCACTGAACTTGCACTCCAAGTACTCTGTCTTAATCCTGCTCAACCTGAAACATTTTGACTCCAGGATCTGTCTCTAAACCTCCAACCTCGCGTTAACACTGCTTTGCGTGTCTACAATGTCATCTGCAAATAACATGCACCGTGAAAACTCTCCTTGAATGTGACGCGTCATTTATTTATGACAAGCGCAATACTTGTTAGTGGATCCCACACCCCCCCCCCCCCCCCCCTTTTATATGTAGTTAGGTACTTAGGGTGAATGTGAAAATAGTCATCTCAAGGTAAAAAGTCCCCTAACCATAGGGTTTGCGATGGGGTTATTATCATCTCTGTACTCATAGTTTTGTCACTTCGTCTTACACCTCATTTTGCGTGCATAATTTGCAAGATCGGTTTGCAATTAACAGTAAGGTACTGCTTTTATGTGTTTAGGAGCAACTCTTATGGCAGATTTAACTAGTATTTTTGCACTTCATATTATCCTTCTCCATAACTACTCATGACAAGTCTTGGATTTATAGTTGTTCAATGTAAACTACATTATATCTCTTGTTATTCTTGCAGGGATTCCTAAGTTCATATTGATTTCTGTGCATGATTACAATCTACCATCATTCCTTCTTCAATCAGGCTACTTCACAGGGAAAAAAAAGTAGAATCGGAAGTCTGTTCCAAATTCCCTAACTCAGGTACTCCATAATATGTTTACTTCTTTCTGGTGGCACCGGGGCAGTCTGAAGCTTATGATACATAAATTAGTATTAGCAGTTGGAAATGAGTTAGTTACATGGAATTCCAAAAGTTAGTTGGTAGTTAGTTGAATTAGCCATTGGCGGGAAAGTTAGTTACTGTTACACTAGTTAGTTAGAGCAAGTTGTTAGAAGCTAGTTAGTCGGTTATGACTTAGATTCAGTTGAGATTAGTAATTCATTCTCTATAAAGCATTGTAATACACTACATGGGAATCATCTATGAAAATACAATACACAAATGTTATTCTACTTCTATTCCATTTTCTCTCTTTCATTTCTATAGATGATCAACTCGAGTTATCTCTGAATAACTCCTATATTGGCACAAAATTACTCGAATTATATTGAATTCCTGCAATTCTACTAACATTGGTATCAGAGTAGTTAGATTCTCGGCATAAATGGCTAAGGGAACGAGATCAAATGGAAATATAATCCCCACTGAGTCTGCCTTAGAAGGTGGAGATGTGAGGGAAATGTTGCAGAAACTGATGGCAGAAATTGGTACTCTTAATGGAGAAATGGCATCCTTGAAAATATTGGATCAAATTGTTTCTCAATTGAAGGAACACATAGAAGGAACTAGGAGTGATGATTTACCTGTGATTAATGGAGTGGGAACTTCAAGAGAAAGGAACTCAAGAGAGAGACCAGTAAATGAACAAGAAGTTAGGGAGAAATCAGCTATGAATTACCAAAATTACCCAGGAATATCCAGGTATTCAAAGTTGGATTTTCCTAAATTCAATGGGGAAGATCTGAAGTCTTGGTTGTTCAAAGTTGATCAATTCTTTGATTTTGACAACATTGCTATGGACAAAAGAGTGGGATTGGCTGCAATTCACATGGAGGCTGAAGCAATACAGTGGCATCAGTCATTTATGAGGTACAAGCAATACTCTTCTCCTCCCACCTGGAATGAGTATGTTATGGCACTAGTAGAAAGGTTTGGGGCTGATTATGATGACCCAATGAAAGAAATTAAGAAAATTAAGCAAACTGGTTCTGTGAAAGATTACCAAGCAATTTTTGAAAGTAAATTGACTAGGGTAAATCTCTCTCAAGAAAATGCAATTAGTTGCTTTATTGGAGGCCTTAAAGATGAACTAAACCTTGCTATGAAATTGACAAATCCAACCACCTTATCCCAGTTGTACAAAACTGCTAGGATGCAAGAAGCATTCTTAACTGCTCAAGCTAAGTTCTATAAACAATTTCCATATCCAACAGCAAATTCTAGACCTAATTATAAGAGAACTAGTGATCTGAAATTCCAAAGTAAAACTTTGTTGTCAACACCTGCAATTGAAAGTTCTGTAATCAATAAAGAGTTCACCAGAAGGAGGCTTAGCATAGAAGAAATGAATGATAAGAGAGCACAAGGCCTATGTTATTTTTGTCCAGAATAATATGCTCCAGGCCATAAGTGTAAAAACTTGAAACAACTTTACTTACTAGAAGTAGAGGAATTGGAGGAAGAACACACTCAACAAGAAGAGGAATTGATGGGTGATGTAGGAATGGAGATGGTAGAAGTGAATCAACCTTTAGAACAGATGGAGATTTATGTTCATGCATTGAATGGGTCACTAGGGTTCAGGACCCTTAGAGTGACAGGTTATCACTCCAAGAAACCTCTGAACATTTTAGTTGACACTGGCAGTTCACATAATTTCGTGGATCCTAAGCTAGTAAAAACTCTAGGATGTGCTACCAAGTCAACTACACCTCAAATGGTTACTGCAACAAATGGTAATATGATCAGAGTGGATAAGGTGTGCCATGTCACATGGTTGCTGCAAATAGCTGAATTTGCTGCTGATTTCTTACTATTACCATTGGGGTCTTGTGGAGTTGCGTTAGGGGTCCAATGGTTGTTAACTTTGGGTGATATCAAGATGAATTTCAACAAGTTAACTATGGAGTTTTGGTACAAAGGGAAGAAGCATTTACTCAGAGGTGCAGAGAAGCAAATCACTTCTGCTAATGCTGGCAAATTGGAGAAACATTCAGGTAATCGGTCTCAGCTATGCATGATTCAAGTAGTCCCTACCATGTGTACTGAATTGTATGCTTTGGAGACTAAATAAGAGGCAAATACAGACCGTAGAATCTTGGTAGTCATCCAGGAATTTAGGGAATTATTTGCAAAACCAACTCAACTGCCACCATCTAGAGGAGTATTTGACCATAGAATTGTGTTGCATAATGGTACTAAGCCTATAAACAAGAGACCTTATAGATATCAAAAGGACATTATTGAGAATTTGGTGCAACAAATGTTGGAACAAGGTATTGTTCAACCAAGCTGCAGCCCCTTTGCATCACCAGTGGTCTTAGTTGGTAAGATTGATGGGACTTGGAGATTGTGTGTAGACTATAGGGATCTTAACAAGCACACTGTTCAGAATAAATTCCCTATCCCCATTGTAGAAGATCTACTAGATGAACTTGGAGGTTCTACAATCTTTTCAAAAATTGACTTAAGGGCCGGTTATCACCAACTAAGGATGGCTGAAGAGGACATTCCCAAAACTGCATTCAGAACTCATTCAGGCCATTCTAAGTACTTAGTAATGCCTTTTGGTTTATCTAATGCACCAGCTACTTTTCAAGGCTTGATGAATACTGTTTTTCAGAAGTTTTTGAGGAAATCAGTGCTTGTATTTTTTGATGATATACTCATTTACAGTAAAACAGTAGAGGATCATTTGTTACATCTTAAAAGTGTTTTTGTTGAGATGAAGAAACATCAACTTCTAGCCAAAGAGAGTAAATGTTTCTTTGGAGTAGCAAGGTTTGAATACTTGGGCCATTTTATCACAAAAGATGGAGTTTCTACTGATTCTCAGAAGCTTAGTGTTGTTCAGAAGTGGCCCTTACCTTCTACTATCAAGAAACTGAGAGGCTTTATTGGTCTATCTGGGTACTACAGGAGATTTATTCAAGGATTTGGGATTATCAGCAAACCATTAACTGATCTTTTAAAGAAGGATAGTTTTAAATGGTCTACTCTTGCTAAATCTACATTTGAGAAGTTGAAAGAAGCACTTACTAGGGCTCCTGTTCTGGCCATACCTGATGCTAATAAAACTTTTGTATTGGAGACTGATGCTAGTGGATTTGGTATAAAGGCTCTATTGATACAGGAAGGGCACCCTATTGCATTCATTAGTAAGACTTTATCTAATAGACATGTTGCAATGTCTGTTTATGATAGATAATTACTGATAATTGTTCATGTAGTTTCCAAATGGTCTCAATATTAGCTTGGCCAGAGATTCATCATAAACACTGATCAGAAGGCTCTGAAGTTCTTCATGGAGCAAAAGTTACACACAAACTCCCAACTTATGTGGTTAACTAAGTTCATGCCTTTTGATTATGTTATTGAGTACAAAAAAGGGTTGAGAATAAGGTTGTTGATGCTTTGTCAAGGGTAACTAGTGCTGAGTTACTCACCCTTGTAGTTTCAACAACTAGCTCTCAGCTAATGGATGAGATTTCTCACAGTTGGGAAACAAATGCTGATTTAAAGGCCATTGTTGCACAATTACAGGCTGGTCAGGGTCCTACTCACTTCTCATGGGTGCAGAATTAGCTGAGAAGGAAAGGTAAACTGGTGGTTGGTAGAGTACCATAACTGAGGTTTTCCATCATTTCACTATGGCATTGCACTCCTCAAGGTGGTCACTCAGGTGTAGAGGCAACATTGAAAAGGGTTCTTACCTTGTTTTACTGGAAGGGCATAAGGAAAAATGTCAAAGTGTTTGTACAAGAGTGTGACATCTGCCAAAGAAACAAAGCTGATCTTGCAGCTCATCCAGGTTTATTACAACCATTGCCTATTCCTAATGTAGTTTGGTCTCAAATTAGCATGCATTTCATTGATGGGTTGCGTAAGTCCAAAAGTCATGAGGTTATTTTAGTAGTTGTGGACAGGTTGAGTAAGTATGGTCATTTCATACCTCTCAAACACCCATATTCTGCTCAAACAGTAGCCTCTCAAACACTCATATTCTGCTCAAACAGTAGCCAAGGCATTTCTAGATAATATTGTCAAACTACATGGTTTTCCTGATGTTATTACTAGTGACAGAGATGCTATTTTCCTAAGTTCTTTTTGGCAAGAGTTGTTTGCCTTACAAGGAGTCTAATTAAATACTTCTACAGCTTACCATCCTCAGTATGATGGACAAACTGAGGTCTTGAATAGGTGCTTAGCGACCTATCTTAGATGCTCATGTAATGAGAGTGCTAGTGATTGGTTTGACTGTCTTCCTATGGCTGAGTACTGGTACAATACATCATTTCATAGTGCTATACAGACCACACCATATGAAGCTTTGTATGGTAGACCTCCCCCTCTACACTTGCCATACCTTCCTGGTGAGTCTGATTCAGCTAAAGTGGATAATATCTTGTTGAATAGAGAATTCAAGTTGCAGTTAATGAAGCATCATTTAATGAGGGCTCAGTTGAGAATGAAACGACAAGTTGATTCTCATAGAAGTGACAGAAACTTTGAAGTTGGTGATTGGGTTTATTTCAAGGTTCAACCATATAGGCAGGTGTCTATTGCTACACACCCTTACCATAAACTTGCTGCTAAGTTCTATGGTCCATTTCATGTTACTAAAAGAGTTGGTCAAGTGGCTTATACTCTCTTGTTACCAACAACAGTCAAGATTCACCTTACAGTTCATGTGTCCCTGCTTAAGAAGTGTTATGCAGTACCTGCTCAAATTTCTATTCCACCTTCTGTTGATATTGCTGATCCTAATTGCCCTCAACCTGAAGCTATCTTACAAAGGAAGATGGTCAAGCATGGGAACAAAGTTGTGGCTCAGGTGCTTGTTAAATGGCACGGATTATCTGCAGACTATGCTACTTGGGAATTTTTCAACAGTCTCAAGACAAGGGTCCCTGAATTTGATCCTTGAGGTCAAGGATCTCTTGATGAGGGGAGTACTATACTGATACATGAATTAGTATCAGCAGTTGGAAATGAGCTAGTTACAGTGGAATTCCAAAAGTTAGTTGGTAGTTAGTTGATTTAGCTATTGGCAGGAAAGTTAATTACTGTTACACTAGTTAGTTAGACCAAGTTGTTAGAAGCTAGTTAGTGTTATGACTTGGATTCAGTTGAGATTAATAATTCATTCTCTATAAAGCATTGTAATACACTACATGGGAATCATCTATGAAAATACAATACACAAATGCTATTCTACTTCTATTCCATTTTCTCTCTTTCATTTCTATAGCTGATCAACTCGAGTTATCTCTGAATAACTCCTGTATTGGCACAGATTACTCGAATTTTATTGAATTCCTGCAAATTCTACTAACAGCTTACGGTTCTAACAATTGTTCTAACTTGCATAAACCTAGTGTACTTCTTTGAAATTATTGAGTACAACAGCACCATGCATGCAAGTATCTCAAAGCATGTAAGAACTTGAACGTGTGGATTAAACCTATGTGCCATATAACAAGGTTATTATGTGATGTCAACTGCTACTAGTTGCTGACCCCAAACTACTGACCAAAAAAGGAAAAAGAAAAAAAAAGCTTGTTGCTAAGCCTAAACTAGTGCAGCCATAAGTTTTTGTTGCTTACATACTTGCATTTCTCACTAAAATTTAACAGGTGTTGTTCTTAGACCTTCATTTATATATGGGAAGAGGAAGGTTAACGGCTTTGAGATCCCTCTAGATTTGATTGGAGAACCTCTTGAGAAATTATTAAGTGCAACAGAAAGCTTCACTAAGCCATTGAATTCGCTTCCAGCATCCGACTTAGTTCTAGCCCCTCCAGTTAGCGTGGACGATCTTGCCTATTCAGTGATAAATGCTGTTAAGGATGATGATTGTTTTGGCATTTTCACCATTGACCAAATCAAAGAAGCAGCAAAAGGAGCTAAGGTGTAAGAGGTTTACATTTAAAAGAAAAATGATATACGTCTTGTAACAGAAGTGTTTATGTAGAATATGTAAAATCTCTGGCTTATGCTATCCTGAGCAGTGTAAAGTATATATAGTGCAGATATTGGACCTTTTGATGCCAAAATAGCTGTGAATGCAGAGTATTACCCTACTTTCATACTGTGAATCTACCTTCTTTTCCCATGTATTCTGATTTGTAAGAGGAGCAAAGCAACACTCCGTCTTGCAAAACATCATGTATTGGAGATTGAAATTATAGCATAATTGAATATTACATTACCATACTTAAATAGATGTGTATTCGTGTATTAACGATTCATCAAACCTTGTCGAAGAGAGACCTCTTAAGGTAAGTGCGCATTCTTTTTATTGCAGCTAATGAACCAGCAGAAGAGTAACTTTACAATGTTTAGTTGATTTGGTTAGAAGAGGACCTATAATTTTAGTATATTTATGTGAGTTTTGCACATCTTTTGAGTGCATGCATGTCGTTATTTAGATATTTCTCGAGCTGTTATCTGCATAAACTTCCAAAATATTTTTCTTCCTAAAAAGAGGTGTAACTCCTATTGCAAGAACTTTTGAAATCACAAGATCCCAATATCACGCTGAATACCTCTTTGATTGGTGAGAAAAGCATACTACTACAACAAGACGTTCACAACTGACGTAGTAATGCAAACTGTCTGCAAATTAACAAGGAGATTTCAAATGATTTGAGAAAAAAATAAAAGGGAAACAAAATTTTAGAGCAACGCGTGATGTGCAGGTTAGGCACACGTCACGAGTCAAACCTTGCGGGAAACCAGAACTCTTGTGTTTAAAATGAAGGGTAGAGAGCGGGTCCATTATCCATCTTTGATTCAAACCACATGCTACATGTCTCATCTTTGCGTTGTGCTTGATTGAGATGCAATTTGAACCCAAGCAAACTCCTCCTTGTAAGCTACATATTCATCACACGAGGACTCACAGGTGTACACAGCAATAGTAGCCCAGTCAAGAGAATGCACATCATTTTCCACACCAAAATAATACAGTATTTGTGGTAAAACCTGGAAGCAGCAGATAAAAAGAGTATCATTCGAAAGCTAATTTAAAACACCTGCTAGGCAACCAACAAATTTGGAGGCAATTTTTACAACACGACCAGAGACATAAAACTAATTTAATTAGTTTGAAAGTAGAAACTAGCTAGACTTGTAAGCAGAGCAAAAGCTTTCATTACACCTGAAATTCAAAAGCCCTACGGCCGCCACAATAGGTGCACTTAGGGATGTCAGCCTTTGATGGCTGGCCACTTGACGTTGGCCATAATGGTTTTGCTCCAGCATCTCTGTAATACCTATTTTCCAAGAACATGATCGAATCTCAATGACAGTCATGTGACCGTAATTCTTAGGGGATAGCAAAGAAGGCGGCTGTTTTCAGAAGTAATATAGAAAAAAGAAGTTCAAGTACTTCAATCACCTTAACACTTGCTCAGGGCTACGGGATACCCTCTCCTGGAAAGATGCCCAACTCTTCTTGTCATCTTCCCCCTGTGTAGAAACATTTACGTGAGTGGAAAATAATAATCGATATATCCATAAATCACTAGAATAGTCTTCCATACCTCAAAGTTGTCTATAAGTGACTCAATTGAATCATCCACTCGGCTTGAAGAAATCAATGAGTTGGCTTGGGTTCATCAGAAACCTTATCCTCACATTCATTAGTAATTGCAATCTCATATTCTGGCCAGAGACTCATGCTTGCAACTGTTCGAGGATTTAAAATATCCATGAATTTCTCATGTAGTGTTATTCTAAATATATAACATTCTTACTGGTTTTTCCAAATATATGAACACCACATCTATTACCCTTACCTTCTTGCACCTCCCCAACAGTTCTATTATTACTAGGTTCAGATGCTTCCTGAGAAATGCTCGAGGGTAAGCAGCGTCTTTTATGACCCGATTTCCAATGAACGGTCTGCAAATTGGATTCAATTAGGAAAATTCCTGTCCCAACAGAAAGGAGAAAGGAAGCACGGTACACAATGCTGACCTGGTGTTTCTCGGAGCAGTAATGTGCTCTTCGGCAACCACCACAAACTTTATCTCCTTTCCAGGTACTACACCAGCCACAAAGAACAGCTGAGAAATGCAAGACAAGTTATATTACGAAAATCCAGGACAATGTGTAAATATTTTTGGGTGATCTATTAATATGAAGTTGAAAGAAAAGGAAAGGACAAAGGTTTGGAGAGATAATCACAAATACTTAATCGAAATCAACTGTCAATTTGAGTCATTGACCAAATGGAAAAAGTAGATCTTTCCTAAGAATTACCTCCAGCACTAGAAGGTTTATCTTTCCCATTGTTTCTCGGGGGCTCACTGGAGTAAAAAGCGTTATGACGGGGCAATTGGCACCAGAAGACCTTCACACTAGAAAAACACATTCAGCTACCAGAGTTAGAAGAAGGGAAACATAAGTAGGGTATTTTGTAGTCACAACAGATAATTCAGTTGCTAATAAGTACCTCCTGGATGTCTTGTCTTGGTTCCTTTTCCACTGCTCATGTTGATCTTTAAGGAGACAGGTCATTGATGTACACATGAAGAGAAATAAAGTGCGGTGAAAAGTCGAATCCTTCTCTGTGAGTGGTGTTTAAACCTTGAAGTGAAATTAACAGAAAGAAAAAACACCAATTCAGTTTCCTCTTTCCACTCTCTTTTTTACCACAATGAAAAAATAAAAAGAGGACAAATGGTAGAAACGAGAGCCTATAAGTAGATGCAGAGCCCATATGATGCAGAAATAACTAATACACAATTGAAAAATAGGCAGCAAGGGAACCAATAGAGTTGAAGCGCATGGACAAACTAAGGAGAGACTTTCTATGGCAAGGCAATGAACAAACAATGCCAGTGTGGTTTGTAAATTGAAAAACAGTGACCAGAGACAAAAATAATGGGGGACTAGGAATAAAAAACCTAAAGAGTTAAGTTAAAGAATGCCTCTTGAAGAAATGGCATTTGAGATTCAACACCGAGGAAAATGCACTTTTGGTGGAGAGGTTCACTTAGTGGACACAAGTCAGACGTCATTTCTTTAATTTTTTTGAGGGATAAACAAATTTGGCCCTATAATAGAAGGCTAAGAGTTCCCACCGATTTAGAAGTAGTTAACAATTAAGATCCTAAACCTACAGAAAGAACTAAAGTACCATTTGACCAACTCCAAAAGGTTTATAAGAAAAAAGAACTGTATCTCCTCTAATTGTATGTTCTACGGTTAGATTTAGACTTTTTTATGCCGTGTAACGTCAAGATAGATTGGAAACATTGTCTTCTCTAAATTAGAACGAGACTTTTAACTTGGATTGTGTTAATCGTTCTGCTATTTGGGTGATTACTTCAGTGTTTATGCATGTTGTGACATGAATTAATGAAATATGTTCCTAGAACTACCCATATTATTCCCTAAATTTCAAAAAAAAAAATAAGAAAATCCTATGACTTCCACTTCTAGCTCCATTTTGTATCAGACAGTGTTCTTCTATCCATGACACAAAAGTCATAGGCTAAAGGATCTAGATATAACATACAACAAAATGTAACTTTCACAAGCTACAAGAACATAAAAGAGATATACCTCAACCATGAACTGCAAAGGCTCGCCACAGAAATCGCAAAGACACGATCTCCCTGTTGGCAAGTTAATTGGATCCAACCAAGCCTACATTTACAAAACACAAAAACTATAACTCAATCGACATTGGAAGCGCCTCTCACCCTAATAAATATGGAAAATAGAGCAAACGAATCAACAAGAGAACTTTTCTAAACATACAGGAGTACCCCCAGCTTTGCTTGGAAATAACTCACGTCGCAGTGACCATGAATTCTCAGGCTTTTCGAGAACCCCTAACCCCACAGGTTCTTTCTCTTCGTCGTCGTCGTCCTCCTCGTCGTCATCATCATATGAATCAATATCTCGGTTGTCATCAATTTGAGCCTCTTCTTGGTCTTCCTCATCAAGGAGTGTAATTTTCAACTTTGAAGAGCCTCTTCTTCTTTCACCATAAATTTCTTCCTCCATTTTGTCTTAAACTATGCTCGTAAATGATTGAAAAATAAAGAAATATCAGAAAAAAATCACAACCCCAGAAAAATAAAGAGAAAGTTACACATTGGACGGTCAGCCAAAAATAATTACATTTGCTAGCCTAATATACAGAAAAACTATACACTATTGTGTATAAACCATGTACATTTCATGTATATTATACATTAATATACAAAAATATACATTGCTCGCTATTATTTTGGTGGGCGGCTATTTATGTCAATTTCTTGGGAAGCAAAAAGGATTAACTATGAAACTAAGGGTATTTACAAGCAGCAAAATACTAAAACTCCACTACCAAGATTGGGATGTGCCTTTTTGGGCACAGATAGTAGCAGAGTTCTATTTAGTCTGCCAGTACTAAGCAACAAGCAGACATTGTTGCTTGCCACCTTTAAGGTTTTGATACCCATGCTCTTTGAAGGAGTAAATTTGTTGTGCCTGTCTTTTTTCTTGAGCTTCTTTGCAGATTGCAAATTTTCAATTGCTAATAAATAAGTTGCCCCGCTTCTCATAAAAATAAATAAGTTGTCATGTTTGCTATTCAGATTTTCCAAGAGAAAGAAAGCTAAAATAAGATCATTCGCAACTGACACCTTTTATGCATTTTCATGATAGAGAGGTGACCAACTCCTCCGCATCAATTTTCATGTAGAATTGATCCGAACTCTCTTGGTAATTTCAAAACTTTCTTATATTTGTTCACTAGTGTGCTGAAAAAACCATGAATATTCTTTATTGACATGCTGCTGAAGACAATACGCAAGTGATCGGGGTAACCTTTATGAAGAAATTCATGTTCCAATCCAAGTAGACCAACATGTGCTTCCAATGCTGCATATAGTGAAGGTAATTATGTTCCAAGTAGTATAGTTAGGCCTAGAATTTGGGTTGCTTCAAACTAACTACTACTGCTAGAAGCCCCATCAAGGTAAACTCTTTTTTACCTTTTTTTCCTCTTACACATTCCTCCTGTGTTTTCTGATATTTATTATAAGAGGGTGGAGTAATAACATGAGAACCTTTCTATGGGATTAGAACTTGCAGCCTGCAGAATAGAGTTGAGATCCTTATATTGCAACTCTAATTCTTCTTCTTCTCTGGTTGTCTTCTCTGATACATCGGTGCGTGGATTTTGTTAATTTTATTTTTATCATGCCGTAACTATAATTTTGACTGAAATACTGATGTTACACTCGCTTAATACACACACGTATAGAGAGACAAGTTTATTTCAATTTATTTTCTGTCATATTTGTTCTGAGTGAAAAAAGATACTATTTGTTTTACATCTTCCGTTTACGGTTTATTATGTATCTGATCAACGGTCTTCAAGTTTATAGAGAAATCTGAGAACAATGAGAAGCCTATAAGATCAAAAGACCAAGGTGAAGTTCAAGATCATGAGTTTGAAGGTGAAAGAAGGAACTGATTGTTCTTTCGTCTGAATTCTCTGATTTTACTTTCCTGATGTGTTACTATAGTTTGCACAGATAGTGAAGTTTCACAAGAACTTGCCCTTGCTTTTCGTGGTGTATACCTTTTCTAATCATTTTCAGGAACAACGAATGGTGACGCCTGAACATCCAAAACCAAAATTTCACAAAGTGTTGAACGCTAGATATGGTGCAAGTGCCGGCTGTGAGTGTGTGGCGTAAATGTGTTGGCAGATCTGATGGGAGAATTTGTTTGGCCCATGGTAGAATTTTAATGGCTTGTAGTGACTTTGCTCATTCATTCCTGTTAAGAAATGGACCTTAAGCTTAATTCAACCCAAAAGCTAACTAAAGCGGGAAGGATTTGTTGTCTAACTCATTATAAAAAAGGGAATTTTACATAAATGACTAACATTTAGGGATTTTAAATTGGGCATAGCTACATTTTAGCTATACATTTTGTAGCTACAGTCGCGCGCTACAGTAAATTACTACAGTAGATTGTATTCAAAAATCGGATTATATTCAAAATTCGATTGAATCAGATTTCGTTGTATTCAAGTCAGATATATTCAACTAAGTTGTATTCAAATCAAATGTATTCAACTCAACTGTATTCACTTTATTATATTTAAAATCAGTTGTATACAAAAAAATATTCTTCAAAATACAAGAAATTAAATACAACCCAAAGACAATTTTGCACTAAAATTTAACGGATACACTCAAATACTGAATACAAGAAATAAAATTCACTGTATTCATTTGTATACACTTCAATTTCATTGTATTCATTCATATACAGAAAAGATCTTATTCGAAATACAGGCAAAAAATACAAAGAAACATGGTATTTTACACTAGAAAAAAACGAATACACTCAAGTCTGAGTTACAAAAAATAAAATACACTTCGAATTCACTGTATTCATTCCGCTCAGATCTGGACAATAAAGTGTATTAAAAAAATACAAAATACACTAAATCCGGCCAGATCTGACCGTTTCCGTCCAGATCTGACACCGACGCCACCAGATCTACAAAAACATCACCGTCACCACCGGTCACCAATAGCAACAACATCGCCACCACACCGCCGGTCACCAACAATAACACCGCCACATTTTTGCTCAAATCTGAGTCGCACAATCAGCTAAAATAAAAGAGAAAGAAACAAAACAAATTAAGATTTAAACCATTCAACTCTCATGGAGATCTCCAAGATTTGTTTTTGGTGGCACATTTTCAACCAGAAGTGTTTGTGCTTCTTGATTGAGAAAATAATGGTATTTGATCTCAAATCTCAATCTATTCAATTTGGGAAGAGAAGATTTAGACGAGAGACAAAAGTGATAGGAAATGGAGGAGAGAAAGAGACCAGATGTGAGAGAATGGTTGAATTAGGGATACATTGAGAGAATGACTGAATTGGGATACATTCTTCTTTTCATTGTGTTTTATCTTATAGTTTATAATTGTCATTAACAAACAAATGTTAGCTATGGAAAGTAATTAAGTCAAATTATAACTACTAAATATAATTAACTATTAGTGTTTGTCAAGCCATGTAGATTTCCCTATAAAACAATTGAATCTGACAAATACATCAACTATACCTGCTTACAGCCCCAACCATAGGGCCTGTGCTGGCCCGGTCCAACTCTGCCTAGTATGTCCATATTTCGTTAAAGGTTCTCACGTATTCCCTTATTTCTTTGTTGAGATAGATTCTATATTGAAAATTTGAACTTAAATCACGATAGAGAATTTAAAAAATGAGGTGATTTCTATCTATTTATCTGTCTACTTTTTTAGAATATAATTTATTCGATATCTGTACTATTAGAATGTAACAAGTGCTCATAAAATAGTTGAGTCGTACGCAATTCAGTTATTATAGCTGTAAATTAAGTTATTATCGAATAACTTTTGTGTTGTGAACTAGTGTGGTTGTCATTTCAACAATTTCCATTCGTGCTAGTTGAAAGTGTCGATTTGTGCGTGACTCAATTATTTCATGTCCATGTTACCTTTAACCAGTACATCGAATAACTTTGTCCTCCAAAAACTAAATAGCGAGATAAAAAGAAATCAACTTTTTTTTTTGTTGTTGAAATTTGAATTCGGGTTTTCTATGAATTTACATCCATTTTAACCATTTATCTTGTAAAAAAAAATCCCCAACTTGGAATACCCGCCTTTATTCATACTTTATAAGTGATACTGCGTATTATTATTGAATTATCATTGGAGTTTTGTGAGATTGTACATTTATCATTTTATATCAACCCCTTTTATTTTGTGTTACCTTGAATATCCTTCAGAACACGTGTGAATTTAAGCGCCAAAAATTAACTTTGTCTGCTTCAACGAGTTGGGGGTCGACTATAATATATCGTTTCTTTTTTTATGAGTGATACTAAGATACCGGTTAGCCAAATCATTAAAAGATAGAGAGAGAACGGTAGACTAGCGGACACATGCATTCATATTGTCTTATTTCGATCACTAAAAGATCAAAGAGAGAGAGGTAAAGATTCATATGAAAAATAAAGCAACACAAGAAACACGACAATTGAAGACATGTAGAAACACGACAACTGATGACATGTAGAAGAATTGGGGCAAGATAGCTATAAGAAAAAAAAATAAGATATCAATTAATATGCAAATAGTTTCTACAAAAAATCAACGAGGATTAATGAAGCTATTACCAAAGAAGTTTGACTCATATGTTGGGATCGAAAAAATCAGGACGTCATACGGAAGCTTACAATTGCAAACCTCAAATGACGATAAATCAGATGACAACGAAAAACATACTAAAACAGACATAATATTATAATATGGTTTGATCAATTGATCTACATATGAAAACTTAATATAAAAGCATAAAACCTTTTAAGAGAAAAATCTCCCCATAAACAAAAACGCTTTAAACTACATTGTGGATGCTACTGTATTTTTGTTTGAAGGAAATATCCTCAATTTATATAGGTGCAAAACTTCATCTCCAAGAAAAAGGATAAATATGGTATAGTTCTTTTCCACAAAGAAAACTTTTTCTGCCAATAAATCATTTTTAAAGTAAAACACAATTATAGTGAAATTCAAATGAGGTAGGAAATTCAAGGCAAACCCTAATTAACATCATCGACCATGATAATTTGACAATGAAAGACAAAAAAAAAAACGGATTGGGCAAATTAGCTCAAGTAAGATATAAATTAATATGTAAATAACTACTTTAAAACTTAACAACGACGAATGAGACATCATCAAATAAGTTTAGCTCAACGTCCATACTTTTTAGTTTGCGCTATATGATGGTTACAAACCAATGAATAATACCACATAATTAATCTTTTTCCTCATATCATGTTGCTCATACAAATTTACCGAGATATATTTAGTTCCTTTTACTTATGTCCCAAAGTATTCTTGTAAAAGTTGAAATGAAGTTTTGCCCAACAAAAACTGTCTATTTGATTGTGACTCAAAAAAAAAAAAATTGTACTGTCTTCCTTTGAACTGTTTAAAGGCTTCTCTTATTTTTCTGTTTGCATTGTTTTTTGAAGCAGTGGAGTTCTTTATTGCGACGTGAGCGCGTTTGGATCCGACATTACCCTCAAGGCCGTCAATTATCTTGATGTCGAAAGGGAAGAGGACAGGGTCACGCGCTTCACGTGGTATTTATTAGGATTAGGACTGAGAAAAATGACCGCTTATTTCAGACAGCCCAGCCCGGACCATCGCTTTTCTCGTCAACAGAGAGAGCGTTCGTGGAGGCAAACCGAAGGAAGAGCAAAAGGAAGGTTGGGTGCTTGCTTTGACTTGGTAAATTGCATCTGGATTCGCTCCAATTCCAACAGATACCGCATTATGATTTGACCCCCACTCCTAGCGTGCTAAGCCGTAGTATGTTTTTTAAGAAGATCCGGGACGACGATGCTCGTGCAAGATAAGATGACGACTGGCTGACTTACCGAACGGACGGACACTTTGATCTTGATCGTGCAATCTAAGTCGCAATGAAGGGCGAGCTGTAAAGGTAGAAAAAAACAGATCAATCAAGAGATAGTGGTTCGGTTTTCATCAATATATACTAAAATAAAAAACAAAATAGTTTCCACGTCGACGAGTAAAAAGGGACTGCCTGGGATTGAAGAAAACCTCCTAGGTTGGGGCGAAAACTCCAAAATCCAAAACTGCTTGGAAATGGCGTACTTATTCTCTCCTTACCCTTATATCAGGCCTTGGTACGGCGTTGTGTAACAAGCGCATAATGTCCACTGGAACACCCATATCCGCTGTGGTGGTTTGCTCCCTCCGGTTCGTTGATCTGTGGGCATACGGGTCTTTTCCGGAAATAAATA